>NC_041331.1:28358539-28958539 GCF_004354835.1 Perca flavescens | reverse complement strand
AACCAATGGACTGCATTTACAGTATATAGCGCTTTTCTAGTAACACACAAACGCATTCATACACTGGTGGCCGAGGCTGCCATTCAAGGTGCCACCTGCTCATTAGATAAACATTCATGCACATTCACACACGTTCAGTGTCTTGCCCAAGGTAGTCTCGCTTTGCCAGACCATCCACACGCTGAGGAGCGGAGGAGGGTCTGGCAACTCCACATAGCATTCCGGGATGGGAGAAAAACCTATTCTGGTTTATTGGCATTTCTTTAAACCAATCACAATCGTCAGGGGCAGCGCTAAGCTCTGCACGGAGCCGCTGTAAAATAGGCATGTGAGAGGATACTCAATTGGACATATAGTCTAGCTAGCGGTCTCAATTTACCCTGCAGAGATCTGAGGAGAAGTCAACCATAGTCCTCATAAATCCACTGGAGTTTAAAATTCCAACACAAAGAAAGCGGAAGAAAAAGGACATACATGCATCCGGCGGAATTTCCTGTGACACTGGAGCAATCACAGAAGTGGAACGTCAAGGATACAGACTATGCCCAAGGACACTTCGACAAGTAGACTGCCAGTAGAAAAACCTTCCGATTGATAGACGACCGTGTCTACCACCTGAGCCACAGCAATCTTAACACAAGAAGAGCTGTAATGATTACTCAATTAATAGATTGGCCAATTGACAGAAAATGAATGGGCAAGTATTTTAATAATTGATTCATCCTAAAATGTATTTACTGAATCCAGACTCTCAATTGTGAGGATTTGCTGCCTTTTCCGGTTTTCTATCGTTGTAAACTAAATATCTGGGCTGTTGGTTGAACAAAACAACAATTTTAAGGTGTCATCTTGGGCCTTAAGGTGCCAGTAAACTCGTTCAGAAGCGCTTTTCAGATGGCTGAATAGCTTTGCCTCTCCCCCATCTCTCTGACGGACGGCTTTTCACTCCGTCTTCGAGTGTGGCTGTTCGGAACACCTATAACCCCTTTGGATTTCTGCAGAGGTCGGTCTTACCAACTAGTTTTGATTGAGCATTACCCAACCCTTAGGAAATGTTGATGGCCATTGTTCACCATTTTTAAGACAAAGTCCCCTAGTAACAGGTGGCCAAAGACTCGTATATGGGGGTAGAAGACTATCTGCGAGAGTTAAAGTCTCCAAATTTCATTCACTGATAAAGACCACTGTGGAAAATGCTAGTAAGTGGACCTTGAGTTTATTTTTTATTTTATTTAATTTGATTAAATTAGTATTTCTAAGGCCAAGAGGTTTTTGGGATAGGTCAGGATGTTCATGTTTACTTTATTTATCATTCAGGTGAAAATATACACTTCTACAGAGGCAAGCATATTTATTCTTTTTTATCCAGATTTTTTTCTTTTCTTTCATTTCATCTTTTTATACTCCACTTACTATGTCTGATATGTTGTCTGTATGTTTATCTGTCTTGTATGTCTGGTGAGCCAAAGAAAAATTCCCACCTTGGTGGACATTAAAGATTTACTCTATTCTATTTTATTCAATCAACTGGTCTAGAATAAAAATTAAAATAAAATAAAAACTTAAAAATGCATTTAAAAAGAAAGCACACTGACAAAAACAGTTCTTCAAATATTCATTGTAATAAGGTTTACTTGGTGCATTACCATGTTTTAAATGTTTTACAATGAAAATTTGAAAAAAATAGTTTTTTTTTATTAAGTGCCACCTTTTTGAATGAATTGTTTTAGTCAGGGCACACAGTACCAGAAAACAGATACATACACACTTATTCTGGTGACTATTTAAATAAGAAAGAGCATAAATGCACTTCTGAACAACCTCAGATCTCACTCCTTCACTTTCCTTGCCGCCACATTCTTTCATGACTTTATCATTCATCTTTTGTATCCTTCACTCTCCCAGTCTCCTTGTTCTCCCTTTTCTTTTCACCACTTTCCCTCTTCTTCTTTCGCAATGTTGTGATACGCTGCCGTTGTAATCGTGTGAAGTCACCCTGAAGTTGAAATGCCCCCACTTCAACATTCAAATTGGATTCCATTTCCACCGCTGGATCAGATAAGAGAGTGTGTGTTCAGCTTCCGCAGGTCACGGGCTCGTGAAGGAGGGGAGGCTGCTGTGAGTTGAGCTGAGGATGAGAGCTGAATGAGAAATCGCGGCTCAGAAGCTCCTTCTGTTGTGACTCTTCTGCTCTGCTCTACACTGTCAGACTCTGAGACAATGTTTTTCAAAGCCTGGGAGGAGAAGCATAGCTGGGTTTGCGGCGAGAATAAGACGGATACTTGAATTATTTTGGATAGCTCCAACATTTTAAATTTGCATCACACTGCTGACTGTGTTGAATTGTCTTCTCTTTCTCTGTGGTTATTTAAACATAGGTTGTTCATGCTCTTCTGGTCATCAAATTATGCCACTATGTTAACATATTTCAAAAAGGAAATGGTTTTGGTTGTGGGGACATGATGTGGAATACCTTCTAGATACATCACTGTGGTGTACAGTATCAGCCATGCACACAAAGCTGGGATGCATTTTCCTTCAACAATGTACAATTACAAGCAGAAACAATGAGATACTGAACTCTCTCCAGACCCTGAGGGAGATTCTGGTCAAATATCTTATTTGATACCTTAGATTTTTTTTTCATTGTGACGAAAAGAGAGCTGAGCCAGAAGGCAAAGTTCTCGATCTACCCGTCAATTTTCGTTCCTACCCTCCCCTATGGTCATGAAGACTGGGTCAAGAGCGAAAGAACAACATCCAGGGTACAAGCGGCTGAAATTGGTTTTCTCGGGAGGGTGGCTGGCGTCTCCCTTTAGCGATAGGGTGAGAAGCTCAGTCATCCGTGAGGAGCTCGGAGTAGAGCCGCTGCTCCGTTGCATCGAAAGGAGCCAGTTGAGGTGGTTCGGGCATCTGGTAAGGATGCCCCCTGGGCGCCTCCCTAGGGAGGTGTTCCAGGCACGTCCAGCTGGGATGAGGCCTCGGGGAAGACCCAGGACTAGGTGGAGGGATTATATCTCCAACCTGGCCTGGGAACGCCTCGGGATCCCCCAGTCAGAGCTGGTTAGTGTGGCTCGGGAAAGGGAAGTTTGGGGTCCCCTGCTGGAGCTGCTGGAGCTGCTTCCCCCGCGAACCGACCCCGGATAAGCGGACAACAATGAATGGATGGATAGATAGATCTTAGATTTTTTTTGTTAAAACACAAAAAAAACAGTATCTCCTTCCCTTCAAATACCCAAATAAATGTAATTAGTAGTTTATTTTATTAATTCCGGGCATTAATATCATTTAGGGACAGTGTGGTTGCAGTGCATGATGGGTAGTGAAGTTTCCTACCTGGCGGCAGAGTCTCCAGGCTGTGAGGCTTGTACTCAGACATGTGAGCTTTGCTCTTACTGGATGAGTCACTGGAGCCCACGTCATCCTGAGAAAAAAAAAAAAAAGAAATCACACAGAGATTAGCATGGATACACACAGTTTAACTGAAACCGGATACTGAAACCAAATAAATAAGGAGTAGCTGAGAGACATCTAATCCAACACACAGGAACCTGTTTTTATTAAAGATATTAATTAGAGTATTTTGGCTGTAACATTTACAGTATTATGAAGATTAAAAACTCCATACAGGAATTTTGTTAAATCAACTAATCTTTTGTCATTAACTTATTGTAAATACACAAATTTTACGTGACTTGAACTCTTTTGACCCTTCGGTTTCATAGTTTGAAAAAAACTAACATGATGGAAACTTGCTGTGTTTGTTTAATAATAATATATAATATCTTAAGTCTATGAACTTGAACCGGCTTAAACAGTTTTACAGTGCAGGATAAATGTGAGAGGAAAGACAGTGTGAGGGTTATAGACTTCAAACCATCACATTCAATCATCAATTCACTCATCCACTCCTTTAGTAATCCGCTGCCTGATAATCAGACTGGGGAACTATCTATTTTCGCTTAATTCACCGTTTGAATCACTGACAGAAATCTAAGATTTGTGCAATGATTCTGAAGTCCGGAAGCAGGTAAGGTCATCCATTGTTTCACTCACTCATCTGTTCCTTTTCCTCCTGTCCATTCATCAGGTCACTCCATCAGTGCATTGACAAACACAGTTCATATCCTCACCATTTACAAAAATGGACAGATGGCCGAGCCATGCCTCCTTATGTTAATCTAGGTTACCATTAAAACCCACTGGATCGATACACTGGGAGGCACAGTAATTAGCGCCATTCATTCCCTGTCCAGTCCGTTGCCCTTGACTTCAGAAAACTATTATTCAACTCAATTATTTGCTCTGTAGTTCCCTTTCACCTTCAGACTCTCCAAAATGCTTTATTGATGGTTTTTCTTTACTGCCTCAGGACAGCCAATGGCAGTGTGACATCAGAGACCCCCAAACACTATTCAACAGTGCATGGCAACACCTCAAAGAAGTAGTGAAAGGTAGAACACTGTTTTTCCATTTTTTTTTTTATGTTTTCTAGGCATTTGCATTCTAAGTAGCAACATAACTGCTGTTGTTTCCTGTGACTCTCACACATCATTTCACTCGGTGCCAGCTTTTCCAATCATCTACTGTAGACAGTGCGCCAATCTGCTCTAAAACTACAGTATACCCATTTTTCGGTGACTGAAATAAGTAAGATTGTTCAACACCCACAACTACTATAAAAAAGGAAACCTCCATGAAATCAATTTCTATATGTTCATGACAGCTGAGTGTGTGCACAGTCAGATGGGTAATGCTCAGTGTAGGATGAAGACTAAAGCTGGCAGTATACTCGCTGCAGAAATAGAGTTTGACAAGCTCGGAGGGAAAAACAGGACACATTTTCAAATGAAATATAGCTCCACATTGGCTTTGTGGAACAGTGTTGGTCTCTGTGGGTCTTGAAAGAAAAAAAGACCTCCCCCTGTGCTCATGTGCAAAGAAGACCTGGGCAAGTGCACAAAAACCTTAATGCTTTACACACACACACACACACACACACACACACACAGGAGTTGTTGCTTTTTTGCACTTCTGGTTAGACGCAAACTGCATTTCGTTGTCTTTGTACTTGTACTCTGCACAATGACAATAAAGTTGAATCTAATCTAATCTGAATCTAATAAAAAAGCTGAGACTTGTGACAGAATGTGGTCAGATGAGGGTCATTTAGCTCAATAGATCAGCAGTTAGTATCAGTTTAGCCGGCTGTTGGTCAATACTGTATATGCGCGCACACACACACACACACACACACACACACACACACACACACACACACACACACACACTTTATAGACAAGACCTGCAGTCCTGACAGAAGAACAGACCCCCCTTAAAAAATTCATGGTTTCATCATCGGACTTTTCAGGCCAAAGTTGTGTTTAATATATAAGCTTCAGCCAATAACTCAGTGGAACAAAAGTGACACCACATCCTGCAGACCTTTCTGTTTTTGTCTTTTGTTTTTGGTGTGTCATAGCATTAAAGCACAGGTGTAACCAATAACATTAACAATGGCTCTGTTCCCGGTAAGTCATGACAGTGTGACATACGTAAAACCAAAGCAGCTAGATAGAATTCAGCCATCGTTAATTCAATAATTTACACTTGTGCATTTGTTACATTTCTACAAAAAGTGCCTCGCATGAAAAAGCCTATATAAGCAACCCTGCAGCTGGCACACTGTAATGTAATTAATGTTATTTGTTACATCTGTATTAAATAAGCATATCAGCTAAATGTGAGCACTGCATCATTTAAACATTAAACTTTAAACTAATACTTGAGCGACAGTATTATCACATTCGGATTCAGAAATTATTGGTATTTAGCACAACTCCAATATACTTTCATTGTACGAGCTCTGAGCAACTCAAACCTGCGGACAGTCAAAAGGCTTTTGATAGGTACGATTGTTTGAGCAGCTGATCTCAATTTACAATCAATTATAAGAAAACCATTTAAATGGCAGACAGCTGGCTGAACAAGCAGCCAACCGCCTGTTGAATATCTACTAGTTTACTGCGGTGCCTTGCTTCCTGAAGAAAACACACCACTTTCTCTTCTGTTATTTGTTTCTTGACTGCACATATTTTAAATATAATTTCAATATGTTAAAAATGTTAATAGGTTAAATTCCGTTTGGGAATTTAAAATCTGTTTCAACTCCCATGCCTTTCGTAAGCTTGTATACCCTCGAAACGCTCATGAAGAAACTGAAGGGTGTAATTTTCCCTGCTGTGCTTGTAAATGCCAAATATTTGTTTTAGGACTGGAGTTCTAGGTTCCACTTTTACAAGTTTCAACTGGAGAAATTCATCATTTTACTTTTTTTTAAATGTACAGAACAAGGCAACAGAAGGGGAAATGAGAGGGAGTGAAAGAGAGACTTACAGAGAGACAAGAAATGGCAATTGAATTGAAAGAAGTCATGGGAGAGAAAGCACAATTCTCCAGCTGCATCTGTGCTGCTTGCTTCCCCTTTAAAGCCCCCTGTGATTTATGAGAATTGCAGTCCATCACAGATCGCACCGAGAAAGAAAGCATTAGGAGATGATGAGAACAATGCACTGCTTAAAGGACGGGTACGCATGATTGATCAACAAATGGTTGCTATAAATATGACTTATCGCTGATTGAAACATGATTTAAAAGGGTAAGTAGAGAGCAGATGTTTGAGAGCTATTTTTATAACTCACATCACATAAATGGCTTTGAAAACCTCTTAGTGATAATGGCCCCAGTCTGTATCTGCCTCTCCTCCAAACATAAACATGATAGATGATGAAACTGTGCGCACACAAAAAGACAAACAGACACATTTGTGTACCAGCTACACGCAGAGGTATTACAACTGAAGAAAGCACAGAGTTTTGAGGGACTGCTAACCCTAACCCCTTAACCTCAAGTTAACCCATTTTTTCCCCCTTCAGATGTCTGGCAGCATCATCTATCTTCTTTATCACCTTCTTCTAACTCTTAGTTGAAGCTATTTGGTATTTATTCAGTGTCATATTAAGACCCAAGAATCCATTTACAAAGTTTGGCTGCACAGTATAAGTTTTTAATGACCGACCTACGTATCAGCAGAACAGTGTTTTAAGTAATAATTCAATGCTTAATCATTTTCTCACAGAGTGATAAATGAGAGGACTGATACCACTCTCATGTCTGTAAGGCCAGCAGTCGCTTAGCATAACGACTGAAATAGGAGGACACTGCTAGCCTGGCTCTGGACATATGCATGTTGTGTTTCTTTTCTTTTCTACCTCTTTAGTCCTTCCCTGTCTCCTTCTCAGTGGTGGAATGTAACTAAGTACATTCACTCAAGTACTGTACTTAAGTACAAATTTGAGGTACTTGTACTTTTCTTGAGTCTTTTCTTTTCATGTCACTTTCTACTTCTACTCCGCTACATTCTAGAGAGAAATATTGTACTTTTTACTCCACTACATTCATCTGACAGCTTTAGTTACTAGTTACTTTACAGATTAAGGTTTCTGCACACAAAACACATGTAGTTTATAAAATACGATGTTTTATCATAAATCAAACTACCCAACAATATAACGGCCTACAAGTCCAGCTGAAATGATTAGACCATTAGACACACAACTGTTTGGATTGTTTCCAGTTTCTAAAATGTTTTTTCTGCATTGAGTACTTTTACTTTTTATATTTTCCTGACGATACATACTTTTACTTTAGTAACATTTTCAATGCAGGACTTTTACTTGTAACAGAGTGTTTTTCCAGTGTCGCATTAGTACTTTTACTTAAGTAAAGGATCTGATTACTTCTCCCACCACTGCTCCTTCATCTTATCTCTCCCTCCATCTTTCTGTCGCTCATTCCTTCCTTCACATCTTTTTGTCTCTCTCACTTCGTCTTTCTCTCTTCTGCTACGTCACTTTGGCAGCAGTTTGCTTAGTCTGCTATCTGACAGATGGTTATGACACATAGAGGCAAAAAGATACTTCACACACATTGAATTTAAAAACAAAACACACTCTGCTCGTTAAAAGAAGGACAGTTGAGTCGTCTGTCACTGTGGCGTAAAGCCAGTTTCTGTCCAGCTCTCTGGTCAGTGAGAGAAGAGCTGAAGTTGATCTCATAAATGCTTCACTGCGTAAAGATAATGTTATAAAAGCATGTTAACGATTGGTTTTAAATATCTGTGTGAGGTATAGCTCATTTTGGTTTTGTTTGGTTATGTATAAGACTTGTTTAATCTGCCTTTTTAGAATTTTCCCCTGTGGCGGTTGGTTTGTTTTCCTGTTTTGAGCCACCTAACCACTCCCGTCGGTGTCCGTGTCCCTGCAGTGTGCGTTTATCTCTGTGTTTTGTTGTTGGTTTATGTAGGGCAGCATCAAGCATTTTACTGCACACGGTGCGATAAAGACTTTATATTTATTTAGAGGGGAGGGACAATTTTTGGGCTTTTATGTCATGCTGCAGCTCAGGGTGACAGGGAACTTACAAGGGGCAGTGAGAAAATAACACCTGACAAGTCATGAGCAAACCATCACAATGTAGTCTATATCCACGACGTTCCACTTCCGGGATTGCTCCGGTGCAGCCGGAAATTCCGCCAGATGTCCTTCTTTTCGGCCGGATGTCCGTTACCTTACGCTTTCTTTGTGTTGGAATTTTTAAACTCCGGTGGATTTGTGAGGACTATGGTTAACTGCTCCTCAGATCTCTGCAGGGTAAATCCAGACAGCTAGCTTGACTATCTGTCCAATCTGAGTTTTCTGTTGCACGACTAAAACTTTTGAACGTACACATGTTCCACCAAAACAAGTTCCTTCCCGAGGCTATTTTGCTGCGACACCGGGGCTCCATCTGGCGCTTAACCCCACCCAAGACGATTGTGATTGGTTTAAAGAAATGCTAATAAACCAGAGCACGTTTTTCTCCCATCCCGGAATGCTGTGTGGACTTGCCAGAACTGTCCTCCGCAGCGCTGTAGAGGAAGGTCTGGCAATGCGAGACTACTCACAATGTGACAGGTACATGCTGCAAGTCAAAGCATCTGCAGTCAAATAACTATGAACACACACTGAGGCTGTCAGAATTCATTTCAATATTGAAATTTCAGTCGTATATCAAAAGAGCCTATATCTTCCTGTTGCACACGTCAAAAACAGCAATTTCTTTTCTCCATTTTAGAGCCAGGTGTACTAAACGCATCTCAGGCTCTTCGTGTCGTGACTTCTTAAGAACTTTAAAATGAACTGAGAGCGCTCCTCTTAACCTCTCCTCTGAGCAATGTCTGAAAGATAATTAAATTCCTTCCGAAAAAAGCAAAACACACTGACTCAAATCTTTCAAGAATTTACATGAACGCCACATGTCAAAGTCATAATTCAGGTAGTTTTAGTGAATTTTTTTTTTTAGCACTAACAAGTCCATTCATAGTCAAATTTTATTTCTAAGAGCAATGAGAAGCCCTAATAATTTTTTTTCTCCAACTGAGAGATTTACGCAGGGCACAAAAGAGCACTCACACCTGCTTCTCTGATAATGGGTTGGACTTTAAACCCCCAACAGATCAGAACAAGCATGCATGTGTGTGTTAACCAGTGTCAGCTCACATTTGTGTATGTAGGGGGTTTGTGAGCCAGTCTGGTCACACGCATGGGTCTCTGTCTCCCAGTGAATATGTGTGTGATTGAGCCTTGGTCAAGCCTCTATAGTCAGAGTAAAATCCACAGTAATCTGATCACATCCACTGATAGATTAACTCAGATAGGAGTACACACACACACACACACACACACACACACACACACACACACACACACACACACACACACACACACACACACACACACACACACACACACACACACACACACACACACACACACACACACACACACACACACACACACACACACACACACACAATTTGAACTGTGCGTGAAGAGAACATCTTCACATTCATCCATTCTTGATGAAATACAAGTTAACATGGGACTTTTTCCTCTGCAAAAACTCAAGCCAAAACTGGTTATGATTTCACAGCTTCAATCCAGATAAAACCATGTGTCTGATACAACGAAGCAGTGCCATTAATCTGATTTGCTCTGTGGGCTTAATTCATCACAGAATCCCTCCAACAGTACAGTTCAGGGCATCAGGCATGAAGAGCAGCAGAGAGAGGCGGTAATGAAACACACTGATGGACAGTAGCAGCACACCGTGATGATGAGACAAAATGCTGCTGAAGGTTTTCATTATTTAAAACCCTGCTTAAATTAAATCTTGAAAACAGGCCAGTGCCTTCTGTTTCCCAACAACAAAATGACCCTGCTAAACAAAATTAGATTAGGTAGTAAATGAAACTAATTTATTTCTGAAGAAGACAGAGTCCGTGAGGCTATATAATTAGCTAAATGTCAGCATGCTAACATGCTCAGAGTGACAATTCTATCATGCAGATGATAAGCACTAAACACAACGTACAGTTGAGGCTGATGGGAATGTAATTAGTTTAGCAGATATTAGACAAATTCAAATGTTAACCTGATGATGGGACTAGATGAAACGTCAGGGGGTCGCCAAAGTTTTTAAAACGCATCCTGATGGGTGACATAAATGTCCTTTTTAAATTTCAAGAAAATCCATCCGATATTTTTTGAGACATTTCACCAAAAACCAAAAGTATCAGCCTCATGGTGGCACAAGAGGAAAGGTCAGGGCATCACCAAAGTCTTTAGGATGCATCCTCTGAGGGAACATGAATGTCTATACAAAATTCCATAGAAATCCCTCCAATAGCTGTGGAGATATTACGGTCGGACTAAAGTGGTGAACTGACCGACATTTTTAGAGCAATGCCACTAGCATGGCTTAAAGTTCATCAGAAAAGAAATAAATGGATACATTATGCTCCTCAGTTACCTCCCACCTTAGTGCACACAGAAATGTAGAGTTATGTCTAACGTGTGTCTCATGCGTTACGGTCACCAAAACCCAGAAAGCGATGCTGCTGGTTTTCAATGTAGTATGTTCTGTGTAACATACAGTATGCCACGTGGTGCAGGCTTTTACCCACAGGGCAGCTGACAGCAGTGAGTGCTGTTAGTGACAGCTCTCAGAGGTTCAAGCCCCTGTGACAGTCAGCATCTGTCCTGCTTAAGTGTCCTTAAGCGAGACACTAAATCCAGATCAGGTGTAGTGCTAGGCAGCCGAGCCTGACCTTTGATCCCCCGCCCTATGGAGTGAAAAGAGTGAAATGTCCCCACAGGCATTCAAAGGAACATCACAAAAATATTATACAGCACTGGTTGTCCCAGAGGGAAACCACAGTCTCCCTGGATACACAGGAGAGGGTTTTATTTTTAAATAGAATGTTATAACCATCACTTTAAATGAGAGGAAGTTGTGTATAACCAGCCGCCTGGTCAGATAAACATAAAAAATGTCAAAAGAGTGACGTTCCCCCTACAAGTCAGTATGGTCACTGGCGCAAAGAAACTAATGTTTTATAACAAGTACCTTACATCACCTGATCCCCTCGGAATTCTCTCTTCCTCTCCTCTTACTCTGCTTAATTCAAATCTACTGCAATGTACTGCTAAAACACACTCCCCTTACTTTTACTAGCATCTCCAACATTATCATTTTACTATAACAGGGTTACTATGAGTGCACTGTGGTCTTTACTGTATTTGTATGTAATGATTTGATTTGCATAGGGAAAGCGCACAATGTCTTTAATGTAAAAGTAAAATAAACCCAAATGGAGCATTAAACTACATTCAATGCAAATATATTTCTGGAAGAATCAACTGCAGTTATGGCTGAGAATTAAAATATACATTATATTCATATTTAATTTATACCCAGCAATAAGCACCACAGTCTATGCTTTAGTTCTTTTTTATTTTATTATATTTATCATAACCCGAAGCCTGGTGAGAGAGGCTGCTTCTAGCCTCTTCACACTTGAAATGAACTTAACCGGTTGCTAACATTCAAGACAAGAACGAAAGCTGGAGTCAACCAACAAATAACCACGGAAGAGAGAGAAGGAAGAACAAGACAAACTGCTTAATCTGCTTTGTTTCACCATGAAGTCCCGTGGACACATTTCACTCTTATATAAATGTTCAGAATATTTTCTCTGCAGGGGAACTCTATTATACAAAACCTCTGAATTTGGTTAGTACACATTTGTGTTATTGCTAGGAGTGTGTTAACTAGCATTTGCTAATTAGCACTAAACACAAAGTGCAGCCACTAGCATGGCTAAAAACTTAAGAACACTGACATACAGATTACCAAAGAGTAAAAGGAGTCATTATTTAAAAAAGTAAACCAACAGAAACCATATTTTTTCCAATCAGCTTCTCCTAATTTACCTAATCTTCACAGTTAATGAAAAGCAATTTAGAAAAGCAATCTCGCTCCTGGGATTTTTGCAGTTCCTGAACTTTGAAGTTCTGATAGTTTATAGACCAGGCCTGGGTGGATGTAAATGAGTAAATGTCTCATGGCCAATCACTACTGTGTAAACAAAGAGTGCCATGTTTGCTGGAAGACGACTAACAATTTGGAAAACCCAAAATTGATTGCAACATGCCATGTCTGTCTCTGGTAAAATTGCCCCAACAATTCTCAATGTATTCGCAGGGAAACCAAATTGTTATGTATTTTGTACAAAATGTGACATCTTCGTCTACAAGAGACGCGCAGATGACTGTGTTAGTCTTGCATTGCCAGACCTACCTCCACAACACTGCAAAGAAGGGTATGTGGCGGATTTTACGGCGGCACCTGAACAATCCCGGAAATGAAACATCGTCGATATTGGCACGCGCGCACACAGTATCTTCTGCCAGAGGTTCGACATGAAAGGATAAGGAGTGAAAGAAGTTTGTTGTTGAAAACAAGTCTTTTAAAAAAACGGCCATAACTGTGATGTAATTACACACAGGAGGAGAGTGAGGGTATATGAGGAGGGAGGATGCAAATGGAGGGTTTTGCGTTTGTTTTCTTTTGCCTCCCAGCAGAAATTACCAGTGATCCGGTGTTGAAAAATATCCTGTTTTTGTGCCTCAGTAGCAGCAAACTTTGGAATAAAACTGTCAAATTACATATGACTGAACTTTTCACCTGCGAGCACCCCCCCCTTTCCAATGTCTCCTAACTTCATTTCATTTTAATCTCCTCTCCTCCTTTGTCATGTGTTGGCATCTCCTCCCGTCTCATCTCCCCTCGCTGATTCTCCCTCTGCTTCTCCTCGCCACATGCCACCTCCCACTGATAGGCGCTCGTCTAGCACTTTCATTCTCCTCGTCTTCCTTTTTCCTCCCTTAGTCACGAACTTAACATTTTGAATTTGAACCTGTTGTTCTCTCAATGCTGCATTACTCGAGCTCCTCTCTACTCACCACCTACTGCAGCCGGCTGTTTCATCTGACATTAAAAACAACAAGGTTGTCACAATAGCAGAATTTTTTAACTTTGATACAATAGTTCAATACCACAGCAAAAAGAAGAAAAAAGTCCTAGGCACACATTTAATAATGTTAAGACTAATTAACATTATCATGACTATTCTTAAATGTTTTCCCTATCTTGTAGGCCTACACAATCTTTATATCATTATTATTGTTTTTAGTATTATTTTGTCAAATTTGGTTGCTGTTCCGTTCATTTTTTTGTTTTGTTTTTCTCTCTCTCTGACGTTTAATAAGGCATGATAGAGGGGGAAAGTTATTCAAACATCACAGAAGTATCAGAAGTGTGTGAGACAGAACAGCAAAAAGAGGGGAGGAGGGACTGGTTGTAAATTCTAGAAGACTTCAACCCCAAAGCCCCGTCGACTTCACTTAGTTGAGAATTCAGACTGCACTGAGCAAACTGTGACAAGTCTCACCAGGGTGTGTGCGTGTATGTGTGTGTGTGTGTGTGCGTTAGTGAGTGAAGGAGAGAGAGAGTGAGAGAGACTTGGGTGGTGTAAGTCGGCTCAATGGAGCAATTGTGTGTGCTGGCCCCCTTCCCAAAACCCTATCTGCATTCTACACACAGAAAAAACGCATGCACAGAAAGACACACATGCACGCGCACACACACCTAAAGTCATACCACTCACACAAAGCAGAAAACACACACACACACACACACACACACACACACACACACACACACACACACACACACACACACACACACACACACACACACACACACACACACACACACACACACACACACACACACACGCTGTAAGCAACAGGTAGAGAAGATGCGTGTGCAAAGAGAAACACATTTCTGCATTGTCCACTGTTTTGTTGATAATTAGAAGTCTTACTAGCAAAGACAAATGCATTCTTGGTGCTCAGAAAACGTCCACCGCCACCACATTTTTTTCAAGGGGAAAATCGTATTTTAAGCATTTGAGCGTCTGCTGCAGTGAGTCTGCACAGATGCAGCTTAACAATGGATACTGTTCCACACAGGGAAACTTTATTTTCACTAAAACTGTATAAATCAGATGCCTCCATTTTGATAATTGATTCATTGTTTAAGACATTTTTCAGGCAAAACATTGCCTCTTTGCAGCTTCCTGTAATCATTTTCAGAATTTTTTTGCTTTGATGTGATAGCAAATTCAATAGTGAGGGGTTGGGACTGTTAGGCCAACAAAACAAGACATTTTAAGATGTCACCTCGGGCAGTGTGGCTCTGCTTGTGTGATGCTAATATCTAAGCAAGCTTGACACAGACCGTCCCTGTGCTCACAACCTCCTTACAGAGCCAGAGAACATTTAATGAATATCAAAATAGTAAATGCTAAATGCTAACACAGGAGGAGTTACATTGGCAGCAGTGTAGCAGCACCGAATGGGTGCTACATTTTTATGTGGATTACCTATTGAGGTGGTGGGCGTAGATCAGTGGTTCCCAACCTGGGGTCCGGGCACCCCTCAGGGGGGCGGCAAAGATCACAGGGGGGGCGCAAGTTTTTATCTGGTTTGAGGTTGAGGTAAAAAAAAAATAATATTTGCACATGTTATGATAATACACTAGAATATATAATGTATACAAAATTCTGTATAAAAACTATATATGTTTGTTCTCGCTTAAAATTGTAGGCAGGCTACTTAGTAGGCCAAACCTCCGGGACCTCTTAACCTGGGAGCCTTGCTGTCATCAGGTCAGCTGCTAGCTGCTATCATCCTCGTCTTTCCTGCCGCCACGGCATCACTGTTTTGTGAATGAAACATGGCGGAGAAACGTAAATGTGCCGACAACTCCTCTGTATCAAAAAAGAAAGTAAGGCTATATCTCGAGAGTTACCTCAACTTTGGTTTCGGGGGGGGGCTCAGCTTTTCTTAGACATGAGTAGGGGGGGCGCCAAGGAAAAAAGGTTGGGAACCACTGGCGTAGATGATATGAGGATGAATGCAACATGCAACATTAAAATGATTTCTGTGTTTGTCTCAACTACCGTGAAGCTCCATTCATCACCAATTAACATAATTGTTTGCTGTAGCCGTTGAAGTTGAAAATAATTAATTTGATCAGAGCTGCAACTACATTATTTTCATTATCTACTAAGCTGTCAATTATTTTTTTTTTTTATCATCTCATTGTCTAGTGATGTGTTCAAATTGCTTTTGTCTGAAACCCAAGGATATTCAATTCATATTATAGCACATATTCACTATGGAAAACAGAAAAAGCAACAAATGTGAGGAGCATTTTAGATGCTGGGGAGTTTGTATATATTGTAGTTAAAAAGGTCTGTACGCAAAACACTGGGGGGAAAAAACAGGCTGGGATTGCCTCCAGACAGCTCTCACAGACCTATCCCCAATAAGTAAAATACTGTACCTACGTTTTGGCACAAAAAAAACAAACATCAAAAACCGGCTGTCACCGGACCGGCTTTCAAAACAAAGAACAGAGAAGCTGGGATTACAACACACAGAGGGAGTGTGACTTCCTTCTCTGCTCAAGACACCATTACTCTACTATATCTTTACTATATCTTTGCTAATGTAAGGCCCCTTTAAGCTTTGCAAGAGATTCAAGATTCAAAATCCTTTATTAATCCCAAAATGGGAAAATTCACACTGTTGCAGCAGCAAGTGATAAGAGGAAAAGTGTATCTCAGATAAACACACAATAATAAATATAATTAAAAGAGAATAAATAGTAAAATAGTAAAATGTATTTGCAGTATTGCACGGTCACATTTTTTATTGCACGTTTTATCAGTCCTGGTGCGTGTGGTTTGTCCATGTGGTCTACTGGGAGCAGTGCTGATTGTAGAGTCTGACAGCAGCAGGCAGAAAAGACCTGCGGTATCTCTCCGTAACGCAGCGCGGGTGCAGCAGCCGGTCACTGAAGGAGCTGTTCAGCTCCGACAGAGCGTCCGGCATGGGGTGGGAGGAGTCGTCCATCATGCAGGATAATTTAGCCACTATCCTCCTGTCTCCCACCACTTGCACGGCCTCAAAGAGCGTTGGTCGGAAAAACATTTGTGAGCACCAAGTATGCCAAGCTTTTTACACCAGGTTATACAGTGTTTAATAATGGTTGACTGCAATCAAAATTGCTGGATCAATGCACCCCTGCTGTACAGCCTCCCAATACTTACTACATAATTTTTTTTTTTTATTGAAACAGTGAACGTACTGCCCATTAATATTTGGCATGATATTTCTTTTCTCCATTAATGACAGCCATTAACTGGTCGAATGACCAGAGAGGCCAATCTCCCAAACACTTCCCATCTGTTCATCTGTCTGCCTGTCAGTGATGTTTCAACAGACACAATAAACGGAGCTCAGGTTCATGGTGTCATGGTGTCATGGTGTCCGTTACATCTTTTGTTGTGGCACTCTAGTAACACCTTCGAAGACACACAGAAGTCTTTTCATGTTGAGTGAGAAGGGTCAGAGACAGGACCTACGGTTTTTCTGGACTGCAATAGGACATGAAAGAGCATCAAAAGCGAGAGATAAAAAGTGAAAAAGGAATTCAGAAAAGAAAGCTGAAGAGTACATTTGGTTCACAGTTGTTGACAGAAGCAGTGAAGAGATCTGGGAGCAACATGAGATCAGATGAACAAGAAAGGCACAGCGATGAGACACAACAATAGACCCAAAAAGTCATCACTGTTGCAATGTAAAACTATGTGGTCTTCATCCCTCTACCTGAATTTAAAGATGAGCCCTTATGTGCTGACTTAGGCCACATCTACACTACAATGTTTGGGTTTAAAAACAAATATCTTTTGCTACGTTTATGCCTTGCGTCTACAATACTCCGGCGTTTCCGAGACCCTAAAACGGAGACATTTGGAAACACTGCTGCCCCAGTTTTGGTTTGAAAACTCCGGGGTTCCTTTGCAGTCTTAACAGGAACAAACAGAGACCTTTTGAAACAACGATGCACATCAGTCAGGCTTATCGGTTAGGTAGGCTTACATACCTTTCAGTAACAGTTCCACCTCATCGTCAATCCAAGCAAATAAATCCGTGGTCTTACTTTTCCCCCAATGTCTTTCTCCAAAGTATTTTCAACTTATTGATCCATGATTTTCATCCGCAGAGTAACGTCAGACTATCTGCGACCTGTTTACACCACGCGCATGCCCAGTGTATGCCAATTGTAATGCGATATGCGTAGTCAGGACGTGTTAATATAGACATAGATTAGTTCTGCTACTGGAGCTAAAAACTATTGTGCGGACGTAGATCTTTTTTTTTTTTGTCTCAAAACAACGCTTAAAATGAAAACATAGTAGTGTAGGTAAAGCCTGAATAGCTCTCAAGGGAGTCATAAAACGCCCATATGGAGGCATGATATGGTCAATCATCAGTTTTAAAACAAAAATGTTTAATTTCAATCGCTGAAATCTTTTCTCAAGAGTTTCACGAGGCAGTAAGGATTATATTCAGCATTGTGAAAGCTTCTTATTCCCCGCTGCTAGTCAGCAGGAGTTTGAGAATTAATTTGAACAAATGACTCCTGATAATGGGAAAGTTCAAATTTAATTTTCAGAAGAGAGGGGAAGGCGCTGCTGGAGATACTAAAAGAGGGAATGCAAAACAATACAAGGCAAGAGGGAGAGAAAGATGGGGAGGGTGACAGATCAAGCAGGGAGGGAGATGGAATGAAGTGCTGGATCATCAGAGAGTTTGTCAGCAGAGATGGAAAAGTAGGCCAGCATGGAGGGGTGCAGAGGGTGTGGATGTTAAAATCCCCAATTCAGTTTTCCAAACTCTTTCATCAACCACTTGCTTCCTCCCTTTTCTTTCCCTATATCCCCCTCTTCCTCCCCGCCTTCTTTGATGGCCCTCCTCCTCCTCCTCCCTGCTAACAGTAAATGATTGTCCCCTCCTCGACCACAGCGGTGGTCTGTGATTGCTACCACCAAAAATGCTCTCTTTCTTGCTTTAACACAATCTGCACTTTGGGGATTGTTTTTTATTGTTTTGTTTATTACACAGAAATTATTGTGATTTGTAAAATTAGGCCCATGGTGTTTTTTTAAAGAGAATATAATGAAGAATATAATGAGTTCTGCTCTTAAAAAAAAAAAAAAAAAAAAAAAGGTAGAAAGATGAAAGCTGCAAATCACTTTGGCAAGATGGATTTGGATGAATTTAGAGTAAGACCCCCCCATACCCCCCAAACAATGCTGAGGTCATGGATGTTACAGTACTGATAGCGACTGAAATCGCAGCACGTGTTACCTCATACCATAGGAGTGTGTGTGTGTGTGTGTGTGTGTGTGTGTGTGTGTTTTGTTGGAACAGGAAGGAGCTTTAAGTCTATAAATATTTTCTTTCCCATACAAGGAGAAAAGTTTTCTGTAAGCCAGCAGGGATAGGTGTGTTTGGTGTATGGGTATCATGTATGGATGTGAGCAGTAGTGGTGGGTAACGTGTGTATGTTGCTCAGTAAGTGTGTTTAGCTTGAACTATAGCCAAAATTTCTACAGTCTCACATATGTTGCTGTGCTCTCGGTGTAGATTCAACGTAGAAACGTCATATAACCTTTGCTCTAGATTTTTTTTAAAACCTCTCCGTACACACTAGTTACAAACATCAGAAGCACACATGCAGGAGCTTGGTTCCTACTCCCACTGTTATGCATTAATATCAACACTCTCCTGTTTGGCTATTAACCAGGCTCATTCGGTCTTTGGCTTGGCACCAATAACATCCTCTAAAGCAGCCCTTTTGTCATGACACACAGCCATTACACAATGCTACAGATTCAGCGCCTGATGACATCAGAGAAATCAAGAAAAGAAATCACTGATTTTGCTTTATGCAGACTTTAACTCATCTCGTCCCGATGGGTCGCCTTTGACGTGGGTTATAACACTGAGCGCACACGCAGGATCACGACACCATCTCAGCTTGCATTACATTAAAATTCACAAACATGTTCAACAGGCTGAAGTTACAGAAGGGGGGCAGATGTAAGACTTTTAACGAGGGTTAATTACACACTCAGAGTCTTGTTCTGTAACTTTTCTGGCGCACACAGGAGATTTTTTTCTGTAATGGGATACAGGCCCTTTGAAACAAATTGCTACTCTCATCATGCCGCTCTCTCCCCGGGGAAAGGCGCATGTCTCATTTTGAGTTATGACCTATAGTTCGAGTAACCAGACAGTGACATATTACAGACCTTAATCAAGCCAATTTTATGCGCTGGTCTGACAGTTTAGGGGTGTACACTGTTTTAGGGTGTGTCGTTCACAGTTGGATTCAGTACTCAAACATTTGGCCATGGTCTATTTCGGAAGGCTGTTATGAGAGTCCTTATCACTACATTACATCTGTGACATGCAGACAGCAAGTAAGCATGCTTAATGTTTCAAATGAAATTATTATGCAGCGGATGCTGCATCGTGTCCAGGAGTGTGAACATTACAGCACACCGAAGAACCACATGACAACTGGCACGCTAAAAAAAGGTCGGTCCAATCACACACAAAAGCTAATCCCAGCTTCATAACCGGAGAACGTTCATTTGCCAAGTTATGAAAGAAAAAAAGTGGGTTTTACCAGTAGATCATGTGTAGGCAGCTTTACAGACATGGGAAGATGACGAAATGTACTTCTTGCAATGAGTTAAGTATAATTCAGGCCTAACTGTGATATGCTATTTGTGACAATTGTGCCTCTTTGTTTAGTCAGGTTAGTTTAGTCAGATGTCTCTAAAATAAATGCGTTGCACTTGACTTCTATAGATCAGTCCAGCAGAGTTTGAGCTAACTCCTAAAATGTGTCCTTTGGGACGAATGTTCGTGGTTTATTTCCCTCGTTGACATGTGCTCATTTGTAAGAAAAATCGATACTCGACTGACTGTGACAAGTTACGGTGCTATGACCATACAGGAAGGAGCCACAGTTTGCTCCTGTCTTGAAGCTCAGCTACAAATTGAAGTATTCAGTGAATGGACCAAGTCGCAGTGAGTATTAAGACGTTTCCTTTCAGTACCAGTTTCCTACTGCAGAGCAGTAACTAAGTTTGATGAGATTTGTAGTTTGCTGCTGTTTTTAGAAACCGTGAGTAATAGAGGGATAGCTCAGTAATCAGAAACAACAGAATCAGCAGACACAGCAGTCCATTCAGAATACAAATTATCTGGTACCACAATCTATCTCAATCCTGCCCTTACAGTTTTGAAAGTGTAATTTCATTTAGCTTTAGTGTTATGCATACATTTTAATCAGTCAGCTCACATGAGCCATGCACACAGCCACCTCTGATTGCTGTTTACAGCTGCAGATCCTTGTGCGGCTGTAGTTATAGGCCGTTGGGTCAATCATTCGCAGGCAGTGTGGGAGAGTGAACTCTGACCTGCGAGAGCATCACACGCTCTACGGCTACCATGTTGTTAATGGACTGCAGCAGAAGGAAGAGTGACAGTAGAGAGCAGCTGACAGACAGCAGACTGTACTTATTATTAGTTATAATGAAACAGTCCATCAAATAAAGAGGGTAATACAAATACTGAGTCTACAAGTCTAACAAACAGTGGCCCATCCAACCTGCGTCTGTAAACTGTATGTAGGCAGCAGACTTGGCCTTGTCTCTAACACGACGTTAGACTCCAGAGTATTATAACATGCAGCAGACAGGGCTTGAAACAACCCATTTCAAACCAACCCATGCTAAGGTGTTAGATGGTTTTAGCTATTCTTAGCCCGTCTTGATGGGGTCTGACACAATCACATCTGCTCCACCCCCACCAAGCTGAAAGCACAGATAAATCAAACCTACCTTTTAAGGCAGAAATGCACAGAGACACAGAAAAAGGCCAAGAGCTCAGGATATTCTGTTACTCCCTTTATGTAGGTGGTTTCTAAAGCTGTGAGTTAGGGCCTAAAGTGGGTCACACTCACAGGCCTTCTGGTGGGACAAGTTTGTGTTTTCATAATTGGCTCCCAGGGTGACAGACTGAATTTCTGGCCTACTTAAAACAGAAAAAACGAAATAAGAAAAGCACAAACAAATAGTATGAGAAAGCAAGCACGCGCAAGAACAGAGAAAAGTATATTTCTGCAATACAGAGGAATTTTGGAAATAACCAAGAAAAGAAAATATAGAAGGAAAAGAGAAGGTGGGAGAGACAGAGGGAAGTGAGTGTATTACCATATGGCCTGCAGGAGAAAAACTGAAGAGTTTAACATCACCGCACACTGAAATATGGCCCGAGTCAGGGGAACAAGCATCGCCTCCCACACACACAAAAGTTTATTAGGTTTCATCCCCTTAGTTACTGTTGCTACACCTGTCAAACTTACGATTCCCACACTCACATACGCAGTTGACAATGATAAATGTGGCAGATTCACCACTTGAAATGTTTCAAAAACCATGTCTGTTTATTTCAGCCTAAAATCAGTTTGCTGGCAGCGCTGGTATTCCTGACTTGAACTGATGGGTACAGCAGCTTATTTGGAGTAACAAAGAATTCCCTACCATAAATAATCGTAATGAACTCAACTTACAACTGGCATAGGCTGTAAAGTCCTGAGGCAGCAGAACTAGTCTGGCGTTACACATAAACCTCTGCTGATAGGAACCTTGGACTGAGTTTATGTTAAAACAGAGCCATCATGTTAAATGTTTAAATGCATGTGTCTATTTTTACAGAACCACCATCTTAGGTTTCTGTCACCAGAGGAATATGCCATACTGTAGCAGTCTGTTTTAGCACCAGAAAAGCCGTGCTGTCTCAGGACCTTTTTTTGAGGCATCCAGGTTGGACACAGCAACTTCACTTGAAGGGGGGAAAAAAACATTTCTGTCTCACCAAATTGTGTAATAAGTTGCTATATAAACACAGGAGAGTCTGAGACACAAACACATAAGTCCTAAATCTGCCGACGTGTCCCTGAGAGGGGAGCCTACAGGAAAAGCCAGCAAAATGAAAAAACACGTGGTAAACCACACACACACATACACACTCACACACACACACTCACACACACACTAATTATTCATTTCACCCACTTACATCGATAGTGTCATGACTCTGTATATACGAACCTACAGGGCTCTAACAAAATGGAAATACAGGAGTCTGCACATAAACGGGTCACTTTAGTTTCCAACCCTTTTGTCAGTCACTCATTCATACTATTCTTACTCATTTTAAACTGGAAGAAGCCAGTAGAGCCGAGTCAGCAGTTGTGTTTCCTGACAAACCCATTTGAACATATTGTAAAAAGACACTTTGCAAGCTTTTCTTTACTAGTATCGACATAACATTAAAAACTTTACTGTGGAATTTGGACCTTTTTATGGGTGTCAGTGTGTAGCAGTGTGTCTGACAGTGTTTCGGGTAACAAGGGTGGAGAAGTCACGAGTGGCAGCTCTAGTCAGTCAGTTTAACCAATAATCATTCTGTCAACCTTTATTCTACACATTACAATTATCATCTTTTAGATATTAAGTGTTGGAATTCACCTTTTTGTTGCATCTATTTTCCACAGCCTTCTTTTCCCACTTGAGGCGACTGTCGGAGGAGAAATTTGTTATATCTGCATCTTCTCCCCCAATGTATTATCCTTAATAGCTGTTTTAACAGCACCATGAGGGTATTTGGTAGCATCTTATAGGATGACATTTTTACTGAGTAAAGCTGAAAACAAATGCCGGTTCTTTATTGAATGGCCATGATGTAATGCAGTGTGAGAAATTAACACCTCCCACCAGACTAGTGTTAAAAAAAAAAAAAGCTAACCACCACTTTGGCAGATGGCCAGACATTATTTGGACTTTTCTTCCTTTTTCAGGGTTCCAGACTGCGACCAAATGGTCGCATTTTGCGAGCAAAATTTGAGAGTGTGCGACCGGATATAAAATTCAGTATAAAATGGACACTGTAAGTGGCTAATGTGTGGAGGGGGAGGGTCCTAGAAATAATCGAGCGTGCGTAAACGTCTGTGGGAAGGAGACAGATATCACAAACTGCCCTGTGCGTCTGAACAATGAGCAAGCGAACTATTGACTCGTTCTTCCGACTTGCGGATAGCGTGCTAGTGCCAGAGTCTACGGTGTCACTGTCGGATGATGATTCAGAGTCAGAGGTTTGTGTGGCGAAAAAGGCCCGAACCCACCATTTTCCGGAAGACTGGCTGCGAGAATTAAGCTGGTTGAGGTACTGTAAGGAGACGAACACCATGAACTGAG
The DNA here is from genome assembly GCF_004354835.1 of Perca flavescens. NCBI lineage: Eukaryota > Metazoa > Chordata > Actinopteri > Perciformes > Percidae > Perca > Perca flavescens. The sequence continues at coordinate 28,934,844 of NC_041331.1, read as the reverse complement.
AATGTTGCATGCGCTACCCCAGAACTGTGGGGAACACGAAGTTTGCCGACAGTGCAGGCACTTCGCAATTTAAACACAATACACTAGTTAAACACAATCTTAGCCTCAAGCATAGAGTATGACGTGACATGTTAATAAATAAAATGCAACGCCACTGCCAGTTGCTTAGAAAACCACCGGCTCTTTTTTTTTCGCTCTGCAAAGTAAGTCACCCGGATCGTTGGTCTGATTGGTTGAAGGACTATCCAACTGCGTGGAGTCATTTGAACTATGCCCGTTGATCACGCCTCTTGTGCAGTAGAACATACAGAACAGACCCCCCAGACTAATGTTCAATCTTAAAAGATTGAGCTTGGTCTGGTGATAGCCAGACTACAGTGTCATGACATACTGAAGTAGGATATCTTGATTATTGTGATGCTGCTAAAATATTCTGTTTAGAGAAGGAAATGGGTGAACAAAGATTTGCATCTCATTTGAAGTTGAGGCCGATGCACAATGTCAGTCTGTGACCCAAATGTGACAGGAAAACACACATTTACTGTGAATGTTTCAGGATGAGGATGAAGTGGGTGGCCAGGGTGCCTGTTTGCATGTACGTCAATCTGCTTTGCGGTTTTTTATTTGTTTTGAATGTTGGCAGAAACAAACAGCTGAGAGCGGGGGAGACGGGACATTCAGACAGAGATTTTGTATCCTTCAAAAAACAGGTTGAACTAAAATATTCTCTAGAGAGCAGATACATAAGCAGATACAGACGGTTTGCTTTTTGATAAAGTAATTTCAACTTCCAATCATAGCACAAACAACTATCTTTAATCTTGAATTATCAATCATAGGTCGCAAAGGTAGAGCTAAACCTTTCTTTTGAGTTTCAAAAGACAAATTTCCCTGACACACTCAGTCTTTTGGTATAATGTAAGCCGAGCACTTTGTCCTTCATGTTGTTGAATATCAAATTAATATTCAAATTATGAATCCTGTTAAAGACATTCCAGCTGGTTTTCAAGTGTAGCTACATGAGAAGAGAAATTGAGTTATTCTCAAAAACCATGCACATAATTTTCATAACTCCATTTACACAAACAACTGTGAGCAACATTTCCATTAAAGCATTACACAGCCCAGTAGCAGTGACGGGAAGCACACCAACTAAATAATTATAGGGATGGTTGTTGCACTTTTGCTGTCATTTATTTAGTGATTTGAATGTCCTTGCCACAAAGAGGGCACAGGCAAAACAGCATGGCCACCTGTGCTCCCAATCAGGCTCCATTTGAATAGTTTAGCCTGATAACAGGAAAACAGATTACTGCTGACTTGACTGGCTTCGCTGTGAAGTTCAGAAGACGTCAATATTGTAAAGCAGCTACAAAGGTTCGCCTCTCAGGGACAAATTGAATAAAAGACGGTTGTTCTGTATTCTCTTGATGTTTGAATAAAAAACATATCTTTCAAAAGCTCTTGCCTCGGCAATGGTTCCATTAACTATGAATATCCTCATCCCTTTCAACCTATCCATGAATGCTCGTCATCTGCCAGGGAAGAAAATCATCACAAGAAGAAAATAATACAGTTTAGAGCACACTCACAGATGCAGCATGCTGTTGTGTTTAACCACAAGGAAATTACCAATGACCGAGAGGGATTGATACAAAAGATAGAAATACTGAATAAATACAGTAAATAAAAACTGGAGTTCTCATGCCACAGATCAGGATGTAGTGAAACTAACTGCCAGTTTGATATCAACAGATATGAGCGGCTCTTTTTAACACCTACCTTTACGGTGCTATTAACTCAACTATTTGTCTTCTCTCTTGGCGATGTCTCTATATCTCCTGGTATCTGCACAGCTGTCTGTTCACCGCAGTCAGTCATTGGGTTTCAGGGCTAACTCCTTCTGACTGGTGGAAATAAAAGCTGCCAAATCCGACACAACCCACCATTCTCCTGCTTCGGATCCAGTAACTCTTTTTCTACCACTTTTCCCTTGTTTCATCATTCTGTCTCCAGCTTTCAGTGGCGGTTCTACATTGAATTACACCCAGAGAGAGATCCCCTTCAAGCAAACAAATTACTTAAAAGTGCATATTTATTTTAAGTTCTGATAACTTATACTGTCATATTTTGTGCAGAACTGTGTTCATTGTCTCTGGAAAATGTTGGAGGGGGAGATTGTGCAACTTAAAAAGTTGCAATAGTTAAATAACTGGATTCTCTTAAGTGTGTTTTTCAAATGTTCTAATGAAGGATTTGTGCAATTGAGAAATATAATTTTCTCTTTCACTTATGTTGTTATAAAATATATATATATATATATATATATATATATATATATATATATATATATATGTGTATGTGTGTGTCAAAAATATATACAATCAAATGTAACAAGAGAAGAGCGCAACAATAATATAAAATATTAAGAATAATATGCAAATAAAATATAGAATAAATATTCTAAATCGCACAAACACGCACGCACGATTTAGTACCCAGGGAACCCCCACCTTAATTTAAGCCTTTTATCGATTCAGTGTTTGCTCTATGGAACTGCATTTAGTTAGTTTGTAATAATGGATCTGCACACTGGCTGAAATTACACTGTGTACTGGCATTATAAACATATTGAACTGCTGAGGCCTGAAGTGGTTTTAAAGCCACAGCTCTTTCAGCTAGATGATTGTACTGCAGTTACACAACAGCAGGGGTTCTAACACATGCAATCAGTATTATGACTAAAGCAAGTTGTGTGTAAATATTATTCATATACATTAAAGATTTGACTGTTAAGATAGCTGATGTTGTGTCTTACTCCACTAGACAGTGCGGGCTCCAGTGCTGAGGAGCAGAGGCCAGCATCAGCCTTGTTCCGCATACTACCCACTAATATAGGCCAAAGACAAAACACATGCTAATAATGTGTCATCATCACCTGGTGTGAGGTGTTACTGATCCATTTGTCTGATATTTTCTGCTTTAAAACTGCAAAATAATCAGAGCCGATGAAGCTACATGCATGTGACGCGAGACAGATGTATCGATAAAGTCGTAGTTTCAGACATGCACAGATAGGCAGAAGCTAAATGCCTAGAGCTACAGATAACAAAGGCTGCGACTTTTACTCGCGAGCTCTGGACCAGCCAGCGTTAAAAGCTCTCCGAAACCCTGCTAAGCCGATTCATGTGTGCGCCTCTCCACAGTTTGCTTATAGAAAAGCACTGAACTCACTTCTGAAATCCTCTGCCACAAACTAAAAAACTAATCCAAACCTCTGGCTAATCACAACACGCTGAGAAATACTTGCAATTCTACTGCTGTGATCCACCTTTGGGTGAGAGCTCGGCTCCATATCAACAGTGAACAGTGTGTGCTTGAGTCAGTCTGGCATGACTGTCTTTACCTCGTGTATATGTGATTTGTTCTTGTGTTCAGCGATTCTTCCCTCTGCCCCTATTAAGTTAATACAGTTTATAGCAATTGAACAATATTATTACATTACATTTGTGCTGGTCTATATTTCTATAAGAGAGACGTGACAAAGAGTAAACCGAATGTTATACATGCCACGCACCTCATCTGAGGAAAAAACAATCAACTGGTTAATACTTTGATAAATAAAATACTGGCTCTATGCAGCTTTACTCAAACAGCTGATAACTTTCTTATAAAGTCTTTGTTTGTTGGTTTTTCCTGCCACCCTCGACAATCTGCTATTTAGCCCTCCTTACGCCGCTGATTAGCAGGAAAGTGGACTCAACAGTGGGATGCCGGTCTCTAAGAGCTGAAAGGAAAAGCCCTCTGAGGTCTGTCCAACAAGGAGGACTTAAATGGGGCATCCTGATGAGCCAGCGGGCTCATGTTTGCCACATTATCCTCTTGTGTACAATAATGCACAGATACAGACGTTTTTGTACTAAATCCAGCTGCTGGGTGTCTCCCAAAGTTTCATGTCATTCTACACACCGTTTATTGTCTATGGGATAAATTTCACCTTCAGTCCCTAAACTACACACTGCAGGAATACATATCACAATACTATAGAAAGCGGTGACATGGGAGCGCCGTAACTATTTATACTCTTGCGTGGTGGTCGCGATACTAGTTGCAGTCTTCTCCGGAACAGAGATGTTGCAACTGAGGAAAGGCTACCGACTTTGCTATTTCTACAGACTAGAAGAAGAAAAAGGTAAACAATAGCAGAACTGGCAGCAGCATTGAAGTAAAAAAAAAAAAAAACAGTGGCTAAGATGATATTGGAGTCAATGGATGAGGAAGAACAGCTGCTTTTGAGCCCACTTGCAAAGAAAAGAAGAAAAAGAAGGTGGAATGTTCGTCCTTTGAATAACGCCAGACATAAATATGGCGAGTTCAATATCCTCGTGAAACAAATGAGGATGACAGACGAAGAGAAGCACTTTGAATACTTCAGAATGTCTGCACAACGATTCGGTGACCTACCTTGTCGGATCAAGCCTTTCATTCACCATAAAAGAACTCATGTTAATCCAGTAAGTTTACAAGAGAGAACTCGTCCATGCTTCCTGTTTCCGCTTTGTCGTGCGCCCCTGAAAAAATAAGATCTACGTCATTTTGACGTCACATTGTCGCGCTAAAGGTCGGGAACGGCGACTGTAAAAAGGCCTTCAGGCTTTAACCATCCGAAGGGACTTGCACGCACATCTGCATTTGTATAACAGCAAATAGGAACGCCCTCTCTCTGAAATGACTTGAGATGGCCAAAGTCTTTCGTTACGAGCTAGATTTTATAAAGCCTGAAAACGGAGCCACTGAGGAGGTGCAGAAGTCTAGTTTTCGCTCAGACCACTTGAACGCCAAAAAAAAAAACTGCCTACCCCAGCCTTAAAAGTCATTGTATTTCAAATCTCAGAAATTTGCTCAAGAACACTCAATATCACGGTGTACACTAATAAAAATAAATAAACTTTCCCAGTGACGCAGCTCTAAATTTAGGATTAAAGATATGAGGAACATTTTGTACAAAGGTTTGCTTGTGACCTCTGGGGGAAACATGGTGACAGATCAGTGGTATTTTCTATTGCCAGACAAAAAAAAAAAAAAGTTTGCAAGGAATATGTCAGAATTGGCAACATTAATTTTTGCATGCTGTGATAGCTTACAGGCACTGATAGTGTGTTCAAAATGTGTCTTTAAATTGGCACACAGACTCTTACCAGAGGGACATACTCCCAAATAGGGTACTTTTGAACAGATAATAGTAGAAATGCTATTTGGTGGGCGCTTTGATCTTAAGAGCCACAGTATTATGGGTGTGTCTGACTGAGCTGGAGAACTAGTTGAACTAATTCCTCTGGCAGAGACACTGTCCTTCAGATTATTCAGAAGCGGGCATTTGAATAAGCTGCCATGAGAGTGTGAGTCCCACAGAGCTGTTGGATTCACCACAGTGGATGCAAGCAGTGATGACACAACGACATGTAGCTTTGTGAGGTGTAAAGTTGGATGAATAGGTTGTTTGGAAATTTTTAAGTTAAAAATATAAGCACTGCTCATGGGCATGCCTTTGTCCAATTTTCTTTGCACCGCTAAACAGTCTCCAGACATCAGCAAGTCGCCATTATATCAGGTCTGACCAATGAATGAATGACCATACGAACGCTCAAGAAGGAGCATTTATTCATATTTGGCAACCTTTCGACAAGACTTTCACATTTCCAATGCACCTCGTTGTTGACAAAATAAGGTAAAAAGTGAAAAAGGTAAAGAAACCACTTACAAACTTTTTATTAGGAGTTGATGGCAAGGGCACTAGTAATGAAACAATTAGTCTATTAAGCGTATTATTACGAAATTCCTCAAACATTCTCCAGTTCTAGCTTCTCAAACATAAAGATTTGCTGTTTGTCTGTTTTAAAACATTGTATTTTGATCTTTGGGCAGTCATTCAAACTCCTAAAACATTTTGACATTTTATGGTTTCAATTAATTGAAAAAAAAAAAATTATCATCTGCAGATGAATCAATAATCATTAGTTGCAGCTCTAAAGTCTACCAACACAACAGACTACAAATTCAAAATTTTGAATTTCCCATTTATTTATTTATTTAAGGGATGCATCAACCAGCAAATGTGATTGTAATTTTGTTTCATAGGCCCTTGGTTCAGAAGATTTGTCCATCTTTGTAAAGCCTGTGTGTGAATCTCGAGAAAAAAATTCGCTAACCCACACTGCTAACATTTGTTTCATGAGCAGTGAGAAATTTTTAAATGCCTCGACACTTTCAAACGGGAGGAAGATGTGAGGGAAAACAACACTTAACCTGTGCAGCTCCACCTTTGTTTAAACAGATTACATCTCCCTCGGAGTAAAGACACCAGCCAGGTGCAGCTGATAATCCAGGATCCATACTAATGCTGCCTGCAATCAGACTCCAGAGAAAGTTGCTTATCGTGGAGTGTCACTTTGACCCCCTTAAAAACCACAAATATACACACACGAATGCACAGCTATCAGCCTAATGGAAAAGTAAAAGGGCTGCTCTGGTTGACTGGAGCAAAGCAAACACAGAGAGACAGATAGGACAAGACCTGAGACAGGTGGAATACACACAGGGCGTTCACACTCACACACAAAGAACCAAATCTAGAGGGGTAATAGAGGCAGGGCACTGTGCACACAACCACGCATGCATACACACAACAGGATATACGCACACACACACCCACAGACACAATAAAGTGATCGTGCTCTGACAAGGCTCTGACACACCAACCCGACGGCCAACCGTCGGCAGAAAAGGCGGTCGGACCGATCAGTCTCCCCGAGTTGGTCCAAAAAGTGCCTCGGAACACACCGAAGCAACGCTGCCTTAGTTAAAAAATTAGGAAAAATCCAACCTTTAACAACATCAATTTTCTTTTACTTTCCATAAGATCATCTCTCAATGCAAATGAAACCAGCTATTAGTCTAACTGAAAGTACCCAATGCCAATCTCTAGTATGGTGAAGGGTATGTGATGATGTGGGTCTATTTTAATTCCAAAGGCCATGGGAACTTTATCAGGATGCATAGAATCCTGGATCCATGAAATAACTGGCCTTTAAAATTAAAGATTTTTCCTAATTTTTTTAATTAAGGCATTAAGATCAATTTCCAAAAGATGATTTTTTATTCTTCTTTTTAGTCAACTTTAGCATGGGTGTATTCACTTATGCTGAGCTCTGTAAATAGGCTATACAGGGCGCTCATGTGAGGAGGGCCCACAAAATACTAGAATGAATAGCCATAGATGCGGGGAGGGGCCCATAGAGAATGCCTATGTACAGGGTCCGGAATTTGGTGCTATGCCCCTGGTTGGAACCATAAAATGTTTGGCATTTTTGGCTTGAGAAAATGACTTAAATGATTATCACATTTTCTGTCAATCTAGGCTACTAATAAATAGTTTCAGCTCTAGTTTCTAATATTTAGTCCACACCTGTAGGCTAAATGGGGTAGATACAATATCAAAAACAAAGTTGTATCTCCAAACAGCTTCGACAAAAACTGAACATTATAACAACATTATACACTGCATTAATTTAAACTTGGTGTACAAATCTGGCATCTCAGTGTATAAACAAAAATGTTAAAATGTTTTCACACAGCTTGGCCATCAGCTGACAGAAAATCTGGACATGACAGCAGTCATGTCCAGATTTTACACAGTAGTAAAAAAAAATAAAAAAGCCCTATTAAAATCACATCCTGACATGGTGTATCAGTGATTTAACCCAGCGTTAAGCGGCACACTTCCTGATCTCTGCTCATTTCTGGGAGCAGCAGTCGCTTGTGCTGACGTGCTCTATAGGCTAACCCCCCCCCCCCCCCCCGGCCCTGTGAGCCAGGCCAGCAGCCTAATATTAATAACAATCACTATCTGTGCTTTCACCTTTATTCTGCTCTCACATAAAGCGGCGCTCAAAGTGGTTGACAGGCTGCCCGGCGTGGACGTGCTCCGACCGCTTCCACGGGAAGGCAATCGCCGGCACAGCGAGAGGTCTGTGCACGCCGACCCGGCCAGCCCCGCTACCCTGCTGCCCTTGTCTACACTCATTTCCAACAAATCAATGCCTGCCCACTGATACTAGCGGGCCTTTTTTAATCACATTCCAGCATCGGGGCAGCCGCAAAAACTGAGCCCGAGAAAAGAAGGAAAGAGACCCAACAGCGCCAAGTCACACTGCTCCATCATCGCTTTGTCCGCGAAGACAACATCCACACGGACACCGAGACGGACTGTGTAGCCAGAAAAAGCAGTCGAGGAACGGAAATCCTACCTTTCGACTCAACGCTGTCCCCGAGTAGAAGTAGTAGGCTATCCCCAGCACCCACAGCACCGCAAAACATAACAGTATCCTCGATTTCCTCCGCATGTCTGCCTCGGGCTGTAGCGGCTCGTCCAGGTCGATTGTGTCCGTGCAGGGCGCTTCGCCGTGCGGCTTCGGCAGGCTTCGTCAGTCGGTCAGGGAGATCGGAGGGAGCAGGAAGCAGCCAGCCCACATCAGCGGGGTTAGAGGGCAAAGGCTAGCCCACTCTAATCCAATCAAAAGCCGGCTTAGGCAGCCCTGGAGGAGGGCCCCGGCTGGCAGCTGGCAGCGAGTCGAGCCGTGACGTGCTGTTTCGTGCTAAAGCGGAGCAGCCTAGAGGGGGTGGGGACAGTCCCTGTAGGAAATTATTGTTGTAAAAAATCTGTTCTGTTGCTCCGGCATGGATGTATTAAGAGAGCTCCGAGAGCTGAAACAGAACATCTGTGATAATCCTGCTATGGTGTCACTGTCTGGCGTGGAGCTGCATGTGCTCCGACGAGACGCTAGGGGCGCCAGAGACACTTTAACCCGGGTTAAATAAGCGAAAACAAAATATTTCTCTTTACCTTCTCTGGTTCTGAATCTAGTTGTCTATGTTCTGAGCATGGATGTATATTAAGAACGGAATCAGTCTAGCAAAGATGGAGATAACCATAATCTAATTTCTTTCTTTCCTCCCTCCCTTCCTTCCTCTGTTCCTCCCTCCCTCCCTTCCCTCCCTTCATTTCTCCCTTTCTTCCTTCTTTCCTTCCAGACCTTTCCTTCATTTCTCCCTTCCCTTCCTTTTCATTATTTAAATTATTAATCAAGAAAATAATCAGCACAGTAATCAATAATGACATTACCCTTTAGTGGAAGCCCTTTGTAGAATGCCAAACTAAACCAAACAATCACAAACATATTTATCATTAGCTTCTCAACCCAAACTTCTTTTTCTGGGTCTCAACACTACTTCTGTATTCAAACCTGTCTGGATCACACAGGTTGGGTCCCAGACTGACTGGTATGCAATTAGGTGAGACTTAAGTTCAAACTGAAATTAGATTTTTGCATGTTTTTGACTCTGTATGGCACACCAGAACCTAATATTTACTAGTGTCGTGGAAACATCCTAAAACAGTGTTTATAGCAGGCTACATGTGACAGAAAGGACATCCAATAAAACCACTAAAAGGCTTTTTTAATTGGAAGGTCGCTTCCAGTAAAAAAAATAGCAATGATGAAATGTCTAGAAAGTCGTTGCTGTAGTCACAATTTCAGTGTGCAAATTTCAGTGAACATTTTGAATCGTACCTTGTTGCTTATATTTGGTCCTATTCTAAATGTCAGAGAAATCACAGTATTTATGATGAAGTTTCTCATAATTGTAAAATGGCATATAACACAGTGCATGAGATGGTCTGTCCTGATTATGAGGAAGAGAACACATGAAAGTTAAGAATTAAATTAAGTTAGGTTTGGGATTTTCTTTAAAGCCACTGCAGATGTGGTTTCAAACCTCAAGTATTTTTCTATAACATCAAATAGCCATAATAAATATGCAACAATCAGAGTCAAAGTTTGAAAAAAACATTGCTAAGTATTATTTATTAAGAGTTCAACACTCAAAAACTGTTCAACAGCGGTGTATGTGTGTGTGTGGAAATGTCACCTTTTTGATAGTTTGAGTACATTTAGCTAATAATGCTTTTGTACTTTTTCTTAAAGGAAAATCTCAATGCAGTAATTCAAAAAGTGTGCCTTTCAAAAACTATGTTTTTAAACGAGCCGTATTTTGTGATATTACAACTATACTACATATAGGTAGAAAGTGCCTTCGCAGTGCTGTTACACTCGTTCCACGGCTGCAATGATGGGGCAGAGATGCCGAGAGCGCAGATGCGGAAGACCCAGAAATGCTGACCAATCAGAGCAGCCTGGGCTTTTTCAGGAGAGGGGCTTTAAGAGACAGACGCAAAAACGGAGCGTTTCAGACAGAGGGTGAATACACGTATATCGAAACAGACAGTATGAGAAAGATAATGTGTTTTTTGAACATTAAAGCATGGAAACGTGTTCTAGTAGAAACCTAAAAAACTAATATGAACCTAAAAAAAGAGCATAATATGTGACCTTTATGTAAACTATTTCAATACTTCCACCACTGTAAGAAGCCGATGGAAAAAACAAGAAGGTTTTGGGGCCATTAAAGCATCAGGAATGGGCCTCCAGGAAGAAGCATTAAGTGTCCCCTCATGTTGTAAATGATGGATCTTTTTTTTTTTTTTAAATCTTAAAATATTCTGAGACATTTTGGAACAAGTCAACATTTAATTGTTAAAAGGTGCAGTTCAAATAGATATGTCTATGTTCTGTGACACGCAGATCAACTCTCTCTGAGATAGAGCTCAGCTGAAACCCCTTTGGCTGAACTAAAAGTTCTCATTCATGTTCAGCGTGGTTCAATCTTCCTCTGACATATTTCATTTTAATGGTGACAAAATGTGATTTTTGACTGGAGAGCAAAATGCCCCGCAGTAAAAAAATGCTATCAATACACACTTTGTACTGTGCCTCCAAAGAGTGTCCCAGTAGTATTACACAAACACATAGCCTATATTCATTGCTGCTCCCGCTACAGTGGTCTGAAAAGAGACTCAGTATGTTTATGTTACCTACAGTAGTGTAAGAGCATGGATGGATGGAAGTCAAACTGACTTAGAGAGAGAGAGAGAGAGAGAGAGAGAGAGAGAGAGAGAGAGAGAGAGAGAGGAGGGGGGGCGGGGTAAGAAGTGAAATATATGTTGTGCAAGTTTAGCAACACAGAAGTAAAAGAGGTTTTAATCTTTTGCCCTTTGCCTCTTGTGTCCTGAATAACTGTTATGAGGGTCTCAAATATGGCTTTCAAGGACTCTTGCAGAAATAGAGAGGAAAGGCAACCAGTCTGGCTGTGAGCTTGTCGGTCATCTCAACTGTGATGTAGTGCCTATAAAGAGTTACTCTAAATAAGATTAACATGTTTGTTTTTCATTATCATCTTTCATGAGTACAATATAAGAACATAATTAGAAGCTAACTGATGTCAGTCTTTTTGTTTAAAACAGAAATCTTGTACATTGGAATTAAACGGTCATTAAATCGTCAACCAGTGTGGCCAGGTTAGCTCAGTTGGTAAAGCAGGCGCACATATATAGAGGTTTACTCCTTGACGCAGCAGCCGCAGGTTTGACTCTCACCTGCGGCCCTTTGCTGCATGTCATTCCCCCCTTTCTCTCTCTCTCCCCTTTCATGTCTTCAACTGTCCTGTGGAAATAAAGGCCTAAAAAGCATCTGCCAAAGTGCAAAAGAGACCTTATTCATGGGTCAACTTTCAGCAGAATGACAACAAATACATACCAGCTGAGTAAGTGAAATCACAGGTTTTGTGAAAGTTTAGTTTTGTATGTAGTTTTGTCAGAAAAAGAAGACAGACTAAATAAGGTTAATATTGCAATGCTACCAACAGCTCTTAAATATCCTTTCTATTGAAGTGTCTTTGATTCATATTCCCCTTTATACATTTTTTGTTAATTACTTTAACAGGTGTGGGTCTGTTGTCCCTATATAAATATGAAGCATACACACTTGATTGTGTAAAAGAACCTGAAAGGGGCGGCCTCTAGTCTATCCACTGTTACTATATAATAAAGGGAAAAGCCGCAAAAAAATAATCTTAAAAAAAAAAAGAACCTGGAAAACCTGCTTCAAACTACCAGTTATACTTGTTCTATTAGTTTGCCAGCATCACAATATAGATTCACAATAGGTTGTTTGTAACATGTATTTTACATATATATTAGAGATCTGTTTCTAGCTTTATAGTATTGAATGAATATTGAACAAATTAGTAGTGATGCATTTACTCTATGGTACCTCCATAAGCCTCTGAGCATTGATCTTTATATATTGGACCGTTTTGTATCACTGCAACATTCTTATAATAAATGCAATTGAATACAAATTCCACACAGGCATTAAAACATTCACAAACGTGTGAGCACTACTGCTACATATGCTACTTACATAGTGGCACTACAAAATACCTGAACATTTCTTTAAACATCGTTTTATACCTGCTGTTTTTTAAAACCTGGTGACTTAACATTAAAACAAGCATTTTCTGCAGAAACTGGCAAAGGCAACCTGGCCTGTTCAGTCTTTATACCTCAGTCCTTGTAGAGGAACAAACAGGGGACAGGCAGGTCAGAACAAAACAAGTGTCCAACATTTCTGAGAGCTGCTGCAGGAGAGCTTGGAAGGTGCGTTCAAACCATTTCCTGTCTAAACTGTTAATTAAATGTCTCATTTGTAAAGCTACACTGAGGCAAAAAGGCTCTTTGAGGAAATAAGGATTTACAAACAGTCTTCCATTTTCTTAAACTTTGCTTTGATATTGTTCTTAGATTATTTTTTGGGGGCTTTTCCCTTTTTTGTACAGTGACAGTGGATAGACAGGAAAGGGTGAGAGAGATGGGAGATGACATGCAGAGAAGGGGAGCAGGTCGGATTCAAACCTGCACCGCTGCAGGACTCAGCCAACGTGGGGCGAACGCTCTTACTGGGTAAGCCAGAGATTGCCTGCTTTAATATTCTTCTGTAAATTAAAAAAAAATTCCCATTTCCAAGCATTCACATAAACCTTGGGTGAAACATTGTCACCTGTGAAATGAGAATTTTCAGCAAGTCCTGTCAAAACCATAATTACCGTAAATGAGAAAGTATAGATTGTACGTGCAGGCACAGTGGCCAAGAGTCCCTTTATTCATTTTCTTTTTTTTTAACAACACTATATTTACCAGACAGCAACAATGAACTGTCAGACAAATATGTGGACTTCTATTCTTAGTTACTTTAGTACATTAAAGCCCCAGATCATCATTTAAATACAGTAGTAATGTCAATCTCTGTGGATAATGATCCAGGCTTTTTTTTTTAAACCTTTTTAGCACTGCTCACAAATGTCAATTTAAATGATAAATTTGCAGCATGAACCCCTGAGCTGTCACTCACTGCCAGCCTTTGTATTAGCAGCTCAGTTGATCCATTGAAAGCAAAATAAAACAACTTTCAGTTCAACTTATCCTAACATAAAGCAACCAGCTATTATAGCCACAGTGTGTCTACTGGGGGAGTCACACAATCACAGCTTTACAGGTTTTATATAGCTTCATTAGTAAATAGGAGAGCTCATTAGACACATATTCTCTTTTAATAGCTTCACCCGACTAAAAGGTTTGTTTTTTTGTTTTTCAAATGCTTGTAGAGTAAATCCGAAAGGTTGTTTCCCTGTGGCAACTAAAGCACAAAACACCCACAGAAATGAGTTTTTCTTAAAATCAATGTGTTCAAATAAGAGTTGTGATAGAAACAATAGCGACTCTTCTTCAGTCAGTCTCTTCATGAGTTTCATAATGTAAAGGACCTAAAAAGCCATTAAGTCTCTTGAGTTTCCATAAATCCGATTGATCATTTCCTCTTTAGTTAACAGAAACACAGCTATGACTGTATTATTTAATTATTAATTTGCATAAAAAAAAAAAAAAAAAAAAAGCATAGTTCATTCATCCAGATTTGTCAGCTTCTATACTAGAAATACTGTAGCGAAAACAACAATACTGTGGGGGTCACAGTGGACCTGGCAGTCTAAACGATGGATACCTGCAATCTCCAAGGTTAAAATCCAGCTTTGTCGGCTCTAATCTAATAGTTTGTGTCTGATGCTCTGTACTCAATCGATAACAGGCAAAAATACACACAAAATATATATGGATGAAAAAAAAAAGACAATACTTTGCACAAAATGACACAAATAAACAGGCTTCAGACAGAATTGTATTTAAATTAACCTGTTAAATCCATAGACTGTTACAGTCTAATGGTTAGATCATGGCTAAATCACTGAGTTTTGGTAAAAAACTAAAACAGCAACATAGAAAAGATGTAAGTATAATTCACGCAATCCATATTTTCTTCAGTAATTCAATTAAATGATTTTAAAATAACAAATATACAATATTTTACACATGATTTGTCAGGGTTACAGTGACAGGTCTTTCTGATGAGGAAGCACTTTTCAAACACAGTGCCCACTTCCTGTATTGACGTCATCAGTGTCAGAAGGTCCTCACACAGTTTCCCTGTGTGCCTCCTGAGATCAGCTACTATTCCTCCAGTCAGCCATGTGCTGTATGTTTAAGCTACAGGGTGTAACCAAAGTGATCCACCTGTAAATGGCTTTGTGTTTGCAACAATTATTAACCAGTTACTGTGTACATAGCAGGCTGTGCAACTGTGTCGTTTGTCTGGAGACAAACAACTAATTTTGTAGTTAGTAGGTTATCCACAAGCTGTCCCCATTCAAAAGCAGAAATTACATATAAACACATTTTTCCACAGCAAGAACATTTATTCTGATCTAATTAAATTGAAAACTAAACTAAAAGGTTGAGAGTGCTTGTTGTGACAGTTCAAACAGTGTACTTGTCCTCTCCTTGCCTCTGTGCTTTGTGGTAGTGGGTGTAGCTGCTGTACAGCTCATTGAACACCTCCCTGACTCCCATCTGCAGTCCGGCCGTCAGAAACTTAATATCGTGCTCCGTACACAGGTCCAGTATCCGATAGATCCCCTCTGTTAGATGCAGCTTAACGTCTGGTCGCAAAGTAACCTGGAGAGGAAAATAAGAGGGCAGTTGTCTTTGTTTTACTATCAATAGGCGAACGTTACATACACCCACTGCTAGCCATCTCTGCTTACACATTTTCCTCAAGCATTTGAACAAGATCACGTTTTTCTCTTGCTTAGTTGATTACGGGCAACGTGACACTGTCCGTCTACATACAGCCTGAGGGACAGCGTGTGGCTAACCTAACAAGCCACAAATGATGTGCCACAATAGTCTCACGTCCAGCTTCATAACCATGAATCTCAATTTGAGTGGCATCAAAGGACAGACATCATCTGTCCTGGCAAAAAGGTAATGTTAATGCAAATATTAAGAGCAGGCCTACAAAGGGACGAGACTGATGATCAATGATGACTCCGGTTTGGAACAGAACATCAAATATTCAACAAGGCAAATGGAGCGGAGGGTTGGTTATAAAGGAATGGCCCACAGACCTGGATTTAAACCCCTCAGGGGATGAATTAAATATAACATTATTGTGCAACACACACACACACACACACACACACACACACACACACACACACACACACACACACACACACACACACACACACACACACACACACACACACACACACACACACACACACACACACACACACACACACACACACACACACACACACACACACACACACACACACACACACACACACACACACACGAAAGTCCAACAGTGTCGGGTTATTTATCTCCGTTAATTTCGACCCCCACAGGTGTTACACACCCATGACCTGATGACAGTCTTCAGACCTTTGACAAACATCATTACAAAGATGAAGGCTGCTCTGTGCTGATGACTGTAACTGTTAAATGATTAGCTTAATCACCGTAATCAGGTGAGACCTGGCTCACCTGATTACAGGCTTCACATTATGAAGAGAACAGCTTATTATGGGTTATCTACAAACAAAGCTAACCTATCAGGAGTCTGCCAATTTTACAGTTAGTGGTACACCGACTGTCCAAATACCAGCTGTTTTTATCATATCTGAATTCTGTGATAGCTGAAAAGAACAGGAGCCCAGCGGCAGCACGCTGCTAGCCAGTTATGTTTAGGGTTTGAGGTCCTCCTTGAGGCACCTTAAGGCTGATGAGTCACAGTCTTCTCTCACATCCAGTCTTTAATCCAAACACTTTTCCACCAGCTTTACAAGCTTATATTTTTACACTTAAGTTGCTTTGCTAAATTGCACACATGATACATTATGGGTATACTGTACATGAAATCCTTTTGGTAAAACTCTACTGCCAGTTCTTTTAGGACACAGGTCGTGGTTGTGAACTGTAATTACAGTGGGGGAAATAAGTATTTGACCCCTTGCTGATTTTGCAGGTTTGCCCACTTACAAAGAATGCAAAAATCTACAATTGTAATCATATGTACATTCTAACAGTGAAAGACAGAATCCCAAAGAAAATTCCAGAAAATCACATCATATGAATTTATTAAAATTGATAACCATCTGATGAGGAAAAACAAGTATTTGACCCCCTGGACAAAGAGCAAGTATTCTGGCTCCTACAAGCCAGTTAGTCTTTCTTTAAGACACAGCCCCAATCCGAACCAATTATCAACATCAAATACACCTGCCTCACCTCGTTACCTGTATAAAAGACAACTGTCAACACCCAAACAACCAGCATCCAACATCACCACCATGGGCAAGACCAAAGAGCTTTCTCACGGACATCAGGGACAAGATTGTTGATCTGCACAAGGCTGGGATGGGCTACAAGAGAATCGGAAAGCAACTTGGAGAGAAAAGATCAACTGTCGGTGCAGTTATCAGGAAATGGAAGAAGCACCACACCACCGCCAACCTCCCTCGGTCTGGGCCTCCACACAAGATCTTGCCTCGTGGGGTGTCCCTGATCATGCGAACGGTGAGGAATCATCCCAAAACCACAAGGGGGAACTGATGAATCAACTGAAGGCAGCTGGGACCACAGTTACAAAAAAACGGTTGGTAACACACTACGCCGTCATGGATTGAAATCCTGCAGCGCACGCAAGGTCCCCCCTGCTCAAGAAGAAACATGTACAGGCCCGCATGAAGTTCGCCATTCACCACCTGGACGACTCAGAAGAGGCCTGGAAGAAGGTGATGTGGTCAGATGAGACCAAAATAGAACTTTTTGGCCTCAACTCAACTCGTCGTGTTTGGAGGGCAAAGAACACCGAGTACAACCCAAAGAACACCATCCCCACCGTCAAGCATGGTGGTGGCAACATCATGTTTTGGGGGTGCTTTTCAGCCAAGGGGACGGGACAACTCCATCGTATTGAGGGGAGGATGGACGGGGCCATGTATCGTGGAATTCTGGACCGACATCTCCTTCCCTCAGTGAGAGAGCTGAAGATGGGTCGAGGATGGGTGTTTCAGCACGACAACGACCCTAAGCACACCGCCAAAGCAACAAAAGAGTGGCTGAAGAAGAAGCACATCAAGGTTCTGGAGTGGCCTAGCCAGTCTCCAGACCTGAATCCGATTGAAAATCTTTGGAGGGAGCTTAAAATTCGAGTTGCCAGGCGACAACCTCGGAACCTGAACGATTTGGAGGCTGTCTGCAGGGAGGAGTGGGCCCACATCCTTGCCGAAATGTGCACAAACCTTGTCACCAACTATAAAAACCGTTTGACATCTGTGCTGGCCAATAATGGCTTTTCTACAAAATGTTAACATGCTGTTTGTCCAGGGGGTCAAATACTTGTTTTTCCTCATCAGATGGTTATCAATTTTAATAAATTCATATGATGTGATTTTCTGGAATTTTCTTTGGGATTCTGTCTTTCACTGTTGTGAATGTACATATGATTAAAATTGTAGATTGTTGCATTCTTTGTAAGTGGGCAAACCTGCAAAATCAGCAAGGGGTCAAATACTTATTTCCCCCACTGTACTTTGTAGCATTGCTACTTAGTTTTTGGTTCTGTCCCACACCTATTTCTTGTTTGTCGGGACTGTTGGGGCTCAAGATTACAATCAAAAACCAAAAAAAGTGAGGTTTACCAGACCTCTGTAGCCCTCTTCTCGTCTCTCGACATACATTGTGGGTAAAACAGATGGCAGGTTTTGACAAGGAAGTAATGCATGGAAAAAGTAGAAGGGCACTCTGAGAGCGCAGACCTCTGCCAAGGCATGCCCTATTTAACTATGTTAATTCAGTGTGAATTTGAATATGAAACTCATGTGTCCGATACTACACGAAGGCAGCACAAAAGCTCTATCATG
This sequence comes from Perca flavescens, assembly GCF_004354835.1. Classification (NCBI taxonomy): domain Eukaryota; kingdom Metazoa; phylum Chordata; class Actinopteri; order Perciformes; family Percidae; genus Perca; species Perca flavescens. The sequence goes on along the minus strand of NC_041331.1, from coordinate 28,916,568 downwards.
GAATGTTAACAAAAACGAAAAATACTTTGTGTATCCGCTCTGTGATTGGGATCTGCTCCAAAATGTAATGGGATCTTCCCTGGCCCTTACTACACCCTTGAACAAAGTTTCATGAGAATCGGGCCAGTAGTTCTTCTATAATCCTGCCGACAAACCAACAAACAAACAAACAGACAAACTGAGCTGAAAACATAACCTCCTTGACCATAACTCTGTTTGTGGTGCATCTACTGATCCCTTTTTCTTTAAACTGATCATCAAATGGATCACCATTATGAGTCTGACAATGTTATAGGAGTAAAATGATAAATCAGTGGAGTACTCTTTTAATAGGATATTAAATAGAATAGCAACTTTTAATATACAATATTGAGACAAATGGCCCAAATTCACAAACTCCACCAGCATAAAATCATTTTTTTAACTGCTGCTCCACTGGTCTAATAACACCAGCAGTTCAGTTCAGGCTAAGAAACCGTTCTGACACAGAGATGGCTAAATTACCTGTGACTTACAAAAGAGGCCAGTCTCTTGTCTCAGTCGCCCTATTTAAAGCACAATACAAATCCAATTTTAAGATTATTAGATGACCCGCACAGAGCTCAAATGATCCCACCTCCTCCCACCTCCCTAACCTCTTCATTCAATTCCCACTGCCAATGTTAAGTCTGCCTGTCTGTCTGGATGGGTACTTCCATGTATTCCTCTCAATGTGCAACTCTGCTGGAAACTGCTGAGTCAGGTTGGCGTCATGTTAAATACAGTCTGGTAGCAGAGAGGAGCCGCGTTTACAGACCAGACGTGACTCACTGCTCTGTGGGAACATCCAGCCTAAAGCTTCATTCCAGCCCATGGAGTTACAGTAATCCTGGACCCGTTCACTCAGATTTGTGAACATTCACAATCTGGCCGATGGAAATACTTCCCAGATCTGCTTCTGGGCGTTAACATCTCGGTCACTCTGCTAGGCTAAATCTCGGAAGCTCAACGCGCACTTCCAGACAAACGGGGCTGGATCAAAGGATCAGCTGAGATCCTGCTGCCTCATTCATTTGTGCGTGCGTCTCACAGCTGTAGAAAATCAGCAGGGATGACAGAAGGGTTTTAATGAAGAACCTTGTTGACTCTGTAGGATACTATGACTCGGTGTGTGTGTGTGTGTGTGTGTGTGTGTGTGTGTGTGTGTGTGTGTGTGTGTGTGTGTGTGTGTGTGTGTGTGTGTGTGTGTGTGTACCTTCTGCAGCTCTGTGACGTACTGGGCCACCATGAAGGCCGACAGCGTGGTGAAGCTCTCAGCTGTAGCAGCAATGTGAGAGTACATCCTCTCTATCAATCTGGAGCACTGGAGATACATGTCACTGTCTGGACGTTTAAAAACAAACAAACAAACAAACAAGTGTTTAAAGAGAGCAAACTCTCAACTGCCTGCTTTTCCACGTAGGATAATTCAAACAATGATTTGCACTGATACAATTAAGAGTGTTTTTCTCCACATTTATCAGTCCCTCCAGAAAAACGCACAAAATATGCGGGGCTTGCATGATTTCATAATCTCCGCATTTTCGTTGCAAAAAAGTCACATATATCTTAGCTGAAAGTTGAAAAATGTTGTATTTACTTCACACAAGAGCAGCCATTTTCCCCTGTCGCCATGGGAACGTTATTAAGTGACGGAATTACGCGACGTGAACATCTTCGAAAAGCAGGGTGTTGGGGGAATCACTTTTTTTTCCCTCTTTTTCATCAAACTGCAGTTTTTGCAAGTTCCCGCAATTTCACCGCATAAAATTGCATAAATATCCCGCATATTCCATCGCATTTTTTAAGAAAACGTGCTGCATGGTCAAGGATTTTTGCCCGCAACAACCTCAAAAACACTCCACATTTTTCTGGAAATATATATATATATATGTTTCCGGATTATTATTTTTTTTTAGCAGTGGGGGCAGGTCCGACCTCCCCCCCCATGAAATGGAACTGACACTTCGCTGCAACACAAATATATTTATTCTCCTCTATTCACACACAATGAGGCATATTCTCAGTTGTGATTGAACTGTAGTTTTTGAGTTACTATATAGGCCAACTTTGAGCTTGACATATAGGCTAAGCATTCTGTAGCAAATAACAATAAACCCACTATTAATTACATTATCTTAATGCAGTGTCACTACTTCAACATGTAAATAATGCACCTCAAATACAAACGTTCGACATGCACTCTAACAATGCAGCCCTATTTCTGATACTGTGGGAGGCAGAAATGTTGCCATGGGGGGCCGCCATGGTCAAATCAACATAGAGGAAACACTGTGTGTGTATGTATGTATGTATGTATGTATATATATTTAAGTCTGTAAGTAAGTTATTAAGTGTTACCTGTGTCACTGTCTCCTCTCTGCCGACCCTCCTGCATGATGGACGCCACCAGACGATAGAAGACATTTAAGAATGACGGAGCGGCGTTCAACATCACCTGGACACAAGGGAAGTATACGGTCATAAAATATATTCTTACCGTAAAAACATTTTGAGTAGAATTGAGTAGAACAAATCTATATTGTATATAGTTTAAACACTCATAAAGAGCTGCTGGGTTTCTCCGCTGTTTAAAGGAGGGATGGTACAATTACTTGTAAGGGTATCCAACTGACTTCATAGTATATGACTTTATATTATATTATTATTATTCAAAGTATTTTAAATCTTTTCAAATACAGTAGCTTTGGAGTGGTTTATACCCTCAGGACATCACTTTAAATTTTAGTGGACATTGGATTGTTCAAAAAGAAAACCCCAAATGTGTAGGTTAAATTATAGGGAGATATGTAGAAAATGGTGCACAAGACATGGAGAGCATTTCCACTTAATATAATGGTATGCTGCCAAAAACACACTTTGCAACCGAACAAATATATGTGATATTGTCATAGAGTGTGGTAAAATGTAGACTTATGGGGAAATTAAAAGGGAAAATTAGGATGCAAGTTAAACAGAAAATCCTTTTAAATCTATCACATCATTTTTACAGCTTGAGTCATAACAGAGCAGCCCTAAACTAACAGTCCAAAAAATGACTGAGGTAAAAGTTGGATTCCCACAAAAGCTACGTTTGCATTTCTGTCCACACCTCTCTCTCTGTTCTCTATTCAAGGCCTACAGTGGACTGAGGGAGGGATGAAGAGCGAAAGAGAGAATATAAACGAGCGGGAGATGATGTCACCAGCTCTAATTGGAGCTCGGTAATGGTTTCCATCGACTTATACCAGCTCCATGCCAACCACCACTGCATGCCAGCTCCCCTACCTCTCCTCCCTCCTTCCTCTGCCCTATCACACTTCCTTTCTCCAGCTCACTCTGCTCTTTTCTACTTTCTCCTGAAACTTCCCGCGTGCATCGCATTCAAATTACATCTCAGTCTTTTGTTCTCTGCCCACTGCTTCTTCCCTCATTGCTTTATCACTTCTTATTTTTATTCTCCTCTCTTCCTCTATAAATGTACTCTTTTCCTTTCTTGCCTCCACTCTCATCTTAGTTTTCCCTCTCCACCTCCCTCTCTCCTCTCCTTTACCAGTCTTTTGTCCTAACAAAACATCTGATATCAGTTAGGTGGTTCTTGCCCTCTTTGATTCAATGCAGCTGCCCCGTTTCAGTCGCACTATGTCACTGTCTCTGAAAAAAAACAACTGTCAACATTTCAGAAAGCGAGTAACTAAAACCTTATAACATTAACACCATTTTAACATAAATGCAGCACATCAACCAAACAAAAGGCCATGTGTGGGCTGGAATGTACATTCCCATTTAAGTTTGACATTTCTAGTAAAATGTTTCTCTATAGGGACTGTTGTTGCAATACAAGCACTTGCAGCAGTAAAAGCTGAGAATTTGGACATTATGAGGTTTTCGTGCAGCTGCAGCATGACTCTGGTGAGCTCCAATATCCTTTCTTTAAAAGCGACATTCTTCTAGGGCATCCTGTGGGCTCAGCAGCAGAGTTTAAGGCACATACCGCATTTTCTTCAAATGAGGGATTCAAACTAGCAGCCTTCAGCTAGAATGACCTTACTTACACAAGGGTTAGGTTTTTTAGTGAGTGAGTGTGTGTGTGTGTGTTGGGGGGGTGAGGTCAGAGAATCTTTAACAATATTACAATACGTATAATTTCCTTTAAAGACCTGATACTTTTTGATAAATAGGTTATATAATATGTTATATTCCATGTCTGAGTCCTTGGCAGCGGCCTGGGTTCGAGTCTGTCCTGCGGCCCTTTGCTCATTCCATCTCTCTCTCCCTTCAATTTCCTGTCATTCCCCAGCTGTTCTATGATAAAGGCAATAAAACCCCTAAAGAATATTCAATATTTTTTAATATGATATATAAATATATTACCACATCTTGTTGCAGGGGCCAAATTAAACCCTTTAATCTAATCTTTTAAATATCACTACTACAATCTAAAAACCTTTGATATTATGGTCATAAAAATAAATGACTTCTTCCCATTTTCATTCTTCTCCAAGTTTACTTCCTCAACCAATCACTCCCTCTCTCAATCAACCCCCACCCATCTGCCTCTTCATACCTGAGGATGACACTGAATGAAGGCAAACAGCGCCTCATGAACAGCCAGGAACGCTGATTGGTAAACAGACGGGGTCAAGTGGTCGAGGGGCATCGACTGGAGTGCTCCAAGGACCAAGATGACATGATGAGGGTTGGTGATGAGCCCCTCCCCTTGGCGCAGCAGTGATGTCATTGACATCACCGTAGGAACGGTAAAGGAAAGGGTCAGAGAGACGTCCTGAGTGGACGATTTTACTAAGAACTGTAACACAGAGAGATACGCACACTGAAAGAGTTAGAAACAAAATCAAACAACTATTAGAGCGTTTGTGTGTGTGTCTGTGTATATGTATGTGGGTGTGTGCGTGTGTGTTATGGTTAAACAGATTGCTGCGTTGCCGTCTGCTCCACCCAGCAGGCCTGATGGAAAACACATTGACTAAATTTGGCTGCTGAGTCACTCAAGACAGTCTTCCAGCACACGGTCACTAAAATGATTACTGTAAGGCCAAAGAAATTACTGTAAAGCACTCGGCGTGGTACTGTCCCTCTCTTAACATTTCTGTGTAAGTCCTGAGAATTTGTGCTTGATGATTTGATCCTTTTGTCTACACATGAAAAAATATATTTTAATCACAAGATTATAAAAGTGACTGACAGCAATTCCAGCAAGTGCAGAATCAAGTTAATGCAATGTAATTTATCTGAATACAACCCAAGAGACAGCTTCAGAAGATGGGTTTTACAAATACTACCGCAGTTTATCCTTATTCCAGTGATTTTAAACTAGATAGGTTACTAAGTGGGAAGGTCTGTCTTTGTTAAAAAAAAAAACAACAACAACAAAAACGCAACATCACTAACACAGTACTGTTTAAATCATTGTAGGTTATAGGGCAGCTCCTCCTGTCAGCTTGGCAGAAAACTGCAGTCATAAAATATAATTTCCTTCTCATCCTCAAATATTGTTCACCACTTCTCTCCTGAAGTTTAGACATTTTCAAACATTCAGCATGTACAGTGTAGAGTACATGCTGAATACAGTATAAGGTCTGACATAACTAGTTTGTGGCCAATTACAAAATTACTGGATTGACCCAAACAACTCCTGTCCTCACAAAAATCACAAACCTTTGTTGGAAGGCATGTATGTGTGCATGTCTGTCTATGAGTGACATACGACTGTATGAATGTGTTTATATGCCGACTGAAGCAAATTCTTTTGCGGCATGGGACTGTGTGTGTTTGCGTGTACGTTTTTCTCACCACCATAGCAGATATAATCTGCGGTGCAATGAGCCACAGAGCTTTTGAGCAGAGCTCAGGTAACCGGCAACAGGACAGCAGCTTGATGATGATAACTGCAGATAGCACCTCCTGGAGAACAGTAAAGGAGGAGGGAGTGTGAGAAAACAGTTCAATTGCTACATATTTAATGTCACAGCATATATGATGAGGGGGGGGCTAGGCAGAATATCCCTCCCATCAAGTAACAGCTTTTACCTGTGATAACATCTTTTGAAAAAAATGAAATTAGACAAAATTTAATAAAAACAAAAAAGGTGTACAAATTATCGGGATTCATCCTCACCCTGTAGCTTCCTGCCCTCAGCTTGCCAGTGTCCAGTCCCTCTCTGATCAGCAGCAGCAGCAGGTTGAACCGGCCTGTAGTACTTTTCTCAACCAGGTGGCACAGCAGCTCCTGCACAGCTGGCTCCAGCTCACAAACATCATTCGCAGACAGCCAAGAAGCTGAAATCCAAAAGGGAAAGTGTGTCACATTCAGAATAATGATGCGTAACTCAAATACCAAACTCCATCCAGTCAAATAAAACAATAAGTGTAGATACCGTTCTGATTGACACCGTCAGAGATTTGCAGTGATGTTACACTGGACTGCATCATATTGAGAAGTGTTTATGTTTTGCCCACCCCATTTATAAACATGAAATATTTCAATATGGTATAAGATGACTAGATGCCAAGTGTCATTGCTTTGTTTTTTAGAGAAATAGGTCTTCTTTCTAAAAGAACTCTACGATTGGACTTTTTTTATTTATTTTTTAAACAAGAGACAGCTGGCATGGAATAAATTTAATAAAATAAGTTGTAAACTCATGTCAATATGTGCAATATGCAGAGGTGACTAATGAAAGAAAAACACAGACTGTTTGCACTGGTGGATGATATGTTTGTTCTTCATAATATACCTGTCAGAAGTCTGTGCACATTCTGCAGTATCTGCACGTACAACTCATCCAACTCCTTTCGCCCCTTCTTCTCCTCTCCATGCTCCTCCTCCCTCTCTCCTCTCGTCTTCTCTACCGCTTTGTAGAAAGCAGACAGGAAGTGGAGAGAAGAAACCAGGAAGTCCAACGGCCTGTGGGCACAACTCATTTCTTTGAGGATCTGCTGGCAGCAGCCCTGATAGAGGGTCATGTGACTCAGGGTGGGATGGGTGTCATTCGGTTTGTTCTCATCCTCCACTGACAGTGAGGAAAGTTCACAATGCAGCATGACAGTAACAACTTCTACTACAAAGGCTTGACCGAGGACGCTGGCTGGTTGGATGACTGACTGACTGACAGTCTGGGGTTTTAGGACCGACTCAACAGCTGGTCCAAGTGCAGCAGTCGTTCTTGTGAGCATTTGAGTCAAAGTTTGATCCATAGGTTTACTCCTCCCCAGGTTAGACGTCATTGCCTGGGAGAAAGAGGTCAGAGATGCCAGCAGGAGATGAACAGACAAAACAGACGCTCCTGGATCTGGTTTACCTGACACAACTGCTAAACTGGGTGCCACAATTTGCATGCTTGCCATTTCCTTACTGGTAAGATAGCAGGCAAACTGTTCTAAGTTGAGTCGAACGCTGCTGTTTCGGATTATAATCAACTGGACCAAAGACCTGATGAAGCCCTGCACTGCTTTGATTAAATCTAACCAATCAGAGCTGCTTGTGGCTTGAAATCCTCCATTGTTGCTATGCCAGATGAGAGAGGACACAGAAGCCTGCAGCAGAGTACCAGCATGGATGAGCTTCAAAACACTTTGGAAGTTTCTACCCTCCAGGAGACAAGTCAGAATCCTGAGCAGCTTCACCAGGAAGCGAGCATCATCTCCAGATTCAGGAGGGTCTGTGGCCTTCTGGTCTGACTGACTGGAGGTGGAGGTTAACGTGAAGAAGAGGAGGAGAAAAATAGAGGAGAGATCCTCAGAGTTCATCCCATCTGGGTTTAGATCGGTTAAGATTTGGAGTAAGTTGACCAGCTCCTTGCTCTGTGTGTCAGTGAGCAATACAGACATCTCTCCAGTCTTTGAGGATGCCAATATAGCTTCAACTATAGTTGTGGACAGAGGAGGCTGACCGGCATCTCTCTCCAAAGTGTAAGCTCCAATTCCTTTTTCCTGAAACTTCAGGAGTGTAGGAGACACATTGGGTACATGAGCTGCCTTAAGAACACAGACAAACCTTTGTGTGAGGGAACAAATTGTGGCAGAGAACAGCGAAGGCAACTCCGCAAGAACGGCGCTTTGGAGAAGCTGGGAAGATATAAGGGAGACAGTCAGACAGCCAGCCGGCCGGTCCTTTCCTCCATCGGTCTGACTGCTGAGGAGCGAACTGACAAGTACATCTGCTATGCAGCCCACATCTTCGCCGCTCAGGTAGGGAGCAATCAAAGGCAAATTGGATGTGACAATATACCAGTGTGCTACAAGGTAGGAGCTGGCATTCACACTCGCTATCTGCCCGTCCCACGCCTGCTCTCCATCCGGACTCACCTCCATCTCTGATTTAGATAAAATAAAGTGGGCTGCCCTGTTTAGCAGTGCTGCAGTGCTGGGTTCAGAGAGTAAGGGGGTATCTAACAAAACCTTCTTCATCTGTTGCAAAGTGAGGAGTTTGAGCAGCAAACAGCTCATTGGGCTGCAGGATGGTTGTAGACGTGCTGGCACAATCTCACCAGATAGGAGACTTTCTATACAAGTTAGGACTGAAGCACAGTCTTCAGTTTTACTTGCAGCTGCTGTCTGGGCAGAGTCAAGAGATGTGTATTTGCTGCAGTGGATATTAAAGAGCGTGTCGACTTCCACCAAGGTGTATCTGAGAAGGAGAGCAGCCTCCTGGGTCTTCTGTTCCCACAGTGCTCCTATTTTAGACTCTGAGACCTCTGACTCTTTGTGGTCCAAATTCTTTTTGCCTTTCCTTGGGGTCCTTGGAGCTGGACTTATATTTGCTTTTACAGCCTTCTCCGTCAACAGCAGCAGCAGTAACTCCTTTATGACCTGTTGCATCTCGTCCATCAAACCCTGACTCTGCCTGACTATGGGAAGAGGAGAAGCGCTGTCTAAAGTCTTCAGACTAAACATAACACCATGAAGCAGCTGGCTGAGGGAGAATAGCTTCCTTGATGCATCTTCTCTCTCTTGGTCCACCTTCATTTCTTTATTCTCCCCTTTATTATCTCCTCCACCATCAATCTCCATCTTCTCTGTCTCCCTTTCTTCCTTCAACAGGTCAGGTAATATACATCTCCTGATGCTCTCCAACACCAGTGAGCAGATCTCTAGGCCCTGGGAAGGGGGAGTGTCCAGAAGACAAGTCCTGAGCGTGGCGGAGACGCCCTCAGACAGCAGAGGAGGTCGGAGGTTGTCCAGTGCTGGCTGACAGATCACAGACAGGAGCTCAGAAAAGAGGCGCGGCAGCTGACGGAGCTTAGTGTAAGTTTGGAGGAGACTGCACGCCAAGAGCTGTTGGGGAAGAAACATTTGGTCTCAGTCAAAACTAATCTCTTACACATTTTACCATTTTGAATTCTGCATTTGCAAGTATTTATTCTGTTGATTTCTTTTTAGGATTTAAGTCAAGACCTGTCTGGCCCGTTGCACTCGTGCTTCCATGCACTCAGAGTTAACCCAGGCTGAAGATGACAGCTGGTCCAGGTCTGGTTCAAGAATCAGATGGTTGAGACTCAGCAGCACCTTTAAACAGCGGTACCATGCTGGTATGCTGAAGGACAAGACAGGAAAAGTTTTTACAATTATTTTAAAATGTAAAAACAATACTTAAACAGACAATAACTGAAAATACATTAAGAATTGTTTTATACCTTGGCTGGGCGTGGTTAATGAGCATTTGTCCCAGAGCTCTGTAAAATTTGAGTTGGACCTCTCCATGTCTGATCCTGTCTGCTGCCACATTGTAAATATCAGCTGACAGTGCCTGGCTTAGCAGGGACTCCACAGCCAGCAGAGCCAGGCTCCAGCTCTCTGGCAAACAGAGGGAGGCTGGGGGAGACTTCTGCCCAGGGGGCACAGAGACGGGCTGGTCTGCTTTGGCAGGTGAGAGTTCATCAAGACATACGTCCAAGGCCGGGACCAATCTGGTGAGGAAATAGAAACACAGCATCCTGTGCACTTCCTCACTTTCTCCTCTCCCTTTTCCGTAGCTTTCCAGAAAGAACTTAAACAGCAGAGACAATGTGTTGGACTTCACAGTGTAGTGCAGATGCACCTCACAGTAGCCCTGAGCACTCAGTTTGGAAAGTATGACACTGACTGGCTTCAAGGGGCCTTTTGCCCCTCCAGGACCACGTTTCCCAGAATCCTCTTTAGATGGAAGGAGCTCCTCCTTGTAGTAGGTCAGATGCTCAGAAGGGAAAAGAGCTAAGTGAAGGATGGAGTCTATCTTAAGGCGGATGTCTCTGGACAGCTGCTGACGGAGGCGCAGATGTGTGTGAGAGGGCGCAAATTCCCCAGAAGTCAGCAGGTGTCTGAGTAGTACTAAAGGTTGGATCAGCTGGTTGGTTACCATAGTAAAGACTCTATTAGGATTGGCTTGTTGTCTCTGAACTGACAAATAACATGACAGCACCTGAAGCAAGACCTCAAACAAACTAGCTGCACGGAGGTTTTCCTTTGGCTTTGGAGAGGACTTATTCGCAACTAACTCTGGCTGATCTGAAGGACTTTCAATGATCGGCTCAATTTGGGTACTGTCCAAATCGCTAGTCATCGCCTCATCTTGACATGTGACAGACTCAGTCATTAGGGGTTCTGTGAGCAATGGCTGTTGTAGCTCACGGCAGGCCAGAGAGCTAAGCTTAGCCAGGAGATCGGCAATAAGTTCATACTTGGTGGTAAAGACAGATGAGAGTGCAGGAGAAGAGAGAAGGCCCTGACACACACTCAGTATGGTGGACACACACACCAGAGACTTTGAGCCAACACGTGCACACTCCTGGAGACGGTCAAGCAGCAGCTAAAAGCAAACAGAAAAAAAGAGGTGTCAGTAAACCTTCATATAGAAGCCTCAATGCACCCTCTTTGTAGAGTATGAATGTGCTATAGACAAAGCACTAGTCTAATATGTGTGTATGCATCAGAAGAAAAGAAAAAAATCATTTTTCATCAATTTATCAGTTTTGCTGCATTACAAACACCACTCTACATTTGCGGTGGTGTTTTTATTGAAATATTGCCAGCAGCACACCTGTGCCATGTTGAGCCTCAGGCTGATGGTCTTGCCCTGCTTGAGAAGAGAGTGGAGCTTCCGGCTGTGAAGTAGATCGTCAAGGTAACACCACAGTCCTTCCAGAACATTCTGAGAAAACTCCACCTTCTGATTGTACCGGCCTGTTAGGGCGTGGGTGCACCAGTCCAAAAGCACCTACAGTGGTGAAGGGTCAATACAGACATGTACAAATAAATCGTAGATATTTATATGCTGATTTTACATCCATTTAAACAGACATCTTGAAATGGCAGTTTTTTTTTTTTCATAAACTTGTCGAACGAACAACAATCAACAAGTGGAAAAGATAGCATCGTACAAATCCTTAAAAAGGTCAATTTGGTCTAAAAACGTCCAGTAACATGCACTAAGATTGATGCTAATCCAAATCCAAGTCTGTGAAGTAGCCTACCTTTAAAAGAAAATCTAAAAAGAATTACTACTGCAACACTAGGCTAAAATTAATAAAAAGGCTTTATTCAGGAAGAAAAGATGTAGGACACATAATATCTAAAGACAATGTTAAAATAAATAATAAACAAGACCACTGTCTGCAATTGAAGTGCATACCATGGTATTGATCGTTATAGATAATATATTCTTGATTTAGGACATAAAATTAAACGTATTTACCTCAGAAGAAAAACTACAGTAGGCACTAGTTCTCATACTAAATACAGAATTTCTATACTATGTTTCCAGTCGAAAAAAGAAGAAAAACATCTTGTTATACAACTTCAGATGTTACCTGTTCCTTGTTGGGCAGCAGGCACTGAGGGGAGATCCAGGCAAAACGTGCCAGCTTTAACTTGTCCTCCCATGAAGTCTGAGGACTCTTTAGTTTCAGATGGATCCCAGAGTAGATCGCAGCCATCGCTGCAGCCGGTGCTACTGCTGCACAAGCCTGAAGAGAGGGGATGGAAGTATTTATTTTAACAGTTTAACAGTGATAAACTACATGGTTAAGACTAACGAAGAGGGTGAGGAAATCTCTATTTATAGGACCATGGAAATGGTGGTGCTTACATTAAAAGCCATGTACAGAACAGTAGAGTACATGTATAGAACAGTACAGAACAGCTTACATTAAAAGCCATGTACAGAGCCATGTACAGAACAGTAGAGAATCCACATCCACCACACATAAAAAGACAGATAATCAGGCAGTTTTTTCCACAATGCAACCAAAAACCACCCACACCAGATATGTCTCTTCTTATTTTAGGTATACGTATATTTTGTTCTCATTCTAGTAACTTGCAGCCCTGAGCCCCACACATACGACCAAATCTTACAAACACCCATTTTCAACACGACATTGGTTAAAGTTAAAATTAAAAGCAAAGGCAAAGAATGTTTATTTTTCCGATCTGTTCAAGTCTGTCTGATAACGTTATCCTCTACAAACTAACATACTTTACAGCTAACGACAACTAGCTACATAACATGTTCTTGCTTAAGTATGTACAAGCTAATACTGTAACTGCTTCTAGTTTGCAGGCAAACAAACCATCTCTTAGCTTCAATACTCCTTGTTTAATGACAGTTACATGAACTTGTGTTTACTTAGTTTAATAGACTTACCGCTTTTTAACCTGCACGTGTCTGCTGTTGTTTCAGAAGTGGACGAACTTTCAACTTTCACCCTGCCGGCCAGGCAGAAGCAATCGAAAGACGATTTCATGAGTCTGCCAACGTTTGGCTCATTCACATGCCACAGACCCTGGTAGAAATTATTTTTTAATGTTTTTTTCGATGTTTATAAATCGTAGACTGTTAAAATAATAATAATAATAATTAATAAAACAATTAAAATAATTAATTCAGCAGTTCATTTCAACTATGTTCGTCGAAAGAAATAATTTAGCTAGCTAATAACGTTATCCCATGCCACCCTATTCTTAGGCATGAATATCTGTATGAACTAGATAAAAACAAAAATAGACTTTGCTTTTTTGAGTACAAATTGTATGTTTTGTTTTAGAACCTTTCACAACTCATTCACGAAACACTTATGGCTAGGGATTTGACGATCTGTGTGTGTTTGATTATGCCTGGGAAAGTTTGCTTTATACCGTCAGCCATTGGATTCATTTGTCGAGGAGGAGGAGGAATCGTGTATGTACATAAGAACCAAACCAGGGTCACCTTTCTTGTTTCCACACTTTTAGACTATTCCCAGGCTGTAAAGGTGCAATTCTCAGAGTGGATTAGGTGTTTGTCAATCTTCGGCAGCTTGTGTTTCCACTTCACCCGCCTGCCAACCAAATATTCAGCGACAGATGACAGTGACAGGCAGGGTGTTGTTAGCTGTTCATTGATAAGAGATAAACTGTGTTTAGGCGGCTGTCAGGCGCAGATAAAACGGACAATAACGGTCTAAACTCTGCAATGTAGCGGCAAGAAGCTCTACAACTGCTCGGCTATGGATGCGGTGCTTTGACCTACCGGGCTATGGGACTAATGTTTCTCTGAGTGGACTGACTCAACAAGAAACACCTCGACACACCATCGTTTGCTGAATCTGACTGACCACTAAGGAACAAAAAATATTTTTTTTAACTTGAGCTATTATCAACAATTCAACTCGGACGATGCGGCTTTTAATTCGCATGTCAAGGTGCTCACATGGAGTGCATTTGTCCAAACCCAAGCTACCACAGCCGAGGATGCTGTGGCTGGATCACCGTCTGACTCTCTCCGCTGCTTTCCGGAGGAAGAGACAGTGGACCGGGGTCAAGTCATCAGTCCGCCCGACAACTGCCTTCCCTTTCTGCTCGCCCGGGCCCTTCATGTCTGTCCTGTCCTGCGGTCCACTTAGGGGTCTTTCCATACTCTGTCCACACACACCGACAGGCCGAGCACGGACAGTCACACACACACCTGTTGCCTTTACCAGCTCTTCAGCCGCCTCTACACCTACACCAGCCGGACCAGCGAAGACCCAGACGGACACTGACCGTGATCAAACACGGACCACGGTTCCCCTGGAGGATGTTAAAAGGATTTTGCAACTTGCACACCCGGAGAGATGGAGACTGGCAGGTAAACAGTGTGCATCCTGAAAGCATTTACCTGTCCTCTTAAGTCACCATATCTATGACAAAAGGTCTATCCACCCACAACACATCTCCAATAGTGACTCTATACGCTTTGTGGTCTAGTGTTTAGATGTATCCCTGATGAGAGAATAACAAAGGGTGTCAAAATGTTAAATTAATTTATTAATAATAAAAAAAAATTGTGTTGATTGTAGGAAAAAGAAAAGGCAAGGTTTTTGTCTGATGAATGCTGCATACTGTAGTCAGTCCAATATGCAGTGTTTAAATATTATCTAACTTTTCTTTACTGTATGTGTTATCTTGCGCCTCACCTAGTTATAGGAGGGAATGTGCACACACAAATACCTTCCTGCTGCATCATTTCCCATTACCACAGGTAATACAAGTTCTACAGGATTGGAAACTTTTACATTAAGTCAAATTGTATTCATCATTATCTGTAAAAGCCTGCACTGCTACTCTCAGCTGTTTATGATGTTAATTTGGAAAGCTCTTTTTAAAACACTATTCAGGTTTGAAAAACAATCTCAAGTATCCATCAGCTTTTGCTGGGTGGATAACCCCTTTTTAAAACGTGAAGTGAAAGCATCTCTTGATGAATTGTAGCCTTTGGTTTTGCTTTCTACAATTATTTGTTTAAATAAAATGTATGTGTTTTTCTTTGTTGTATCCACACCAGCTGCTTTAGGCTTCCTAACTGTCTCCAGTGCTGTAACCATGTCAGCTCCATTTTTCCTGGGTAAAGTGATCGACACCATTTACACCACTGGAACAGACACAGAGACAATGGCGGCCTCCCTGACATCATTATGTATCATGCTGACCGGAGTGTTCCTGTGTGGTGGGGCAGCCAATGCTGCCAGAGTCTACCTCATGCAGACATCAGGTGAGATGAAGAAACACAGGCACAAATTCACACACATGATCACTTCCCAGTCCATACAGCCTACACTAAACACAAACTCACTGATGTCTGCATTAATGAGCAGATTGTGAGGAATCTATGTACCTCTCCACCAGGTCTTCATGTTTGCTTTAGTGTGCATTAAGGTATAGGAAACAATAACTTCCAGTGTCTTATATTTCAGTACTAAATACTCTGAATGACTGATGAGGAATATTTATGTTATCTTACTTACTAGTGAGATGAGAAGATCAATACCACTCTGTGTTCAATATTATTAGATTAGATTCAACTTTATTGTCATTGTGCAGAGTACAATTGTGTACAACGAAATGCAAATCTAAAGCTAGAGCCAGGAGATGGTTAGCTTAGCTTAGCATACATACTGGAATAAGGAGAAACAGCCAGCCTGGCTCAGTCCAAAGTTTAAAAAAATACACGCACCAGCACCTCTAAAGCGCACTGATTAACATTATCTATCTTGTTTGTTTAATCTGTACACAAGCAGAAAAATGTTGTTGCTGTAATTATTTCTTATCGGCCAACAGTACTTTGAAGAAAAAAAAAAATTTATTGCATGGCTGGGATGATTAATGACTTACCAAAGATGGAGTTGATTCATTTTGTGATCAATAACTAATCAAGTGACTGTCTCATGCAACAGTCTCCTATCTCTATCCTCCTCACTTATTTCTTTTCTCTTCTCGCTTCAGGCCAACAGATTGTTCGTAATCTCCGTGCCGCCCTCTTCTCCTCCATCCTCGGACAGGAAGTGGCATTTTTTGACAAGAATAGGACCGGCGAGCTTATCAACCGCCTCTCTGCTGACACCACCGTGGTGGGCCACTCGATCACTGACAACCTGTCAGACGGGCTGAGAGCCGTCGCCCAGGCAGTTGCTGGTGTCAGTATGATGGTGAGTATGTCCCTCAGAGTGGTCCGCTGTGGTTGGTCAGCATAGGTTTGCTTGAGGAACCAGCAGGTATCCTTTATAATATAGTTATGTTGTGAAATAAATGTGTTAGGTATTTTATTACTAATTTGTCTGAAATACTTTTAGATTTAACATTATTATTGCAAACTAAGGGCAATGTAAGTCTGACTTTTAAAAACACTACAGTCATTTAACAGCAGAGTAAGGTGTGTGATTTTCTTGCTGTCTTTTGTTTGCATCATTCCATTCTGAGACTATAGGAATGTTGGGAAACAGGTTTCCAAATATACTTCTTGTAAGTTAAATATAGTGTGTGTGTGTGTGTGTGTGTGTGTGTGTGTGTGTGTGTGTGTGTGTGTGTGTGTGTGTGTGTGTGTGTGTGTGTCTGTGTGTCTGTGTGTCTGTGTGTCTGTGTGTCTGTGTGTCTGTGTGTCTGTGTGTACACACACAGTATTGACCAACAGCCGGCTTAACTGATACTAACTGCTGATCTATTGATCTAAATGACCCTCATCTGACCACATTCTGTCACCAGTCTCAACTTTTTTATTAGATTAGATTCAACTTTATTGTCATTGTGCAGAGTACAAGTACAAAGACAACGAAATGCAGTTTGCGTTTAACCAGAAGTGCAAAAAAGTGCAATGTGCTATACAAAGTATAGACCGGTGGTGCATAGGCAGGACAATAAATATATTGCAGTGTTATAAGAGCTGAATAAATATGGCTATGTAATATGAACAATGTATGAACAACATGTACAGATATGTGCGATGTAGTAGCAGTGACATGTCACAACATTATGTGTACCTTTCTGTGTGGATGAGACATTTGTTGACCAACAGGTCCATTAACTTCCTTCCAACTGTATTTTCCCAAACAGAAAATCATTAAACACAACACATGCTTATGACAAACAATTTGTCCTTACAAGAAAGTCAAATGATTTCCTGGTTTAATGAACGTTCAAGGAAATGAATGAACATAATTGCTGTAATTACGGATTAGGGCCATTTAGTGTGAACTTCTTTCTGTCTCTCTCCTCTACATCCACCCTCCCTCCCTCTATTTTCTACCCTTTTATTTCCATTAACTTTTTTTTTTTTTCTCTCTCTCTCTCTCTCTCTCTCCCCTTCTAGTTCTATGTCTCCCCCGGTCTTGCATGCTTTGTGTTGCTGATTGTTCCTCCTGTGGCCGGTCTTGCTATAGTCTATGGCAGATACCTTCGCTCCATCTCCAAACGCACACAGGATGCACTTGCACAAGCCACACAGGTACAGTTAACTGAAACACACAGATCAAAATTAAATAGTTTGAACTTTGTGCATTACTTTTTTTGTTGTTGTGTGCATTTATTTGATTAATAGTTACATTTTTTGTGTTAGAAGTTGCCAAAATGTTCAGCAGCAGGAAATAATAAAACATTATTTAAGGTTGTGGTAATTAAAAAAAAATGAAAGCTGTGACCAAATATGATTGCAAATTGTTTGTGTAGATAAGCCCAGTGTCTTTGCTTTTATATGTGTATATGTGATATAAATGCTGCACTGCCTATGGTGGCTTAATTATATTTCAGATAGAGTCAATTTGCTATGTTGATTATCTGATTTCCAATAGATAGTTGAATAGATGTTGTAATAAAAAGATTTGCACGTGTGTGTAGTTGGCAGAGGAGCGTATCAGCAACATGCGGACGGTCAGGGCTTTTGGTAAAGAGCTGTCCGAGGTCAACACATACACACAGAAGACAGACCTGGTCCTCAGCTTGGCCAAGAAGGAGGCTCTTCTACGAGCTGGCTTCTTTGGAGTGGTAAGTGTGTTTGTAGGAGTGTGTGTGTGTGTCCTGTCAGTGACGCAAACCAAATCCACAGTTAGGAAATCAACTATTGCAGAGAGGCTTCTCCTTTTTTGCCCCTGTATTTCAGGTCACAAAAACCACAGAACCTGACATGTATGTATAGGACAGATGTTTCACCATAAAAAAGTATTATCCAATCTTCCGGTCAGCGAATACCAAAACCCATCTGTGTGCTTTAAAAGGTTAGGACAGTGTTGAAACAACTCAACACAACTTTGCTTCTAGCTCTTAAAACAGTTTCTTCTCTTCATATCTTTAAGGTATACTTACAGTGGCAGAATTTGTCGTTGGTGTGTAAACACACACTGACAAACCAGCTGTTTAAACATGAGTTAGGGGTTGCGGTTCGGTCTCATCGCTGCTTTTTGCAGATGATGTGGTCCCGACGGTGTCATCAGTCCGTGACCTTCAACACTCACTGGATAGGTTCGCAGCCAAGTGTGAAGCGGCTGGGATGAGGATCAGCACCTCTAAATCTGAGGCCATGGTTCTCGGCAGGAAACTGAGGGGGTGCCTACCCCGGGTAGGGAATGAGTCCTTACCCCGAGTAAAAGAGTTCAAGTACTTCAGGGTCTTGTTCGCGAGTGAGTGGACAATGGATCGGGAGATTGGCCGGAGAATCGGAGTAGCGGGGGCGGTGTTGCATTCACTTTACCCCACCAAAAAAAATCTACCCGTCAATTTTTTGTTCCTACCCTCACCTATGGTCATGAAGACTGGGTCATGACTGAAAGAACGAGATCCAGGGTACAAGCAGCCAAAATGGGTTTTTCTCAGGAGAGTGGCTGGTGTCTCCTTTAGCGATAGGGTGAGAAGCTCAGTCATCCGTGAGGAACTCGGAGTAGAGGCGCTGCTTATTGCGTCGAGCTGAGATGGCTCGGGCATCTGGTAAGGATGCCCCCTGGGTAGGGAGGTGTTCCAGACACGTCAAGTTGGTAGAAGGCCTCAGGGAAGACCCAGAACTGTTTGGAGAGATTATGTCTCCATCCTGGCCTGGGAACGCCTCAAGATCCCCCAGTCAGAGCTGGTTAATGTGGCTCAGGAAATCGGTTTGCCTGTTAATCAGACTATAAGAGAGTGAATGTAAGCTAGAGAGTCAATAAAGAAAGGAAGCGGTGTTAGCGAGGACAAAGCTGTGAATGAGAGGAATAAAAAGTTTTTTTTTTTTTTTTTTTTTCATTGTTTCATGCCAATTACATTCTTAAGCACAAATAAACACACACACCTCTGCACAACCCTGAAGACAGGTGTTACATTGCCGTAATTTGTGTGAATGCAGAGCTTCATCCTGTCCCTGTATATGTGTTGGTGAAATAAATGTCACAGCCAAACACACAGCGACATGAACGGGCCGCACACCTTGGGGTCTGTTATAGCCCATAAACGAAAATACAGGCAGAGGGCAGCGTCTCTGCAGATACACCACCCCCCGCTTCTACTACGATACTTTTATGATTACTTTTGTATTCGTCTATACATTGTTTTTTAGGAAAATCCTGCTTAGAATACTTTAACCACTTGAACAAACTACAGCCTTCAAAATACAAAAACATTCAATCAATCAGTCAATTAATACAACATTGAATCAATGTCTATGTAAAACTGTGTCAACAACAACCATATACTTTATGGTAAGGTATTATTTATTGTAGTGCTTCTGCATTGGATTAGATTTAGCTAGGTGGCTATAAATATACTGGCAACTCTAAACAAAAGATGAAAAATAAGTCCTAAATCTTTGTAAATAGTGTAATTATCCCTGCATATCCTACCCCCAAACTGTTTCTCTGATACAAACGTATGAGGTAAATAATATTCTCCACGCTCAACGAACTATAGTTCAGATATGAAGAGAGAGCCCAGTTAACTTATCCAGCAGGTTCCCAAATGGGTTTTAATCCATATAATCAGTGCTGTTTTATGGAGTAGCAGTGATCAAATAACCAAGGGTGTGCGTTTGTGGTCATGTGTCTTTCAGACTGGTCTCAGTGGTAACATGATGATCCTGTCAGTGCTGTACAAAGGAGGGCTTCTGATGGCCAGCCAGCACATGACTGTGGGAGAGCTCTCATCGTTCCTCATGTACACCTTCTGGGTGGGCATCAGTATTGCAGGTAAGGTGTACTTTCCTATTATATGAATCTCCTTATCTGTATTGTTTACATCCTACATACTGTGTGTGTATGATGGCTTTTGGCTCAGTGTTTTATTGTTTGACGTGTAGGTCTGAGTTCATTTTACTCTGAGCTGATGAAGGGTTTTGGAGCAGGAGCCAGAATTTGGGAGCTGCTGGACAGAAAGCCTGAGTTTCCTCTAAATGGTCAGCAGACACTCACACCTGCACGCACTACATCAATGAGTACCCACTTTGTCCTGTAAACCCATCATTAAGTTCTTGGAATTATTGATATGCCCAGAAAACAAAAGTTTTTTAATAGAGTTGTTA
Source organism: Perca flavescens (assembly GCF_004354835.1). Lineage (NCBI taxonomy): Eukaryota > Metazoa > Chordata > Actinopteri > Perciformes > Percidae > Perca > Perca flavescens. Next base: position 28,896,287 of record NC_041331.1, on the reverse strand, counting down.
TGAGAATGGTAAATAAGTATTGTTTCTTAGATCTTTACTGCTACAGAAAAGTGCATGACAGGGAATTTCACATATATAGTCTCAATCTTCTCTCTGTGTAACTAGATATTACTTCTACTAGATGGTAATTCACTGTCAGATGTTAAATATGTAACTATATATAACCAAATTTGAAAGACTCACTGCTTTTTTTATTTGTTATTGCAAAACAGATGTCAGCAGATGTAACAGCCCAGTCAGTTAATAAACACAATGTATAATTTACATTTTAAGTTGTAGCAAAATAATCTAGTTCTGTTTTTGCTCTAAATTTCCTTGTTCATTTATTTGACATCTTCTCATTTACTGTAATAAACCAATCCAGCAAGTTAAACACAAGTAATGGTTCTATTTTTGTGTCCGTCTTCCTCTGCTCCTCCACAGAAGGCCTCATGCTTCCTTCAGACCAGCTGAAGGGTCGGTTGGAGTTTTCTGATATCTCCTTTGCCTACCCGACCCGTAAGGAGGCTCCTATTTTCCAGAACCTCAGTCTGCTGGTCCCAGCTGGTACCATCATGGCTGTGGTGGGACCCAGTGGCTCTGGAAAATCAACCCTCGTCTCACTGCTCCTCAGGCTGTACGACACTGATGCTGGTGAGAGCGAGCTCGTTCTGTCTGATGAGTAATCAGACACTCTGAGAAATCTGATGATTGCAAACTTAAAAGTACAAGCCTCTGTCCGATGGCTGTTTAACATCTGAGAATGAACCATTTTCTCCAGGCATCATCACCATAGATGGTCATGACATCAGAGATCTGAATCCCTATTGGCTCAGGAGTCACATTGGAACTGTCAGCCAGGTCAGTAATGAATCTTTAAAGGACAAATCCGGCGCAAAATGAACCTAGGGGTTAATAACGCATGTGTACCGAGTCGACCGTTCTCTGGGATATGTTTTCATGCTAATCGAATGTGACCAGTTTTAGCCCAAACCGGCTAATTAGCTTATAACGCTAGTCGTCGGGGCACGAGTAAAGTAAAAAGAAATCGCTACTTCTATACCACTAACAAGGCTCAAAATGGCACCACACTTCCACGGTAGCATAATGAGGGTCCCTACATGTAAAACTTTGTAAGTGTACAGACAGTTTATTAAAAATCTAGTTTATAAAGTATCTGTATCCGTAAAGACTGTACTATTCACGTATACAGGCGGGCTGCCATCTTGGGAAAACAGTCACGACCAGTCGAATGACGAACGCCGTGCTTGAGCTTTGTTACTGGTTGCACGCCGTTCGTCATTCGACTGGTCGTGACTGTTTTCCCAAGATGGCAGCCCGCCTGTATACGTGAATGGTACAGTCTTTATAAACTTTTATAATCTTTTTAATAAACTGTCTGTACACTTGCAAAGTTCTAAAATCTTTGGTACACGTGTTATTAACCCCTAGTTTCATTTTGCGCCGGATTTGTCCTTTAACCTGTTCTTATACAACAGCTCTCATAGCACACACATCACCTGAGCAGACAGACATGCATTCTGTGCATTTCCATTAACTGTAAGTGGCCAAATAATATTGAGAGCCCTTGAGTGAAGCTTGTCTTCTCGCCTCTCTCCCAGGAGCCCGTGCTGTTTTCTTGCTCTATAAGAGATAATATAGCATACGGTGCAGTGGACCCAGACGCTGTGACCACAGAGGACATCCACAGGGCAGCCAGAGTGGCCAACGCCTTTAATTTCATCCAGACTTTTCCTAAGGGCTTTAACACCGTAGTGGGGGAGAAGGGAGTGCTGTTGTCAGGTGAGAAACGGAGGCAGAGACACCACAGAGTTATCATCACAACATCTACTTCACTGTGGATGCAAGAAAGCAGTCGTCAGGGTTGACAATACTAAAGATGATATTTGTTTTATATGAGCCGTTGACACATTTTCATCTGGTATTTACTTTCACATGGTTATAAATATATGTTCAGTGTTGGGAAGGCTGCTCATTTTTTATTTTTAAGAATTATTTAAACTCAATAATGCATTCATATAAAATGTTATACTTAGTTTGCTGTGTTTTTATATATCAAAAAAAAAGTAAGAAAATTCAAGACATTTATTTTAGTTCTTCATTAAATTGTTTTACATTTTAGAAAGACAACACTGCTTACTGTTTCAAAGTCTTTCTAACATTTTTCTCAAGTACTTGTATTCATATTCATATAGCAGAGTTATGGTCAGTTAATATTTTTCTATTCAGAACATGAAAAGCTTTTAAAAACCACTCTTTTGCATACAACAGACCCAGAGGGCCTATTTAGACGTAGCCTTTATGTGTGTACATGGTTAACTTGTGTTTTTCTCAGGTGGTCAGAAACAGAGGATAGCAATAGCCAGAGCTCTGCTCAAAGTGAGTACAACAACTTGGTAATTTTACTGTTTATCCACATCAGGAGAAAGCACAACTCTGTTAATAACTAGGGGTGCACCGATCCGATATTAAGTTCAGATACAGTATCTGTCCTGATATTGACAAAATAGCTGGATCCGGGATCGGAAAAATGAACAGATCCACGGGCCGATCCAGTTTTGTTAGGTTTTTTTTCCCTCTGTTGCACGTGTGTCGCATGCTGGAAGAGTTGAGTGTACAAATAAACAATTCAATACATTACATCTATGTTATTTTGTCTGAGTTAGGAAAATAATGTTTAGTTAGGAAAGTCTGGTGCCTTTAGTCTCTTCCACATGGTGGAAGGAAGGTAAAAGGTATACAGTGTATTATTAATTCAACATCGGTATCTGTATCAGGACTGAAAAAGTCGGATCGGTGCATCCCTAGTAATAACCACCTGCACTGCATGCCATTTGTTAACCATTAACCAGGACTGCCTTTTCCAGTCATTGCTCACAGATAGTGTCTAAACATTATATTTACTGAATCACAAAAATAACTTTAAAATGTTAAGTTGAGCCAGGATTTTCTCAGCTTTCCTACACCTTTACCTACACCTACCTTTTGTGTTCTCTCTCCACAGAATCCTAAGATCCTGCTGTTAGACGAAGCTACCAGGTGAGAAAGACTGATACTAAAGAGTTGTTGTTGAAATCCACTAACAAAACTTCTTTACCTACAATACTTTCACTATCTTTATCCTTTCAGGCTTTATTTATTTGAAAATTATGATGATGATAATAGAGCCTTCAGAAACTTTTTATTGTGCTGGTTAGAGACGCATCTTCGGTTATTTTGTTGAAGGAAAGCCTAAACAACCATGTTTCCTTAGTGCATTGGATGCTGAGAATGAGTTCTTGGTCCAGGAGGCTTTGGAGCGTCTGATGGAAGGTAGGTCTTTTCCGTCTCTCCCATTCAACATTTTCAGAATAAAGCTTCAGGTCTGCTTCTGCTGGCGCACTTTGTTCCCCTTGACTTATTATTCCCTTCCCCACTCACCCATTCAACAGGGAGGACGGTCGTGATCATCGCTCACCGTCTGTCCACCATCCAGAATGCGAACGCAGTTGCTGTGCTGGACCAGCGGCGTATAGCCGAGTGTGGCCAGCACACAGAGCTGCTAGGCAACAGGCAAGGACTGTTCAGAAAACTGATGGAGAAACAGGCGTTTCTGCAAGACGAACAGAAACGGGCACTTCGCTGAGAGGACAGGGACTACAGAGGAGTGGATGAGGAAGAGGGAGAAACCAGGAGGTGAGATCAATTCCTGGAGAAAAGTGGCTTTGCTCTAGAAGGGAGGGGGGGGGGGGTGATAAAAGCTGAAGGAAAGCAGAACTTCATCTGTAAGGACTACATATGCACACTAGAGAGGAGAACAGAAAACCACTGAGAAACATTAAAGGGGTTTCTTAAATGCTGCAGGTGTTTTTTCACTGCCCAAAGGACTATTTGGCACCACGTGAAGAGCCCTTTGGAAAGGAAACGGAGAGGGTAATGCACAGCGAAGACCTAAGAACTGAAACATGGATCAGAGAGCTCCTAGAGGTGCTTTATTTAAAAAAATATCTAATTCTATGCTAAAAGACAAGGTCTGAATGAGAGTGAAAATGATACATAATCTATAATAAATCATTGTCTCTACCATAGTTTTCAGGGAAAGCCAAAATCCTGTTTTAAATAGGTTAATGTAACCGAATGAATCTGGTGGAAATTACTTTCTTTCACTCCTATGGCACACTGTAGTCTGTTATCACTTGATGATTTTTATAACCAAACCAAAAACAGTGCAGTATCATGTATATAGAACTGCTAAATGTGTATTTGTGTCGACATATTATGGATTTTTAAAACTTGAAGCTTACATGCAGAGCCTTTTACAGTCATTTTGGGGTTTAAACCCGCCAAATGAAGCAGCTATTTGTGTTGTTGTAAAACAGGACCGAACACTATAAGGACATGAAGTTAATGTATGCCCACCTGCCATGAAAAATATTAGTCATTGTCCAATGCTTAGGTGCTACACATCTAAAAACATAATTTCTCTCATCAAGGATTTGATCTCAGTTGATCATATTTACACTGGGATGGGTTTGCCAATGTGTTTAGATTCAGTTAGTTTTTCTTTCTCTGGGTTTAAGTGACAGCTCTGAAACTGCTCAACATTACCATATTTTATATGTCAAAATAAATAAAGTGACTTGGGAAAGTTGCTTGAGGCCTGCTAAACAGCCTTTTTCTGGTAGATGTTCTGCTGCTCTCGGGGAGGAAGGGTACAAGAGACATGTCATCAAAGTCAGAGCTGGTCTGTGTCATGATGTCAACCCCCCCCTCCCCCCTTAACAAGTATCCCATTCTCTAAAATCACTAATCATTTCATTTTTAACTTTCTTGGTCTAATCTATAAACGGTGGAAAAAACAAAACCAACATTACAACTTAAACATGTGAGTGTACAGCATTTCTGACTGTATACTGTTGACCACTGTGTCTGTCAGTGTGTGACGTGATCGTCTCTTCCATGCTCTGTTCATTGGTCAGTGTTTACAGGGTGTGCACTTGGCCAACATTAAATTCTATGTAAACAGCCCTAAAACCACGTACATGTTAGCCAGGTAAATATTATAGCTGGCTTAGAGGGCCTGGCTAAGAAGTAAGGATTCTTCTCAGTAAATATTTGCCTGGTAAATGCCCACTTCACTGCTCAGGGGGAGTCTGGAGCGGAGTTTTAACACCAGACATGCAAATGCCCTTAGTTTGAATTCCCCACCGCTCTAAAGGGACTGTAGATTGGGTTGTTTCTAGAATTGCTTTTGACTACAACTAGTTGTCTGATGAGAAGCTCTGAGCAACATTGCTTTGCAGCACAACATATATAGAAACATTTCCAAATGATCTGATATTATTTAAGTCTCTGTACTATAACAAAACTATATTTAAAACTATATTTCCCAAATTTGTATTGTCTATTTCTTTCTGTCTTCTATTGTGTATTAATAAATTATTGATTGCCTTGGACCTTGTCTCTGAACATCACCTGTCCAGAGACTTGTGTTGTGGTTCCTGTGGAAGTAAGTTGGTAATATTACCAAAACCCTGCCCATTCAAATTAAATAGAAATAATTCATGTTTTGTTAATAAAGTAAAGTAAACACTGACGGTGCTCGTAAGTTTGCCAAATAATGATACATCCATGTCTTTTAACAGATCACAGAAGACTGCAGGTTGATATTTTTTAAACTTGTACAGTTATAAATAATATCGCCTAAATGATGTATGATAGATTTTTAATTATTTTTGTGTTTGCTAAATTATTATCTGTAAAAGTAAGATGTTAATAGTTTTATTTGTGGGAAGACTTTTTGTCGGTTTGTTTGTTAAGTCTGTTTAGGCACATACAGCGTACACTAGTATTACATTGGAACATATTTAAAAACATTTAATATCTTTTTTTTATATATAAGTGAAGATACCATTTTATTACATTGTTTCATGGGGTTGGGTATAGCCATAGGATATTTTATTTATTAAAGGTTATTTTTGCTTTAAATCATCATTCCCTTACAGAGCCACTAAAAATGATGGGATAAGGAGACCCACTTACATCTCATCACTTACATCCCATTAAGATTATATTTCATAGCTTGTACCAGATCACATTTCCTCATTCAGCTTAACATACTGACATTTTCATAAAATATTCACTTTAACCCTTGTGTCCCAGTGACCCGAAGGACAACACAAGGGTTAAACACTGTTTTTGTCTCACAACTGTGTTTCCATGCAGTATGTCAGGCTGTCAGTAGGTGGCGTTGATGCTTCATGCTTTGAGTTACAGCCAGGCTCAGAAGTGTTCACTGCTCAGGTTAGTGGGATCAATGTTCAATCCATCATACCAAAATAAAACTTCTTGGTAATGATGTGAGGAATGTGTATTCAGCTGTTGGTAGGTTGTGTTGACTGTGCACTGAGCTTCTCCTGCAACTAGACTCTTCACATTGTCCCATCTGCTGGCACATAGACGGGTCATGGCCAAGCAGTAAATGAATGCAATTGATTGATTTATCATCCCTTTTAAGTATTTGTTGCTCTTGTGGGGCAGGTTGAGAGTCTATCAAGATAAATTGAGTATGTGTCATTCAACCTATTTAGATATTTAAATCATCAGCTGTATGTTTGATGTGTTCTAAAAGTGATTTAAAAGCAGTACAGGCACAAGAGGCACAGCCATGCTGTAAAATACAACTGAATAAAACTGAAATATATCTTGTGAATTATGCTCTCCCTTTAGACATGTTTATGTGTGTTCATTCTTGACCTTTGGTGGCCGTATTTGATAGGTTTTAAGCCTTTTGATTTTAGATTATTTTCACCATATTCCTTTGGACAGTGTAATCTCTCTGTGATCAGTAACTAATATCTCTTTTCTTAATGTATCGTTCTACTTAAAACTAAACAGTGGGTCAACCCCTCCAGTCGAGGCAGCAGTTGTTCTTCATAGGACAGCCCAGCTGGCTCGTGCAGCTCACCAGGTGCTGCTCAGCCCTGCGTGGGTTTCCAATTCCAGCTCCATGTGCTGCAGCTCCCCCGGCTTTTCTCTGTATCTACCCCGGGCTATTTGAGGAATTACAGGAACTAAGGTTCTGATCCTTTTTTGGCCTTACACAACAAAATATGATCATCCTTGCTTGTCACTTGAAAAGACATCACACAAAGCTTTATTTGTTCATAAGATAATAAAATAAGTCCATTAAGACTTAAGAAAAGAAGGCTGAGTCCTTGGCAGCGGCCCAGGTTTGAGTCCAACCCTTTGCTGCGTGTCATCCCCCAATCTCTCTCTCACCCCTCACCCCCTTTCCTGTCATTCTCCAGCTTGTTTATGATATAAAGGTAATAAAATGATATTATATTAGAATAACAATTCTTTTTATATAAATGACTGGGTATAAGAGATATCCCACCACTGTTCTATGAAAAAGAGAGCCCAACAATCTCACTGATCAGAGGTCATGCTCACAGTTCTGCCTCTCTGTAGTGAAATACTGCCCAGCTCTTGTTATTCCTCTCAGCAGCAGAACCCCTTCTACTACAAATTACATTAAAATGGCTTTTTAACTTTAGGAGATATTTGGATTGTGTTTGAGCAGGTTTCAGGAGATTATCAGGAGTTTTGCTTACCCTCATCAGGAGCATTAGAAAGCAGTACACGGTGCTCAGCACGGAACTAATAAATAATAAATAAAACATAATACAATTAGGCTAAACAGGAAGAAGAATGTGTCCTGACACTTCATGGGATTAAATCACACCAGTTGTACTTCTTATTAAAGGATATGTCCACGTTTTTACCAGTCTGTCTCAAAGCAAAAAATGTTTAAATGTACATTTGAACATCTGACTATTGTTAGACTAAACTTGAAAAAAAATATATCCCTAAAGCACCTTTACCTGTCAAATTACAATATCCTCAATATCAGCGGTACCAGTATGCTCAGACTTTCTTCACTGTAACACCTGACTTCTCTCCAAAATCTCCAACAAGCCTCCTGTCTGTGCTGTACTGTACACGCACCACAGAAGCCTCAGTCGTTGAGCACACTGACAAACTAAAAAAGGTAGGAGACTTGTGTACAGCAAGTGTATTGGTTCCAGTGATTGAATGCCGAGCCTTGTGCTATTCTTACACTTTCTCTGTCACTCTGACCCTCTGTGCTCCCATGAGAGAGACAGCGCGAGAGTGTGGTGACTGAAATAAAAATCTCACTGAGCAGGTAGCAAGGTAGGCGACTGAGCATGCTTTTACAAAAAAAAACAAAAAAAACATCCATTTGTCTATACCTGTCTACTAATTTACTGGCTAAAATAAACAATATACAAAAAAAAGGGTACTTCTAAAAAGCACTAATATAAAAAATATGCTCCTTGTCCAAAGTCTCTTCTTCAACTGGCTGGACACATATCTTCTGACAAACTAAACTCATCTTTTCTGCCACCTGCTGCACACACCCTTTCACCTCCCTCTTTCTCCTCCTCTTCCCCAAGTACACTTTCCAGGAGACTTCCTGGGCTCTCCGACCTCCCCTCCCCTCCCCTCCCCTCCCCTCTGTCTTTCACTCCCTGACAACTGCCAGCCCCTTTACATTTTAGGTGTTTCACAGGCCCTCGGATCTGAAATGGTTCACAACAAGTGCATAAAAGTAGCTCTACCTTGCTCTGCAGCCCCCTCCCACAACACACGCACGCAAGCATGCACAGAAACAGCATTCCCTGAAGACTTGCAGGGCCAATTAAGGCAACTTTAAATGATGGAACTTTACTAATTAAAATAAGTATCGGATTCATAAAGATTTCACTTTCTTTGCTTACCATTAACTTTTCTCTCCGTTACCATGAATTTGTGTTTACACTGTATGTTATATGCAAACACTTGCAAACCATACTGAAGCTTTCTGTTGCTGCTATAAAGAGAAGCCAGGTCAGGAAAGGTTACATGTTAACATTTCTCTTCTCCCACATGAATCCAGCTTTAGGTTATGATTTGAGAGCAGAATAATAAGTCATGTGTTTGTACCAACAATTATGACCTGCACTTATTTATTCATAATTCTATAATTGCTTTCCCTCTTATAGAATATCTTAATTTTTTTGGACAAAAATGTTGTGGATCTCTTGTTATGTACATGAAGTTCCAGAGATACTAATCCACATTGATTTGATCTTCTTTTTTACTTTGTGTCAACACATGGCATTAGCTGCTGCTGGCAAGGAATCCCCAGTTGTTCCCAGGTGTCATTAGAGTTGTTTCTCTTAGGTGCCTCTGCTCCTTCAATTGAACAAATCAAGCCTATTTGTCTCTCTACCTCTTTAAATGTATTTATGTTTCTTTTACTCTACGCTTCTCGCTGTTACCCTGTCATTCCTTACTTCCTTTGAGTTTATTATAAGCTCCTTGGCATCTCCTCTTCCACTCCTTCTGATGCCTCATGCCACAACACACAAACATACATGTGCATGCATGGCCACACACTCCATTGCTCACTCCCACATGCATACACACACACATGCAATAGCCCCCCTCCTTCAGTAGAGTTATAATTATTCCAACTGCTCCTGTGACAGAGCAGAGTAACTCCTGCAGATACAGTTTCAGCTGTTGGTTGTTCCAGGGGTTCTCTCCTTATTTATTCAATAAGACTCTGACAGACGTGTGAATATCAGGCCATGTGGTCTGCAGAACAGTATGTTTGAATTAAACCAACTGTTAATGTCTCTTAGGTGTGCAAGTGTTGCATAATTAAGAAAAGGGAGTCCAGTTTGCAATATTGCATATACAGTATAATGATTTTTAGCATAACATGTTGTACATCCATATAAGGCTGAAGAGACAAATACACTTACAATGTGTGAATGCAAAAATGCCTCCATTTTTTTACTCATGACTCCATATTGGGCACAACTTTATGCAAGCTGGAGTCAATCAGCCTGCAGCATATAATGCAATAATTACAAATAATCTATTTAAAATGTTATGGCTGAAATGGTATGATTGGAATGATGAAGCAGCACTTATTTAACAGTTCACACACCAAATATGCATCCTCAGCTTTTTTCAAATTATTTTCTGCTATCTTGTGAGTTGAACTCTTAATTGGCGCTTTCAGGTTGCAGCACAGTTTCTGGTTGATCTGTCAGTCAGTAGTTTGGGTCCTGGCTCTCACTGCGGTCTAAATCTGTTCAGATGAGGACAGCATTTTCCCATTTTAAGGGTGGATGAGGCCTACTTGACACAAATCTATAACCCTGGTTGGTAGCAACTGGCGTCTCCCCTAGAAAACCCCCACTGAACCACGCGCACCTTATACGGACCTCGAGGTGGGCTCGCGAGGCTCGATGGGAGGTCAAAGCGACAGTTCCATATATGGCGCGCGCTCTCTCCTCGTCGGGGGCGCGCAGCGTCAGACCGGACCCTCTCCTCAAACCTAATGGATGGAGCCCCCTCCTTGCTGCAACCCCACCCACTCCTCACCCTCGGCCTGTCAGCATCCTAATATGGCAGAGGGCAGGGATGGGGGGGCAGTGCTGAGGTTTGTGAATGGTGGAGGTTGGGTATATAAGGTGGACGGGCAGTAGAGAGGATTGTAGCTGGTTCAGCAACAGCATTGGTTGGGTCTTTCTCTCAAAGCCGCAGACACCCCCCCTAAGGTAAGACCCTGCTGGGACTCTGAAGCAACACATCCAGGTTGGGACACCAGACTAGGCCTAGAACAGCACTGGAGCAGAACTACCGGAGAGGAACTTAGGGAGGACTTCCAGGGACAGGACGCCTAGGACCAGATACCACTGGAGGCACAACTCCACTGGAGGATAGGATAGACTGTAGGAGAGGCCTGGTGCTGAAGGAGAAGGAAAAGATTCGTCAATAGTTGTAAACAGTAGGCTGAGAGGAAATCATAGAAATACAGTGCTGGACAGGAGAAGCTCTTATCTGAACTTTCAGGATCTGGAAATTATGGATAGATACATTGATTGATAGATAGATAAAGTAGATTGACTGACTTCAGCATCTTAATAGGTGTAACACTGAATCCTGAAAATGTGCTGATGCAGCAAGAGCAAACCTTCAAAACAATTAAAAAGTATGAATATATTTTACCTGAGAAGGGTTAATCATCACCCTTCTCAGAGAATGCTTTGTAGATTTACCTGAATTTTAGCACACCTTAGGTCTTTGCTTTAGCTTAAGGAAAATTTAGAATAATATAGGCCTAGAGGACATATCCTCAGTCGAGATTCATGCGATTCAGATTCATATCTGAAGGAAAACAGGAGTGTAGTTCCATTTTGTTCAGTTTTGATGTGATTGTATAGGTTTGTACAGGCGTATACGCCATGCGTAATGGCCTGGTGTCAGTGTGCCATGGGAACGTTTAGCGCAAGGCATATGCCTGATAATGATCATGCTCTAATAAATGTTACAACTATTTTCCAGTAATTTTCTTAGTCTTTACAATTAAGACACCTGGAGTGAGCTTGCAGGAAAGAAAAGGGTGAAACAAAGTTTTAGTAAGGGAGTCCTTTCTGTCACTCAGTTTTTATCGCCATGTGGATTTGATTTAGTGGGCTGAGCTCTTTTTCTTCCCCTCCTCTCTTACAGAAGCCAACATGTGTGACGACGAGGAAACTACCGCCCTTGTGTGCGACAACGGCTCCGGTCTTGTAAAGGCTGGCTTCGCCGGAGACGATGCCCCCAGGGCCGTCTTCCCCTCCATCGTTGGCCGCCCCCGTCACCAGGTAAACAGCAGAGAAAATCTCCACACAACAACAGGACATACTAACTGCTGCTGAGAAAAAAAAATCACAAATATTGTACAGAGAAATACATTTCACCTTACAGTAATTTTTACAAAAAAAGTTGTACAATCGTACACTATTTTGGCAGAAAAATCCTACTGGAGTGAATAACATTTAACTGAGATTTTATTATTTTAGTGTTAAAATGTAGTTGTTTTTGCAGTTATAAAATATTAGGCGAATATAACAGCGTGGCATTATGTATCTGAGCTAAATGCGCCATGTAAATGTGACTCCTTTTGCCACCAGCAATGTGGCCTATGATTCTTTGAGACTAAATTAGTCACAGATGAACTGTCACACAATTGCTCTCTGTCTGTCTCTGTGACCCACGCCGTTATTTGGCACATTTACGCAATGGTCAACATGCCTTTTGCATCACACAGTAAATACTTTAATCAAGCCAGAAGGTCATGCCTCTGTTTGGATTATTTGACGTAACCATTCCATTATCTTGCCCTCTCCTCCCCCTTTAGGGTGTCATGGTCGGTATGGGTCAGAAGGATTCCTACGTCGGCGACGAGGCCCAGAGCAAGAGGGGTATCCTGACTCTGAAGTACCCCATCGAGCACGGTATCATCACTAACTGGGACGACATGGAGAAGATCTGGCACCACACCTTCTACAACGAGCTGAGAGTTGCCCCCGAGGAGCACCCCACCCTGCTCACTGAAGCCCCCCTGAACCCCAAGGCCAACAGAGAGAAGATGACCCAGATCATGTTTGAGACCTTCAACGTCCCCGCCATGTATGTGGCCATCCAGGCTGTCCTGTCCCTGTACGCTTCCGGCCGTACCACCGGTAAGACTGACAACAACCAACAGCGGCTACTCATCACACAGACGCAGCTTCCTGAACATACATAATACAAAGAGACAGACGCATTGTTTTTCAAAATATAATGTAATTGATAAATATAACTGATAGAATTATATAAAAATTGCAACACATAATATTAACTAAACCATTAATGCGCCAATTCCCCATTGTGTCCATTTTGAGCACAACTTTTACGCACAGTCGACAAGCTACTCTGGGACTGTTTCTGTTTGTTTTTTTGTCCTTATGAAATATACAATCACTGTGTACTTGTACATCATCCTTCAATCGCCCACATTTGCCATAATTTACGCACGAAACTGGAATGTTTGAGGACTTTTTGTCGCCCGGACTTTACTAATCTCTCGCATTGCCTCTCTCCAGGTATTGTGCTGGATGCTGGTGATGGTGTGACCCACAACGTCCCAGTCTATGAGGGTTACGCCCTGCCCCACGCTATCATGCGTCTGGACCTGGCTGGTCGCGATCTGACCGACTACCTGATGAAGATCCTGACTGAGCGTGGCTACTCCTTCGTGACCACCGGTGAGGAACTTGGCCTACTCCAATAACAAATCATCTGAAAGAAAGACGCAGACCATTACTCCGGCTTTTAGGAAGCTAGAGACATAAAGTAGAATCTAGATGATTATCACAAGTTCATATTTTATTTTACCAGTTTTTGAACTTGTTGTTTGCTGTACATAACAACTTAATCTGACCAGCAACAACAACAAAAAAAGAAAAATTAGGCATACTATTTTAAATTATTAAAATGTATTAACAGACACAGATAAATGTAATGTAGCTGTTTGTTCAAGAAAAGCAAACAATTATTTTCAGCTTCAGACATTTCTGTAACTTTCGTTGTTCAGCCCACTTAATTAGTCTGTCATTACGCGCATGGTGTCTGTCTCCGCGATGTGTCACTCTGGACAAAATCTCATCAACTTGTCCCCCCACAGCTGAGCGTGAGATCGTGCGCGACATCAAGGAGAAGCTTTGCTATGTGGCTCTGGACTTCGAGAATGAGATGGCTACCGCTGCCTCCTCCTCCTCCCTGGAGAAGAGCTACGAGCTTCCCGACGGTCAGGTCATCACCATCGGAAACGAGAGGTTCCGTTGCCCCGAGACCCTCTTCCAGCCTTCCTTCATTGGTACGTCAGATAATCATTCATTTTCTCTCATTACGAACAGCACTACAGATATTGTGCAAAACTAGGTACCCCACCCCCTCCTCTTAACACTTGTCTCTCTCACCTGACCAGGTATGGAGTCTGCTGGTATTCATGAGACCGCCTACAACAGCATCATGAAGTGCGACATTGACATCCGTAAGGATCTGTACGCCAACAATGTGCTCTCCGGTGGTACCACCATGTACCCTGGTATTGCTGACCGTATGCAGAAGGAGATCACTGCTCTGGCCCCCAGCACCATGAAGATCAAGGTATACATTATGACAACAACAAAATCACAACATATCCCCAAACTTAAATATTTTACCATACATTTATAATTACCCACAGGGATCTACTGAACAAATGATGAAGTATTGGCACTTATACTGATCCTTTTTGTCTCCCTCTCTCTCCCCCAGATCATTGCCCCTCCCGAGAGGAAGTACTCCGTCTGGATCGGTGGCTCTATCCTGGCTTCCCTGTCTACCTTCCAGCAGATGTGGATCTCCAAGCAGGAGTACGACGAGGCAGGCCCCAGCATTGTCCACAGGAAGTGCTTCTAAATTCTCCATCTTTATCTCCAGCTTCTCCATCAGTTACACCACCAGCTATCTGGAGATCAAGCAACAAGGAGAATCAGCATCTGCGGCACTGCAACACTCTGCTGTCAATGGACTGTCTGCGCTGTTGACATATGCATTTTTTTTTTAATAATTTTAAAATGTGCATATTTTGTAGTTTGTTGTCTGTGTTGCACGGAGAAAGGCTGTGAATCCACCACTGAACCATGCATCCACCCAAAAAACCTTTAATAAAAAAAATAAGAACAACATGTTGCCCAACACATGTGAATGTAAGTGTATATACATATTGATAATTTATTAAAGTCCATTATTTGGTATATTTGACCCTGGCCTTGTTTTTCTATTAGAAAAGGTAGTTTTGGGGAAAATTACAAAAGAAATACTAGAATATGGACGATTTCAAGCATAATGGTATAACACGAAAATTAATATGCCAACCATATAAACATCATCTTAAAATGCAATATTAAGTAATCCCAACAAGTTATTGGGGGAGAATTAACCAAATCAAGCCCGGAAGAGACTTAATTGACTCAGCAATTAAGCATAGGCCTACCTATATGATTATGACACACAATAGGCCTATAATAAACCAATCAGCTGATCAGGTGCCAGGGGAAGTTCGGCTGTTGGCACGGCTCCCTGGATCATAGTTGGATGGGTGAGAGAGGGAGACAGGATGTCTCTCTCTGTCCCATCAGCCACTGCTGCTGGGGGCTGCTTGGTGACAGAGGTAGTGAAAGACGACGCCTGAAAGCTCCGACACTGGGAGTTTGACTTTCCAGGAATGTGCCTGGGCAGCAGCAGCAGCTCCGCTTAGACTGAGCAGATCAGTAGCATGGGACACCCGACACCCGGCTCTGAATCCCGTTGAGCTGCCTGCCTGCCCCGTCCATATGCGCAGCCCCGGCCCCCAGACCATCTTTAGGCAAAACCAGACCCCGTGTAGCCTACAGTGGGCTATGTCCGCAGCCCTACCTTATATGCATGGAAGCTCATCAGGTTATATGGGGGTGGGTGTGGGTCTGTGCTAAAAGCACAATGGTGTGTGCTGGTTGCGGCAGGCGCCCAACACCCTGGGCCCACAACATTTAGGATACATCACCCCATTGACCTATCATAGCCTTACACCCAGATTTTCATTTCTTAACCTCTTGACTACATGTAGGCTACAGGTAGGCCTATATAAGACAAACTTGTGTGCATAGGCCCACATAAATATTCAGCTGGGTAAGGTAGCCTACTTTTTGGGGCCATACGTAGCCTAATTTAACAAGCAACAATTGCTCAATAAAATCGTGTTGAATCTGTGCAAATAGTCTAAATACAATAAAACTAATTGTATTTTCATCCTCTTTTAGCCTACCATGTGACAGTAATCATTAGCCAATCGTTCATTACCGCCCCGACCGCATTCCTGGCATCTCGACCCGGGCCACCTGTTGCGGGTGTGTTTGGCTTTTTAAAAACGTCCTCAAGCGGGCGGAGCTAAGAGACGCAGCCTGTGATTAGCAGCACCGTGAAGGCCATCTGTTCTGCACTGCTTCCGTGAAATCCGACACCAGCGTAAGTATATTTACTGTAGGCCTACATATATTTAGACTCTTCAGCCCTGAATTTCTGCTGTCAAGCCTTGCACTGTTATAGATGAGAGTCGATGGATTGTCAGTGAGATTTCACGTTTAGGCTATTTTCTGCGAGCGCTGACAGGCGATTATCGGTGCTCCATGTTACCATATGATCAACAGACATCTATAAATAACAGGAGACAATATGGAGCAACGGGCAAATGTTTAACCAGTAGCCAGATATTGACACTAATACGGTGTTATAGGCTCATGTCCTAGACGACGATTTAATACACGCTTATTTTAAAGCCTTTGAATCCAAAAATATCGTATTTCAGCAATAAGGAAATCGGGTTCTGGTGATTTGTAGCACAACAGGTTATAAAACTTGAAGTGCTTTCATACAGTGATTACGGCTAACCTTTAATTTGGAATATTCAACAGTCGTGCCTGGAGTCAATCAGATGACGAGATGTCACCTACGTCATCACGTTCAAGAAACGTCTGCTTTTAGCGGCCGAATTCAAAATTCATTCAGCCAATTTTTTTTTTTTTTAATAGTAAAACGCCGATTGAATTTACAGAACGAACGTCCCAGTTTGTAAGTTTCTCAAAACTAGACTTTAATGTCCACCCTCAGCCCAGCAAGGCGAACTGAGTGAACTCTCCCCGGGATGAGGAGGAAGTAGGCGGGTTCTTTAGCCGGGGGAAGCCTCTAGCTTCTCTGCCATTGGCTTTAACTGTCTCCACGTTATGGTTTAAATGTCTGGCGGTGATACCAAAACCTCAAAGAAGTTAAGACTTACGTGTGTTGAAAACCTCGTAGCTAGCTAGCTAGCTAACTTACTACGTGCGAGGGCTTTGTTTAGGCCTATAACAGTATTTTTTTCTCCGATGTATATTACATATCTCATTAGCCTATGATTCGTGTGTAACAACGCTAGCTTTTTAGTGTTTTTCAGCTTGCCCTCTTTTGATTTCAGTTCAACATGGCGATCAAGAGGATCCGCTCGGAGTACATGAAGAAATTCAAAGACCCCAAATGGGAAACCTACACGAAGTGTTATGAGGAGATGCTGAAGTACAGGCTGACCCGCAGGCTGCTGGAGCAAACACACAACCCCTGGTTCTGGAGTGGCCCCGACAGTGATTCAGAGTCTGGAGAAAGAAGCCCCCCTCCTCCCAGCAAGAACCAGGTAGGGTCCGAGACCAGCAGAGACAGGATGGAGCCGGAGCTGGAGGAGTGTGAGGGGGCGAGGGTGGACAGACAGCAGGAGCAGCAGCAGCAGCAGCAGGGCAGAGCCATGCGGTCGGTACCCAGGCTTCCCCTCCAAGAAGAGGATGTGTCTGCTCGACAGTCTGCAGTCCATGGTAAAAATGAGCTATACATACGTTTTAATGACTGTAAAACATATCGGGATGTATGCTTGTTACTCTACTGTACCATATGATGACATTCACTCCTCAGGCGCACAGGTTGAAGGTGCCAAAGAGACAGGAGTACTAGAGGAGGAGAGAGAAGAGCAGACTCACAGGGAACAAGACAGAGGTAATTCAAAGTTGAAAGCATAGTTAGTGTGCACATTCCTCAGTGTCTTTCAAATATGCATAAGTACTGAGATGGAGTCAGAATCATGATCAACATTAAAAGAAAGGAGAAAAAAAATGGATGTGATGGGCAGGAGGATGATGACAGAAACGATGGCTTCCCCCAGTGGAGATGAAAAGCTAAAACATAGTATAGCGAAGAGTATAGCAAAATGACTAAAGCTTAAGCTCATTTTAAGCTAAAAGGTTCCTGGCTTCATAGTGATTAGGACTGGGTGTTAATATAATACATCCATAGGACTGGGTAGGTCACTGCGATACATCAGCCAATGTGTCCCTGAGCAAGACAATTAATCCCTAGTTGCTCCCGAGACGTGCAGCCTCTGACATATAAAGCAATTGTAAGTCGCTTTGGATAAAAGCGTCAGCTAAATGACATGTAATGTAAAATGAATATCTTTGAGTTGTTACTAAAAAAAATAGTTTCAGCCCTAGTTATATACCTCCAAGTAAAAAGTCATTATAGTATCTATACTGAAACTCTGGTATTTTTGATGTGATAACATTTTTGACTGGTATTTACATAAAATTATATAGGGTGAGGTTACAAGTTGATGGATCGCCAATAAAGTAAATTAATATAATTACAAATGTACTTGCATTGATCAATATAAAACTAGCGATAAAACTCAGGTATTTTTATCAGTACTAGTATCATCGAAATTCAAACGATACTTAGCCCTAGCTAAGAACACTTCAAGTTCAGACTCATGCACATTAACAAATAAAACCGACATCAAGGCAAATTGATACAGCTGATAAAAATAAACATAACCACATTCATGAAATTCATCACAAACTTATGAAATGTCATGGATGTTTGACTAAACTGCTCCCTTATTATATAGAAATGTCACAAAATGTTGTGAAAAAG
This sequence comes from Perca flavescens, assembly GCF_004354835.1. Taxonomy (NCBI): domain Eukaryota; kingdom Metazoa; phylum Chordata; class Actinopteri; order Perciformes; family Percidae; genus Perca; species Perca flavescens. The sequence goes on along the minus strand of NC_041331.1, from coordinate 28,877,885 downwards.
GACATTGCTAATAATGATCATATCACATTGTGAACCAAGTACCATAAAGTACAAAGTACATCACATTGTACAGGACAGCCTCACTACAAATGTATTCATAAATGTTGACAGCAACTTTATCTCTGCATTGCTTAGTTTCTTGATAATCTTTCTCCAAGGAACTTACTGTATGCACATTTGAATGTACCAGTATTATCAGGGATTTTGGCGCTGCTATTTTAACCTGTATGTCTTATCTAATTTGTAGCGAGAGACACTGGAGGATCCCGACTACAGCAAAGTAAACCCTCCAAATCCTCAAAGCAAACATGGCGCTCCCAGCGGGTCAGACCTGCACCCGCACGGCAGCCCGGGGACGACGGTAAGCAGAGCAGACATCCGTTCGCTCTGTACGCTTCAGGAGAGAAGAATTCAAACATGGCAAGCAAGAAGACACACAATGTTGGCCCTGCAGCTTCGACTACTCAGGTAATTATTCTGTCGTTCTGTGGATCTACACGTGACAAGCTGTGTTGTGACTGAGCACAACACTGACAGTTTATTATAATGTTTATTTTCCCGGTAGATCCATGAGTCGGCTCTTCGTGCAAAGACCAGGCGGGAGGTGGAGCACCAGATCCAGACCCAGAAGACCGAGCGCCGGAGAGCCAAGTCTGCCGATCTGGACAAGGCCAGAAAGTTGGTCCAACCAGAATTCAACCCCTGGCTCACTGAGTACATGCGCTCCTTCTCAGCTCGCTCCCGATAGGACACACACACACACACACACACACACACACACACACACACACACACACACACACACACACACACACACACTCACTCACACTCAGCAGAAATACTTACATCAGGTGTGATTCCGGACAAAACATAAGGCCATTATTGCCTTCCACCCCTGAAGTTTAAATACCCATAGATGTAAAATAGAGCACGGGGTGGATTGATTTATACAAACGCTCCAAAATTTGTCACTATCACATTCAGGGTGTAAACTGATACAACTTTGAAATACACTGTGTGGCTTATTCCCCCAGATGTGTACTGTCATGTTTTTAATACATACAATAAGAATCATTTTACAGGGTATAAGATACTCTTGAAAGTAAATGTAGAATAAATAGATTCATCTACCACATACAGATATTTAGACTAGAATGAAGAAGCATTTTACAGCCATACTTTGATGCAGTCCCTTTAAACATACAGCTATGTAAAATGTGTCCATGTTTTTTTATACAGGGATATCAAACCACAGTGGACTCACACAGGAGTTATGAAAACACATGGCAGCATGTCTGATTCGACCCACCCACATTTCTCAAAACACATGAAATGTGAGACCACAAACATAAAGAATACACTTATTGTATTCACATATTAACAAAACCAAACAGTCAAAATGTTTGTATTCCACAAAGGTCTGCTAAGCACAGCAAGATGGCTCAACCAACTGAAAGTTTTTTTTAAATGTATGCAGCTTTACAGTACAAAGTATTGATTGTCTTACAGAAATATCTCTGTCTGTTTATTTAAGATTTTTACAGCTTTTTGATTTTCAGATCACTTAGCGCTCTGAACTGGTTCTTGTAGATTGAATGGTTTGTTGAACGGTTAATGGATTGAGCCTCACTGACTTGGTTTAGATGAAGAGGGACTCACACTCTGTACACACAGTCAAACTTAACACATCTCTGTCTAAAATCACAGTTGTGTGATGTGGCACATTTTCCGCAACGAGGGCTCAGATGAACAGCCAGACACCGACTGGCAAGTGAACAGACGTTTATTTCACCCCAAAGTACTTCTCAAAAAAATGTTTGTGTTAATGTGCGTATACAGTAATCAATTGACCTGCTGACATTGCAGTGTGAAAATAGATGTGTGTGTGTGTGTGTGTGTGTGTGTGTGTGTGTGTGTGTGTGTGTGTGTGTGTGTGTGTGTGTGTGTGTGTGTGTGTGTGTGTGTGTGTGTGTGTGTGTGTGTGTGTGTGTGTGTGTGTGTGTGTGTGTGTGTGTGTGTGTGTGTGTGTGTGTGTGTGTGTGTGTGTGTGTGTGTGTGTGTGTGTGTGTGTGACTTTTAAAGCCATTGGATGACTGTGAAATGTGTTATGACGTACAGCTAATGTAGGTTCTTTTGTTGAGGTAAATATTTGTTTATCATTACTGTCACTGAATATGCTTTAGAACCAAAAGAGGAACCATAACAACAATGGACATTAAGCTGATGCCTAAATGAAATACATGAGTACATATTGCTGATTTACTGCTTACTTGTTAAAGTAGCATACACTCTGAAGCAGGACCAAATCAATATGCACTTTGATAATTAGTCACCTTTCTGAAATAATATTTGACCAGAATACCTGGCTACCGCTTTAGGTTTTCATGTAATTTGTTTATTTTTCGAATCTGTGTATATTTGTTTGTATGTGTGTAGTTGTATGTTTGTAATGTCACACATTGTTATTTGTAATTACACAAGAAGACAAAAATGGACTTTGAATCCTTTGTGCAATGGATCTGCCTGTCTTTTCATCATCCAAACCAAGATCAATCAGATCCCTCTTGGGTTCCTTGTGTCAGTTATGATAAAATCATCTCTGTGCCATGAAGACTTGAGAAGTTTTTTTTTTCACCTTTGCACAACTATAGTTATTGATGTTATTGATTTAAATAATTTGCAGAAAAAAAGGATGGGAGGCCTGTGCTTTACATTTGTTCATTTAACATTTTCTCAAAATCTTGGTTTTTGTTGTTGCAACTTTGAGTTCAGTATTTCTTACTATTGTAATGATTTAGTTTTTTCAGGTTTTTTTTTAAGTTAAACTTTAATATAGTTCAGACAAAAGTGTTAAACTGAGTGCAATATTATAATTCTGTGTTGAACTATTATAAGGTATCATATTTTGTCGAACAATGATTTGTTAGCGTTTTCTGGATACAACTCTTAAAAAAAGAAAAGAATTCTGCAAACCTCAAAAGTATATGTCAAATAAAAATTAAAATCTAAAAATGAAAGTCAACTCTAGGCTGGAACACCATGCTGATGTGGCTGGGTATTAAACCTCAATCAGTTTTACTACCTGAAACCCACCCAGTATGAAAAGCTGTCACTTACTGAAAGTTGGCATCAAATGTTCAGTCAGATTCCAGTCTTGTTTACTCTCTTTAATCAGATATTTACTGACTACTGATGCCAATTTTAGACAAGGTATAGTATTATATTTAATACTATACTTATACGTGTTTCTCTAGGTTTACTTAGTAATGTATCCATGAGATCCATCAAGCCTAAATATATATATATATATGTATGTATATATATATATATATATATATATGTGTATATATATGTATGTATATATATATATATATATATATATATATATATATGTTTGTATATATATATATATATATATATATATATATATATATATATATATATATATATATATATATATATATATATATATATATATATATATATATGTATGTATATATATATATGTATATATATATATATATATATATATATATATATATATATATATATATGTATATATATATATGTATATATATATATATATATATATATATATATATATATATGTGTATATATATATATATATATATATAGGCTTTATATATAATATATATTTATATTTATGTTCCTCACATATCACATTTAATTCAATTTAATTGACCTAATTTACTGATGACATAAGGGGTGTAACAATTACAAAATACTGTTGAGGTTAAATATTGTGGTGCAAAGTAGGGGTGGGGGGACAAATCAATACAGCATAGTATCGTGATATTTTCCGTGGCAATACTGTATCGATACACAGACGCCAAGTATCGATCTATTATATACTGTATGTGTTGGTCAGTTTGTCTGCTTGACGGTCCCATTTTGCGACGATAAAATTGAAGTGAGATTAACAAACGGAGAAATTTAACTTTTTAGATAAAACAGATATGGACAAAGTTTCCTTTTGGGGACATAATTTTACATTGGGACAAATTTGAAGTTTAAAAAAGGTAAATTGTGATATAGCGCAGAATATTGCAATATGTTTAAAATCGCAGTATCATATCGTGACATTAGTATTGTGATATCGCATCGTGAGGCCTCTGGTGATTCCCACCTCTAGTGCAAAGCTTTTAATAAATTACTTTTCCACCGGTCTGTTCCCTGTTATCTGTTCATCTCTACCAAACGACACGTATTATTCAGATCATTCAATTCAGATTCAATTAAATCTCTTTGAAGAAAGACATCAATTCACAAAAACTGTTTTTCAAAGACAATGCTATATTTGTTGTAGTTTTTTTTTTATTTTAAAAACATAGGCTTTTATCATACACAATAAATTAAAAATCCATGATATTCATAATGACAAGAGAAAAACAAACGTCCATAAATAAACAAAGGACGTGATGACATAAACACAACACGGCAGCCTGACGTGAAGCAGCCAAAGCCACTTTCAGATGAATTCTAATATGAAGTTTGAAGTGTGCTTGATTTCAAAGTTGGATGCATAATTGTCAAGGGGCAAACATGTAAAAAACAAACATGTTGCAACATGATGCTTGAATATACCTATGTAAAACACACCTCTAAATCTAAATATTTGAAAAATTCCCAAGTTGTAGTGTTTATTTTTGTCGAGAGCTTCATGTGGCTGAACGGAACATAAAAGTATCTTTGGAGACCAAACTCAAACACACATCAGATAGTTTCATACCATTTCTAAAACTTGAAATGCGTTAAGTTAGTATTACCCCACAGCTGGCAGAAGTCAGTGAGGTATTCATGTAAACAGGCATCATTTACAAATGAGAGGGATCAGTCATAACTGGAATCCTTTGGATCCTTTGGATTCAGGATTCATTTAACTGAATGGTGAACGCTGAATGTGCCATTGTAAATTAAAAGTTGACATGCAACTTTCAAACTCCAAATTATTTAAATTAAACATAACAGAAAGCAAAATGTATGCTCTAAATATTTCTTCTTTTTCAATCTATAAGCTTGAACATTAATAAAACAGAATTTTCCCACATAAACTTGTTAGTCTATAATGGTCTCCATATCAGCTTGTCCCATTTACAAATTAACATAACTGCTGCAAACAGTACTCCCCTTCTATATTGCTTACAAGTTGCCAGTGTATTGTAGCTTAACATGATAATAATACAGTGGAGCATGAAACAGATGCGGATATCTACTTTAATATACATATATCTCTTCATAATGTTCTCAGTTACTCTGATATTCTGTTGAGAAAACATGCGACAGTCTATGTACAGAAACACTGTACAGGGTATAAGATGCTGTAGGGAGATTCAGAGAGGCAGAGAGCTGTGTAAAGAGACAGGCAGGTAGGTAGACAGGTAAGCAGATGTGTAAGAAGGCAACAGAGAGAATGATGGGATGTAAACACCGGGTTGGATAGGTAGGAATTTGGTAGCTACATTGCCTGGGGCACTTTACTGGGAGAGAACGTGTGTAAGAACGTATACATGGAGTGCAAAATGCATGCGTAGTCGGTAGCCTGTTAGTGGTGTGAAACAGGTGAGCAGGAAGTTAACAGGCAATCAGAGCAGGTGGGTGGAGAGAGGGGGGGGATAGAGGATATATAGAGATGTGTAGAGAAAACTAAAATGTACTAAGTTGTGAGGTAAGCTGGTATGAGGGCAGATAAGTAGAAAGGTAGGAGAGGGAAGTTACATACATGTCAGTAATTCACATACTGATTGAAGGGCTGGGGAAGGTTTGGTCCAATAGTAGAGCAGAATGTTGCAGGGTGGGCGGTCTCTGGTTACTTTGGAGATGGTCAGAGAGGTCTGAGTGGGGGCGTGGCTGGGAGGTCTTTTGAGCTCTCTGCAGGTGCAGTCATGACAACAAAGGTTCAAAAGGTTCCGAAGGTTTTCCGTGCGAAAGGTCAAAAGGTCAGAGAGGAGTCACCAGCATAGCAACCTGAACCCTGGGTCCCCCGCGGCTGTTCTTCTCCTGGTCTTCACAAACCCGCCTGAAACACACACAAAGAGAGACATAAAACATTATAACATCGCTGTAAGCAGCCATGTTTGGGGAATGAGCAGAGGCGTATCAACAATTTGGAAGTATTGACCCAATAACAAACTCACAACTCTTATCATATTGGGGGAAGAATTGGAGAGGCACGACCTACTTCCGGTTTGCAAGCAAAAGGCAGGCTGAACCAATATCACGTAAGTGAAGTCAACTTCAATAAAGAGTAATTCTGGTGATGTTCTATATTTTTATTGTCAATAAATCCCGTAAAAAAGACCAGAAATAACAATGAATTGATCCAACTAACAAGTATCACAAGTGTAACCAAGGCCTGATATACTGTAGATTATTGCTCTCTCCGCAGACTTCCATTGTTGTTCAAAAACTATTAAAGCACACAAGTAAGCCACAGCGTTGCACTGGGTGTCAAAAATCTTCATAATGATGGAAACGGGCATTGTAGTTTACCTTGAGTCAATCCCACATTCATCCTGCTGCCGGAAATGCACATTTACTCCTGTTTGAGTAACGTTTCCTAAAAACTACAGTGCTCGCTGTTTTAGGAAATTATTCTGCCTTTTTTAATATGTGTGAAACTTATGTCTTTATGTCTAAAACAGCAAAAATATAATGTTATGATGCACACACAGTACAAACCCACTGGCTCTTTCACCTTGTCGGTGTACTGTGTGTTACTGGGTGCGTCCACTAGCAGCCACACTCCTGGGTGCCCTGCGCCTGAGCACGACGAGGCGAACGGAGCTGTCGTAACGCAGCGTCGCCATACTGGATACCTGAACCCATCCTCTCTGGATCCAGCTCACCTGAAAATAAGAGAGAAGATGTGAGAGAGTGGGCTTCATGTTGGGATCTCCACCAACTATGAAAACATGGCACTTTTTTTTATTGATTTTTAGCATTAAATTTGAAAGTTAACAACACGGTGCCCTTTGCATTTTCAGAAATAACAAACAATACAATAAATAAATAATAAAAGACACCATCTGTGCTAAAATAAGCTTGCATAGCCCATGGCTGTCACCTTACCTTTTTTGCTGAATCCCAAAATCCTGCCTCTGTATCCCTTTACTGCCCAAACATACCACCAAATATGAAGGGGCCTGCCCTGGATATATTTCTTACCCAATTCCTGTGCTATATTACTCCCAACACTTTGACATCCAGGACACTCCCAGAAATGTTGTCCCAACGTCTCTCTTACATTTAATACAAAGAGGAGAGGTCTGGTTATTCATTTTATCAAGTATAAATAGCATTATGTGGGATCTGTGGAGTATTTTAAATTGAGTATTTAATTGTTTTTTAATAATTAAGTTAAGTTGTTTCTGACTTTAACTATGACAATTCTCCATGAGACCTGTGACAGTGCTGGGTCTGGAGTCTTAACTAAGCCTTCCTTGTTGATCCTGTCAGGAAACGAAGCGATTTAGAGTCGGGGGTTAGGGTTATAAGAGAGGGTCGCAGTTCCTACCTGACTCTATCTTGTTGAGGATTTTCCGAGCGCACTGGACAAAGGCCTCTTCAACGTTCTCCCCAGTTAGAGCACTTGTCTCCAGGAACATCAGCTCTGACACACACACACACACACACACACACACACACACACACACACACACACACACACACACACACACACACACACACACACACACACACACACACACACACACACACACACACACACACACACACACACACACACACACACACACACACACACACACACACACACGTTATTTTAGCCCTTAGTCTTAACAATGCAATACATTTACTTTGAGCAGCATACTTCTTATCGGAACCCAAGTAAATGCTATCATTTCATAAAATTTCAAATTTAGGTGTTAATGACACGCCAAAAAAGTCCTTCCTCTAACAATAATAGGTCAATGCCTGGAGCTCTGTTCTAATGAGAGATACATTCCCCAACTATTATTAAGAGGTTATGAGTAGAACTATCAAAGCATCCCACTATATGACAAACTGTTGAGCCTACCATTCTCCTGAGCGAAGCGGGAAGCCTCCAGAAACGTGACCTCTCTGTCTGCGTCCAGGTCCTTCTTGTTTCCACATAGAATGATGACGATATTCTGACTGGCCAGCATCCTGGCATCACTCAGCCACGTGGTCAGAGCGTTGTATGTCTCTCGACTGCAGTGTACAGAGACAGACAGGTTACATTTTTAAAAAGAGAGGCGAATTTAAATCTTGTTTTGCGATTGGCTGATTTACCTGGTGATATCATAGACCAGCAGAGCTCCTGCAGCTCCTCTGTAGTAACTCCTGGTCACAGACCTGACACACACACACACACACACACACACACACACACACACACACACACACACACACACACACACACACACACACACACACACACACACACACACACACACACACACACACACACACACACACACACACACACACACACACACACACAAATTGATTATAAATTTGTTGAAAAAAAGAACCTGCAGAGGTCTTGTTAATAGTTAGTCCACCCTTGCTTTTGGGATAAAAACAAACATCGGTAATAACAGCACAAAACCTCACAGGAAATCAATGCGATCTGCCATCTTGCTACTACTGTTTACTTACGTTGTGCATACAAACTGTTGAAAAATCTGACTTAGATTCAAACACTATGCATGTGGTAGAAATAAATGACATATGAGCACAGGGTCCAAAATGTGTTGAGAAAGAGGGTGAGGGGATTACATTTGCCCTTAACCATAGGCAGTTATTTTGGGATTTTTCCCTACCTGAACCTTTCTTGTCCTGCAGTGTCCCAAATCTGCAGTTTGACCATTTTATTGACAACATTGATGATCTTGGAGCCAAACTCCACTCCAATCGTGTGGTTGGATTCATCCTTAACTGGAAAACAAAATAAAAAAGGGGTTCATAATTAGATAATTGCAACACATAGTGATGGTCTACATTGTATCTTTTCAGTGAAGAAAATGCACTGTACAAGACAAAGACTAAAATCATCTGGACTTTCTCTGACCTACATTTAAAAAAGCTGATCAAATTTTCACATGCTTATATGTGTTGATTTTTCATTACAACTACATTGCTGTTCATTAGAGGTCAGAGCAACTGTCTGTTAACAGTAAACAATGAACAGTATGTTGAATATTTATGACTTACATCTCTTCTCTATGAACTGGTGCAGCAGACAGGATTTGCCCGTTCCAGCATTTCCAATAACCAGGAATTTAAACAGGAAATCTGATGTAAGAAAACACAGAAATAGTGGTGCATACCAAACAAGCAAGCATGATTGTCATAACTAGAGCCAAAGCTGTGCCGATATTATCATACAATATTAGCTCATCACAGTTATATTGGTATCAACATAATAAATGCCATTTGATATCTTAAGAAGTTGCAGGACAGAAATGTCAAATATATGTTTTGCGATCATTTAGTGTAACTCACTATACACCATCATATAGTTTGTCTAAGAGAGGAATTGCCAGTTATTTGTAACTGTAAAATTTTCTGCTCAGTACACATCTTAGTCGCTTTAATAATTTTGTTTAATTGTATGCGTTTGTGTTAAATTACAAATAGCAGCAAACAATCATGATTTGATACCTCTTAAATATTGATATCAGTATTGCATACACACAGGAACAGAATACAGCATAGTAGTATATAACTTTGGGGTTTACAGAACACAGCACAGCTATCTATGCTTTACACATATAGCAGTAGTCTATGAGTAGCACTCACGTATGTGGTGAGACTATGTAACATCACAGTAGTATCCCAGCTCCACTTCAAAATCTTGATCATCCTAATGTAAAATGGTGAAGCTAGGACATCAATCCCTCACAAACATGGTTGTCACCTAAATAGGTATCCCATACAATCATTGTATTGTGTCTATTGTACATGATACACAGCTCAGTCAAGTCTTCAGACCAGCTCCATCACCCTAGCCCTGTCCCCCCTGGCGTCAGCTTCCTGTCCATTCCGCTAACCTCTGTGTGGATTTGTAACCTCACAACCTCAATACATTTTGCTCGCACAGCCACAGTAAAATACACTGTATAACCTCTGTGCCATTGTGTACGCTGACATGGCATTTTTAAGGCCAGCAGCCTTCGGTTAGCCTGTCAGCTATCTCTGTTTACGATGAGAAAAAAGCTCCCTCGGCACACCTGCCTCATCCTATCTCTGTGCCTAGCTACGTGAAGATGCTAACGGTGGCTACTTGTCAAAACAGCCTCCTTACCGTATGACTCAGACATCGCCTGTGTGGAGTTTTGACAGCAAAAAGGAAGGAAAGGAGAAATAGAAGTTGGATAGGGATAGCTAGCTAAGTAGTGAAAAATAGTCCTGCTGATGTTTTCCGCGGATTTCAGCTGATTTCCCCTCCGACTTCCCGTACGTGGCTTGTTGTTTTTTCAAAATAAAAGCAATCCAAACGGGCCGAGCATTGTAACTGCTTAAGACTGCCGTAGGGCGGTGCTGTTTAACCAGCTATCGTTACCGTAACAGTGTTTAGAGGCTTTTGAGACAGACTTTTTTGAAGATCATTTATAGCCTTAGCTAACATAATATTTAAATTACCAAATAATATAATTATTGTGTATAGAATTGAAACACCAATCCCAGTTAAGATGAAGCGAGAAAATAGCTAGTCCATTCACAACCTACCCTCTAGCCCAGGAGGTGGCGGACCTTAATGTTTGCCAACTGCCTGGCTGCCACAAAACTGTACAAGAAGAAGAAAACGAAGAAGCGGCTAGTGAGCTAGCCTAGCTGCAGGCTTGATTTAGAGAAATATGGCGGCTGTGCTTCCCGTCAGACCGCCCTGCGACAGCAACCCCGCTACTCCTGGAGCACAATCGATAAAGGTGAAATTTATATTCCGCACGAACAACACGAATAATAAATAACGTTAGCTCTGTCCGCGGAGCTCTGCACTCTTGCTTGCTCAGCTAACGGCTAGCTAGCTATCCAACGGCTACCTGCGTCCATGAATGACAACTGATGGCGATGTTAGCATCACCCCTTTGTTTTCAAGTGTGTGCTGAATGTTAGTGATGGTTTATATCTTCTGTGTCGTGCCACAAAACGTGTTATATGATTTATGTCCATATAAGAATTATAACGTCAAATTCTATTGATATGAGTGGTATGACAGCGATAACGCCAGCCCTTCTATGCGCCTCTGTTATCACTTTGCCAATACATGAATTACATGGTGTTTGTGCGCAATAAATGTCTCCTTGTGGAAAGACAGATATCCCCTCATTCTGCTGTAAAAGGACCACACTAGGACAGCACCTAACGTTAAATCTCCAAAAGTGAACACATTAATATAGACTATATAGCTTATAGTTATTTTTGAGTTTTCTTTTTCCCCTTTCCTCCTCGCAGACGAAGTATAAGGTAACTAGATTTTAAATGCACAATGTGGTTTTAGGAATGATGCCATTATGATGACAGAAGTGATGCTGAGGTTAAAAATGTACACACTTAGAGTAGTGTACAAATGTGTGCAACTGTGACAAACACCACCAACTGTACAGTATGTTCCTGTCAATTGTTTGGGTGATAATTATTTAGGAATCAAGGGCTGTGCTTGGATGGGTTGTAGGTCGAAATGATAAAGATTTTTAAGAGACACAAGCCAGATTTTGTTAAAGAAATAAATCAATGTGTCCGCTCAGAAGGAGCTACAGCGACATTAACATTATCCTGGGTTTATTAATAAACTCCCTGTGAACCCAGTTGCCCAAATGAAAACAAAGTGATTTTCTATACCTGTGGAAATGTCGAACCACAAATTAGATAGCTAAATACAAAGTGCCCCCTAAAGAGCAGTAGGTATTTATGTGAGTAAACACAGGCATGCTCTGTGGAATTTGCCAACATCATCACATTATATAATTGTTAAAGTCATAAACTGTGTTTTTATTTTCCTCTGTAGGAGGATGTTATAGAAGAAGAGTCCAATGATGGCAGCCAGCCTCCCAAGAGAAGGAGAATGGGTTCAGGGGACAGCTCTCGAAGTTGCGACACCTTCATTCAAGACCTTGGGTAGGTTGGCTTGATGCTTGGCATGGAGCAACGAATTAGCATTGCCAGGATTTGTTTAGGCAGTCTTGATAACTTAAGGGCTGACAAGGTTTTGGTTATAATTTAATATATTTGATGATGTATAATGTATTTTTACTGTTAACATGTATGTGATCCAACTGAAATACATAACTGTATCCCTCTTCAGTTTCATGTGTTCCCCCTCTACATACTTTATTTTAAAATACAATTTCCACATTATCTACATTGTGGTTTTTGGTTGAATTTGCCATGCTAGCTGGGAACCTGTTAGTCTCACCCATCTCCCTTTTTATATTCTCCATGCTTGTTAAGCAAAACCACCAAAGACTGATCTTTTATTTTTATTTTTTTTAAGAGTTTTAAATATCATCTCCTGTTGTCCCTCCAATCCCCTTCCAGCCCGACATATTTCCCAGCAGAGAACCTGACAGAGTACAAGTGGCCTCCAGATGACACAGGAGAGTATTATATGCTGCAGGAGCAGGTCAGCGAGTATCTGGGAGTCACCTCATTCAAAAGGAAGTACCCTGGTAAGACTGAAGTAAAAATATAAAACAGTACTGTACCTTTTTTAAAGGTAAAGTGTTCAAGGATAAAGTGGTGCTCTTTTTCTTAAAAATATTATTTATTCTATACTATAATACCATTTATTTGCTAGTACTTGTAAAAATACAAGTATAGGCATTGACTAGTAGCTGTGCTTAGTTGTTTGTCTGCTGTCATACAGCTGTAATGACACTTTTTTACATATGTTCTGACCTGAATGAAGAAGGAAGCTGTTCCTCGACCAGTGATGTTGTTGCTTTTTCACGCTGTAGATATGGAGAGAAGAGACTTGTCCCACAAAGAGAAGCTTTACCTGCGTGAACAGAACGTCATTACTGAAACACAGTGCACTCTGGGTAGGAGCCACACCTGACACTCTCAGACCAGAGAGAATTGTTTCACTTTGTTGAAATCCTAATGTTCTCTTAATACAGTGCATTTGGAGCGCAAATATCCTGGTGCCTTGTTTATGAGACTTACTCTGGAAATAATATTTTTTCTGTGCAAGTCATCCGTGTGCTTGATGCAGTCCAAGTGTGCACAGAGTGTGTCTTTTGTTTGTTTCCAGGTCTGACAGCTCTGCGGAGTGACGAGGTGATAGATCTGATGATAAAGGAGTATCCCACCAAACATTCAGAGTATTCAGTCATACTGCAGGAGAGAGAGCGGCAGAGAATAGCTAAAGAGTACTCTGTAAGTATACAAACAAGTAAAAAAAGAAATATCCTGGGGCTGATGGTTACTGTCTTTTTTTATTTTGGAGTAATGCATTTAATGAAAGTCCTCCACTGCTGTAAATATGTTACAATTGTAACATTGTTTTCCTGCCTGAAGATGTATATGCGTGAACCAACCTGAACCAATCCTCCTGTCTATTCTTATTCTTTATTTATAAAGGACAACACACATTAATCAACATTTCTGTAAATGTGCCAGTGTTAGCCAGCCGGCTAATTTTCAACTGTAGTCCTTTGGCCAGATGATTTTAGACCAGAGCAGCAGGAAGCAGCAAGACATTAGTACAGGTTAAACTATACAGATAGCAGTCAACAAGACACTATAAAGACCACTAAAACAACAGATAAGCTTTCTCAGTTGGCCATGCAGAGCTACAGGAAGCAGCAAAACATTAGCATAGCTACACATCAAAAGGTATCCACATTCAGTATAAGAAGCCATGCAAGCATCAGAACACAGCCAAGCAACATAGACCTAAGCCTTCTTCTAGCACTGTTCAACCATGCAAAGCAGTAACAAGCAATAATGAAAAGATGAAATAGGCTGCATCACTCGTGAGGGATGCGTTAATATAGCACAGGTTAATAAGAAGGTAAAATAGTTAAAATACAAATTAATTATTCATACATACCCAAGAAATGCAGGAGCCTGTCTCTTATCTTTCTATTCTCACGGCATCTAAGTGAATGGAGTGATTGTTAGAAAATGTATCCTTGTGTGTCTCATTAAACCTTTAGAACACTGTGAACTGAACACTGCTTTGTGTCACTTTGTTCTCCGAGCTCGCCAAGCCAGTAGGCGATAGGATACGAACCACAAAACAATCATGATTGTATTGTTTCCTAACATCCCTGTCCATATATGTACATATCTCTTACTGTACAGTCTTTGTCTGTTGTCTCTTGTAGCAAATGCAGCAGCAGAACCCTCAGAAGGTGGAGGCCAGCAAGGTCCCTGAGTACATTAAGAAGGCAGCTAAAAAAGCTGCAGAGTTCAATAGCAATTTCAACAGGGAGCGTATGGAAGAGAGGAGAGCGTACTTTGACCTTCAAACACATGTGAGTCCAAAGCGGTGCTTCAGCTAACTTGGTGAGATTCTACAGGGATTTAGAAAAAGAGCTTTGTGTTTTTGTGTGTTTTCTCAGATTATCCAGGTGCCCCAGGGCAGGTTCAAGGTGCTGGCTCCAGACCTGACGAGGACAGGGCCTTACCCTGTGGCTCTCATACCAGGACAGTTCCAAGAATACTACAAAAGGTACACACTTGGATAATTGCTTTGCTTACAATTGGCCTCTATGTATTTAAGATAATAAACTCAAAATGATGTTACCTTTTCCTGAGTGAAACTGTGTTTTCTGGATAGGCTTTCAGCTTGCATTATTTATCGCTGTGCTGAACGTTTTACCCTGATGCATCATTGTGTTGTGAACGACAGGTACTCTCCCAATGAGCTGCGATACTTGCCACTGAACACAGCTCTGTTTGAGCCTCCACTGGATCCAGAGCTCCCTGCGCTGGACTCAGAACCAGACTCAGACGACGCAGAGGATGGCAAGGGTGATAAAAAGAACAAGTCATCTGTAAGACATTAGGCTGTATACAACTACTCTAGTAACCTATCCGTTTCAGATCAACCGTCCATCCTAGATTAGTGGTACAGATGCTTTGTGGTAGAAGGTTATTATGCTGATGTGCAAGCAACTGCATGGTATATTCTAGGTCCCATGTCAGAATCATTTACCTTTTTACTAAACTTGACTCAGATAATTAAATACATTATTACACATCACTCTTAACCCCTTTGTCCTTCACTCTTCCTCCCTCCTCTTCTCTTTCTCTACAGGACAGTTCTTCAGGCAACACATCAGACGTCGAGAGCCAGGAAGGAGGAGGTAGACTGGGCAACAAGGCCAAGGCCAAAGACAGGACATCCACGCCGGGCAAAGATGGCAGCCAGCGCCATTCTGCCTCCCACAAAGCCACCCCAGGGTACAAGGTAGAGGACAAAAGCACCTGAACTCTTCTCCAACAACAGCAGCAGCACTTTTATACCCCCTCCTCTTCTTTCTACTGCTACCACTCCCTTACTCAATCCATTCTGCACCCATCACTTTCTTCACTTTGTTCTCCGGCTGCAACAGTTTGTCAGCTTTTCAGCTGGGACAACCTGGTACACACACACACACGCACACACAGAGTCTAACACTGGGGGTCCTGTCTTCAGTTTTTGTTTTTATGATTGCCACATGGCTTTTTTTTCTCTTCGTACCAGACTGTGAGCAATAAGAACATTTTAAAGGAACACTTCACTTGTTTCTTTTTCACTGCACTTTTTGGGGTTTTCAGCGAAGACAAATTTGAACTTTTTTAAGTTTTTCCTTTTGAATGTCTTTAATATACCTCTTGTCTGTCCTCACTTGTCAAAAAAAAAAAGATACTTCCTAGACAAGTATTTGGATGTTGGCTGCTAGTTTTTCTGTTTCATTTTTGAAAAGAAAAGTCATTTTGTTACTCTAATATAGAAAATATAAACCACATACAATTTGTGGTTGCTTTGAAAACGTAGTTGATGTTAACACTAGAGAATTTTAACATTTATATCTGAAGTGTAGAATGCACTAACCCTAATGTTTTAAGTGTTTATTGGTATGATAATATGCTTTGTTTATACACCATGTGATGTACTGTTAATCTGTTAAGTATCAAACAGTTGTTTGACATGGGGTTTACCTGTCCCTATAATGTCATCTTGGAGAGATGAGGCCATGCTGACCTTGTTCACACTGTTGCTGAGCTGAGCTGAGCTAGAAGTAGTCTATATGCTGTCTGTCTAGGTTTTTGACTCTGCTGGACAAGCCCCACACCAGCTTATCTTTCTTTAACACCCAGTCATGGCATGTCTTTGGTACTCATTTTAAATACATGCATTGAATTTAATCTAAATGTTCAAAGGACTGTATATGGGAAAATAGCATTATTTCAGTCCACTTGTTCCCTACAGCCCACTGTGCTAGTTGATTTGTGTTTTTTTTTTTGGTTTTGTTTTTTTCCCGATCCTCAGCCTTGCAGAAGAAAATTTCCAAAACATCAAATTTGCTAATACTAGTATGATGGACCTGGGTAAGTCCAGTTAGGTTCAGCTCAGCTTTGTGGTGTGGGCATGGTCCTTGCTAGTGTCTGTTTAAAACGGCTACCCATTTTAGTGGGTTTAAGTTTGACTTAACTTCAACTTGACTATTATTCATCAGATCATTTTGCATATGCTTTTGATCCCACAGACATAGCATGTTGGTAGCCAGAATTCACTAGAATTAGTCAATAACATAATGTACCTGTGCTGTATCAATTTGTGATGAGTACAAAAAGACCTAGATGTGTAATAGCTTTCAGGCATTTCTATATTGGGGGGAAAAACGCAGTATACAAAGGTCAAGTATGTAGGATCCATTATTTAGTAGCTCTGGTTAACATGACATGTTAATGATTCCAGGATATTCCAAGATTATACATAGATGAGACATTATGGAGATACAAATATTCACTGTGTAATGCAGTTGCATACAATAATATTATATTAATCACATTAACATCAGCTGCAGCAGATTATTTCTGACTATTAGTATTTTATTTTATTTTAAGAGTTTCCCTTTATTGCTTTTGGTCAACCCAAAGTGTGCGGTGCTGGTTTGATTTTCAGAAGGAGCTCAGAAAGTTTTTATGTTGAATGTCAGATATATTGAATTAAGGAATGATTGATGAGGGCCATTGTTGTCATGAGGTTGAGTAGAGTTCAGTTTCACTCGATAATGTACATCATTTGGCCGAGACAGATGGGAAGTTGTGAGGCACAGCTAACAGGTTGGCATTACCCTAACACTTATTTACATTATAGACATCTCAATTAAAGTGAAAACATGATGTTTAAACCATACGATCCACCGATCTAAAATCTGTGTGGTCAGCCAGTACAATGTTCCCACTTAATTGTGTCTCAGTATGTATGCCTCTGTGTCTGAATTATACGTAATGTTTAGAGCTATATGACTCCATTTAAAAAAAAAAAAAAAAGCTACCAGATTATATAAAGCAAACATGCCTGCAAGTGAGTTCTCTGAGAGTTTTTTCTTTTTATGTGCATAATATACAGCATTTCTTTTGTTGACCAAATTCAGTTAATTTAGAATAAAACAGGATTCAACCTCATGAACTGCTCATGTTCTATTTTTCTGTGTGGATGTTTCCACTGAAGAGACGTGTTGGCATTAAGCAGACTCATTGGACCTAATAACGTTGGCTGGACACTGCTTGTAATGTAAGCATTTCATGTGGCCACAAATACATTTTTACAGTTATAAAGAGTCAGTTTACAATAGCAGTTGGGGCGATCCTTCCACTAATGATTTCAGTAATCCAATGAGGCCAAAGGGATGAACTGTTGAATTTTAAGATAGAAATATTGGTGTGTGTATTTGCATATGTATAGTGAGTATGTATGAAAATGTACACAAGGGGCTGCGTCCAGCTCTAACTTTTTCTTATTTCCCTCTCCTGCTGCTGTCTGTCTATTAGTTTAGTTCTCTGCTTTGTTTCTAGTCCTGGATTTTCATCATCCCCAAACCATGTCCTTTATTGACCCTTAGTTTTGTTCCCACGGCTATTAAGTGTAACCTGCTCACTTCCTGTCAGAGGGGATTTTAATGAAGGTTGTCACTATCTTGAGGATTTAGTTAGTCATGTTTACCTCCTGAATAACAGGAAAGTAAAGTTAATTTTATAGATTAGATTTGGTTGATTTGGGGGATACTACTGTATCCTAAGGAATGCCGTAAAACAAACTCACCTTAGCACATACATATTATTTTATGCTCTTCAGTTGCACCAATTGTGTTAACTTGTTGAACGTTTGAGTCACATTGTTGATTTTAGTTTAAGCTAAGGCTGTTGCAGTCCAAATATAAAATATTGATCAATCATCCTTGTTTTAATTATGTGGCTTCCTGTAGAGGGGTTAGTTTTAAAGGGTTAAATGTTTTACCTTGGTGACATCCTGATTTAAATGGCCCCAATCCTCCTTATCTTCTGCTCTGGTTCTTTCCTCTCTGAACCGGTTGCACTGAAAGTTATGATGTTTAGAAAGCAACTGCCAGATCCTTAGTCAGTCAGCTATGCCAACACTACAGTGACAATAAATCTAACGTTGAGTACAGATGCCACATGCATGCAAGAGGGTCTTGTTAGACACCATACACTGTTCTTGTATTTGCACCCTGAGATAAGTTTTAATTGTCTGGTACTTTGTACACTGTTGCAGTTTATTGTGAAGAATTGGGTTTAGTGCTCTGAGGCCCAGTAACCTGGGGATGCTCCTTGCCACAAAGACTAAAAAGTAACTAGATTGGTAACATTTAAAACTATCAAACTTTGTTGGACGACAGCTTTGATGCCAAGTGATGCAATTTGTGTTTAAAGTGTTTAAACCAATCAATATAATGTAATTCATGTATTATGCCACCAAAAGTAGAAAAAGACTTCTTTATACAAGATAAAGTGCTCTTTTTATTTTTTCTCCAGGCATTGAACATTTGTTTAACTATTTTGTCCATGACTGAAGGATACACATGGTTTTTATAGCATTATTCTGCCCTTGCAGCCTAAGGTCATTCCCAATGCTATATGTGGCATTTGCCAGAAGGGTAAAGAAGCCAACAAGAGGGGCAAGCCAGAGGCTCTCATTCACTGCTCCCAATGTGATAACAGCGGTAAGTTCACACAGTTTCCTGTTTTTATATTTAGTTTTTTTATATATACATCTGCACAATTTAGCCACTTTTAACGCCATGTATTTGTTTTTGTATAAATGATCCCCAGAATAAAATGATTAACCTAAGCAGTGACCATAAATCAGTTGTCCCTCTGACTCTAATTCATCATTTAACATCAGTGGTACATACAATTAACAGATGATTGAAGTGATTATCATTGACTAATGAACCATCTCTTATCAGTGAAAGTAAATGTCCAGTTGTCCATTGTACCACAAGCCAACTTAATTTCATTGTGTATAAGCAAAGCAAGTTTTATACTTTCACGCAAATGTTTATACTGCCTTGTTTATCTGCTGTGAGCGTTGACATTTAGAAAGAAAAGCTTGTGTAATTTCAAGTAATATATAATTCACTTCAAATTATCAACACTGACTTTGTGATTACAAAGTAATTTGTGGATTAAAAGAATGTCTGTACAGCTATTCATCTAAAGACCGGATCAAACCTGACAGTTAACGACAACATGGAGAAAAAAAGCTATGCATGTCACATAATCATTAAACTAGTTTGTTTTAGGATAGTCCTGCTTAATATCAATGGGTATCTATAACTGTATATGTTTTAAGTATTTCTGACAATACTTTGAAGCTTATTTTAGAATAGATGTGAGTAGATTCTAGAGGTTTCTTTTCTAATGGTGGTGTCTTCATGTGTTGAAGTCCTCTGAAATAACAGGACAGTGAATTCACGTGTGTGGATGTGCCTGTTCACCTTATGTCTGAATTTGTGTCTTTTGTGTTTTTGTCTTCCTAATGTGTGTCTGTGTGCATGCGGTGTGTACTTATTTCTGTGTGTATGTGTGGCTGTGTTTATGCATGTTTGGTTCTGTGCATGTGAATCTGTGTCCGAACAATTTAGGCCACCCAACCTGCTTGGACATGAGCAAGGAGCTGGTGGGTGTGATCCAGACGTACTGCTGGCAGTGTATGGAGTGTAAGACGTGCACCGTTTGTCAGCAGCCCCACCATGAGGACGAGATGATGTTCTGCGACAAATGTGACCGAGGGTACCACACGTTCTGCGTAGGCATGGACTCTATACCTACTGGTGAGTGGACGCACATGCACACACACACACACACACACACACACACACACACACACACACACACACACACACACACACACACACACACACACACAGGCAGACAGATACACAACCACTTACTTGACTTGAACAACAGTCTTGATCGGCATTTCACTCGGTGACAAACAAACACTATGAGAGAGCACATTCACTTAGTGTATCTGCTTTAAAAAAAAATTGGTTTCGTCTTTGTCTCTTTTATAGCAATTCATTCATTCTCTCTGTCTCCTCAGGCCTTTGGGTATGTGAGGTTTGCGACAAAGATTTCACCACACCCAAGAAGAAGGGAGGAGCCAAAACACCTAAGAAGTCCAAGTCAGCTCAAAAATGATCAACAGCGTCATTAACCACGATACGTTGACCAAATTTCGACACAAATGCACATTAAGTCATTTGTTCAATCATTTGCAGAAGCTAAATAATGTTGACAGCCAATCTGTAAATCAAATCCATCCAAATGTACTGCACTGGATCCTGTGATCTGCTAACCACTAACAGCCAGCAAAGTCATTTCTTCAGTCAGAAATTTGTTTTAGTCTAACAAATGGTGCTTTTGATCCTGTACTGCTGAAAAAAATCACAATGTCAACGAACTCACTGATGTAATTTAGTTACTTTCAAAACATTTTTGTATGGTGTTGTATTTTTAATGAACATTTATTTAATGCGGCAGGCCAGTATAAAGCAACCAAATTTAAGTCTTGTCTTAAATGATGACATGGTGCTTGTGGTTCTGTGTGATGAAATGTATTAGACAGTGGCTGTGATCGACATCATGGCTGCAGAAGCTATTTATGCGAGTCTTGATTACTGAAACAAAGTGTCTCAATTTACATGTATTGATTTTGATGTCAACCATCCACTATTGATTTTTATACAAAAATGTAACCACTCACTGCAATTACATTGAAACTAACTACCCATCAGCTATGATTAGTCAACTGATATTTTTGCAGTCAGCTTGAAAGACATTTTTGTATTATTTTTTTTAAATGATTTTTGAATTTTGTATTGTCTCTCAGTAAGCAAGAGTTTGTTTAAGAAATGTTTGGTGCTAATGTCATAGTCACTGAATTATTAAGTCATAATTTGTAGGGTTTTTTTTCAATAAAAAAATACTTTAAAATACTCCTATTATCTCTTACCTATTGTGTACGGTGTTTAATTGAATCCCAGTTTTGATTCCAAAGAGCAAAACAATCTTTAGTGTGCTGAAAAGGTAGATGTGTACTGCTTAGTTTTTTTTTGTCACATTTTACCTATTGAACTTATTAGTGTTTGAGCCTTTAATGGTCCTTTGGATGTTTGAGCGAAAAATGTGCATGAAATTGAGTATTTTGGGAATTATTTGTGGTGATTTTAACGTTAGTAAGTTTTGATGCATTCAGTTATTGTACAGATAATTTAATTCATATTAATATCATTGTCAAGACATGTCCCATAGATCTTTTTGGTCTAACATACAGTCCAGCAAAACTGGAATGTGCAATTATTGGTATCTTAATTTTAAGTGACCTACAAATAATAAAGAATGACCTAATTCTAAAAAAGTGAAATTGTCAGAAATAAAATGGTCAAACCTGGCCTCGCTCCAGTCTAGCGCCCACTGGGTCGGCTCCTGCTCTGCGTCGAACAGCCTGTGCGGGGCGCTCCCGCTCAGATTACATCTGAACACGCGGGTGTGATGACAGTAAAAGAAGAGGCTGCCATATTGCAGTGATACAGCGAGTTTACCGGACTAACATATCTTTAACACCGTTGTTTTCCTGCAATTAAAATGCTTTCTTCTCATACGTTTGAAGACCCGGGGAAGATGAGAGATTATCATTATACTGGTCCAGTAGAGCACCGGTTCTCACCATACTCTTTCAACGGAGGGTTAGTATGAATTTCCAACCGCTGTCTGGTTAGCTAGCCTGCTAGCTAACGTTTACATCCAATTGGGCTGTGCTAACTAACGTTAGCTAACTAAATGAAACTAAACAAAGGTGAAGTTGATTAAAAGTATGCGAACAGAGCAGACTTTCTTTGTCCAGGACACAAAGCTTCCTCACTTAATCTTAATATGCAAATAGATAGAGAAAAAGATAGTGATTAGCTAGCTAATAACAGTTTCAGTTTCGAAACCGTAGCTTAGCTTTTGTTAGCAAGTGTCTGGGACAACAGTCCATTTTCCTCTCTCTGTGGTGAGGTGGTTTATAAGATTAATGAACTACTCTGTGTTGTGTTCCCTCCCTAGAACCGTACTAGCTGTTGCTGGGGAAGACTTCGCCATCGTAGCCTCAGACACCAGGCTGAGTGAAGGCTACTCAATCCACAGCCGCGACTCACCAAAATGCTACAAGCTGTAAGTTTGCACCGTCACTTAACTCCACTAACAATGAAGGGTAGATCGGCCGGTATCAAGACACCACATGTCAATCTTTAGCTGGTCCATCACCTATTACTTTCATAGTTCTGTGTGAATGTATTAAAAGCCTTTTATCAGTTACATTTGGAGTGCAACCGCTGAAGTCACTGCAGGTCTGCTCAGATACTCTTTTACGATGGGGAGTGTAGTTGGTTCCTGCTCTGTGCTCAGCGACTAGCTTTAGCAAAGCACCAGTTGGTATCTAAAATCACTTAATAGCTACATGAATCTTAAACCAGTTGAACATTTCAGTATGCTGATTGTCACTGTTTTTTTGTGTGCTTCTTCCCCTCACAGGACAGACACAACTGTCATTGGCTGCAGCGGTTTTCATGGCGACTGCTTGACTCTGACGAAAATCATTGATGCCAGACTAAAGGTGCAGAAAGGTTTTTCTCTCTTTAGTCTCATCCTGAAGGAAAACAGTGGCACATGTGTAGGCGGCTTTAAAAATGATCTAATTCTGCTGACTGTCCTGCCTCTGCTTGCACACCAGTGTCTGTTGTTCGTAATGGTATCCAAGACAGAGTTGACATAAGGCAGATATTCTGATGTGCCTTGTTGTCCTTAATGATGACATTTTATATTTTTTTGTTTTCAATCAGAATTATCCTAAAAATCTCTTACAGTAAAATATCTATCTCTAATAATGTCCAGTGTCACAATTAACAATAAGGACATCATCCTTGTTACTTTTCTTTAAGTGAATTGCGTCCTGCACCCCTACAAAAGATCTACAGTGGATGTCGCAGGTTACTTAATTGTTACTAACACCCTGCCCCTCTCTCAGATGTACAAACACTCGAACAATAAGATAATGACCAGCGGCGCCATCGCAGCCATGTTGTCCACCATCCTGTACGGCAGGAGGTTCTTCCCCTACTACGTCTACAACATCATCGGAGGACTGGATGAACATGGTATGTACTTCAATGCTGCTGACATTAAGTAAATGTGTCACTTTTGTATGCATACGCTCTGGATTGTATGCTCTGGAGCTACATGTTTAGGCTGTAGCTATGTTTCTTGTATGTGATGATTGTAGGGGACAGGGAATGTTGCCTGATATTGTGCTTCATTGTATCACACGCTAAGTTTGTGTTTTTTGGAAGTTTTTAAAGTTTTGACTATGTTCTTTGTAATAACAGTTTTTATTTGTAATCTTTCATATTTCTAATGTAGGCAAGGGAGCAGTGTACAGTTTTGACCCAGTGGGCTCCTACCAGAGAGACACCTACAAGGCCGGAGGATCGGCAAGTGCCATGCTACAGCCACTTCTGGACAACCAGGTAAATATTACCCATTGCATGCTGACCTTTTGTTTCCATAATCCCACTATGTTTATGTCATCAGTAGGGTTGGGTACCTAACTCGTCCTTATTTTTTGTAAGGTGTAGAATGTTCTAAATAACAAAATGTTCTAATTTTAACAATTTTGAAATTGAGAAGTTTGGACTTAATTTTTTACAACTGAAATTGTAAAATATATAAATAAATAAATAAATAAATAAATATAGCAAAATACTGAAAAGGGTACTGAAATCCAGGTACCAGTATCAGTTGAAATGTGAACGGTACCCAACCCTACTCATCAGGTATTCAGACAATGCAGTGCTCCAACCAAGTTTCCTTACAAAGGGATGCTTACGTCGGTCTCTCTTTCCAACACGTCCTTCCACAGATTGGTTTCAAGAACATGGAGGGTGTACAGCATGTTCCTCTGACTCAGGAAAAGGCCGTTCAGCTGGTCAAAGATGTTTTCATCTCAGCCGCAGAGAGAGATGTCTACACCGGAGATGCCCTGCGGGTCTGCATCATCACTAAGGAGGGCATCAGTGAGCAGACTGTACCACTGAGGAAGGACTGAGGAGGGATATGTTCCCCTTTCTTTGCTTTTCTCTTTGGTCTGTTCTTTCCACATTCACCTGTTGATTTTGGCCCCTTTACAACAAGTTTCTTAAAATAGGAGTGTTGATCCAGAATATGCTTCTAGTGGCCTCTTGGTCAGGCTTAATCTGGGGAGCGGATTTTCCATTTTTTTATATCCACTCACAATTTCCATCATTTGAAATCAACCCTTTTCTCCTGTTTACCACAGTTATTGCCTTCAGTTTCTGCTATTATTCCATCCTTGTATTTGTGCTCTAGCAAACTTATTCTAAATCAGCACTCCTGTTCACTCATTCTTCCTAGAGTCATCCCCTGTTTAGATTTTTCATTATGTCTAAGAAGGATACATACCTTGCTGTTCTTTTTACATTCTTAATAAATGTAAAGAATTGAAAAATTGTGTCTTTTTGTTTGTTGCATGTTCTACACACATGGACACGGGATGGACACACTCCATCTCGAGTAGCTTGAGCTTTTTACAATGTTGTCTTAAATAAATAAGACCTATTGGCATATTGAAGTATTACTATTCTCTCCTTAAAGACATTGATCTTTGTCCAGGATAGCGTTTCCTGAGTCAGTAGCATCTGCCAACACCATGCTGAGCTGAGGGAACCAAAGCCACACTGACCTAATCTACTATAATATATTATACTTGGACAAACTGTATCCATCAGGTGGACAGTTTTTTATTTTACGACGTTGAGACTGATGGACTCCACTTTCTTGATTAAAATCACTGGTGTACACACCACTGATTTGAATTAGAGCAACACTGTTGTCCTTATGTCTGAAATGAAATGTTCAAGTTTTGTGCAAGTAGTTTGTCATTATTTGGTTTGATAGTTTTTGTTCACGATTTTTGAGGACACTTTTACACATTGTTCTAGTCATTGGGAAGGTCGAGCCTTACTGATTTGTTCTCTGGTCATCTCATGAGCTGAAATGCAAGATGATTTCAGTTACAGCAATAAACCTGCTTGCATCTACCTGTTCCAGGATTGAGGACCACTGCTCTGCATTCATCCATCCATGTATGCATATCCCCAGAGGTCTAAGTGTCTTTAATTACTACCACAAGTTACAGCAGGTTACCTCACTAATAAACGCGTCTTAGTATGCACAGTGTGCTTGAAATGAACAAAAGCAGACGCATCATGCCTTTAATTAAAACACGTCATTTTCATCTAAAAGTTACTCCTATAGACTGTAGGCCTCTCCCACTACAGACACTTAGATCTGTCATAGCAGAAAAAATACAGTTAAAACTAATATGATGGCTGCATTCCATTTAGATGTCCCAGTTTCACAGTTATGTATAGTGCAAGTGGGTTCAGTGGAATGGCTTACTGGGATACTTGCTGAAGATAGGCTGTCATTGGTAAATTCAAAACATCTGCCAAGAAATAGGCCTACTGTATTACTGCTATCGTATTAACATAGCTTCATAGTTCTTAACTATTAATAACTTGTGGGTTTTGTGTATCAGGCTGCAGACTGTTTTGTTGGTTCCCTTTTTCCTGCAGTAATAATAATAATAATAATTCATTACATTTATACAGTGGGGGAAATAAGTATTTGACCCCTTGCTGATTTTGCAGGTTTGCCCACTTACAAAGAATGCAAAAATCTACAATTTTAATCATATGTACATTCTAACAGTGAAAGACAGAATCCCAAAGAAAATTCCAGAAAATCACATCATATGAATTTATTAAAATTGATAACCATCTGATGAGGAAAAACAAGTATTTGACCCCCTGGACAAACACCATGTTAATATTTTGTAGAAAAGCCATTATTGGCCAGCACAGATGTCAAACGTTTTTTATAGTTGGTGACAAGGTTTGTGCACATTTCGGCAGGGATGTTGGCCCACTCCTCCCTGCAGACAGCCTCCAAATCATTCAGGTTCCGAGGTTGTCGCCTGGCAACTCGAATTTTAAGCTCCCTCCAAAGATTTTCAATCGGATTCAGGTCTGGAGACTGGCTAGGCCACTCCAGAACCTTGATGTGCTTCTTCTTCAGCCACTCTTTTGTTGCTTTGGCGGTGTGCTTAGGGTCGTTGTCGTGCTGAAACACCCATCCTCGACCCATCTTCAGCTCTCTCACTGAGGGAAGGAGATGTCGGTCCAGAATTCCACGATACATGGCCCCGTCCATCCTCCCCTCAATACGATGGAGTTGTCCCGTCCCCTTGGCTGAAAAGCACCCCCAAAGCATGATGTTGCCACCACCATGCTTGACGGTGGGGATGGTGTTCTTTGGGTTGTACTCGGTGTTCTTTGCCCTCCAAACACGACGAGTTGAGTTGAGGCCAAAAAGTTCTATTTTGGTCTCATCTGACCACATCACCTTCTTCCAGGCCTCTTCTGAGTCGTCCAGGTGGTGAATGGCGAACTTCATGCGGGCCTGTACATGTTTCTTCTTGAGCAGGGGGACCTTGCGTGCGCTGCAGGATTTCAATCCATGACGGCGTAGTGTGTTACCAACCGTTTCTTTTGTAACTGTGGTCCCAGCTGCCTTCAGTTGATTCATCAGTTCCCCCCTTGTGGTTTTGGGATGATTCCTCACTGTTCGCATGATCAGGGACACCCCACGAGGCAAGATCTTGTGTGGAGGCCCAGACCGAGGGAGGTTGGCGATGGTGTGGTGCTTCTTCCATTTCCTGATAACTGCACCGACAGTTGATCTTTTTTCTCCAAGTTGCTTTCCGATTCTCTTGTAGCCCATCCCAGCCTTGTGCAGATCAACAATCTTGTCCCTGATGTCCATAGAAAGCTCTTTGGTCTTGCCCATGGTGGTGATGTTGGATGCTGGTTGTTTGGGTGTTCACAGGTGTCTTTTATACAGGTAACGAGGTGAGGCAGGTGTATTTGATGTAGATAATTGGTTCGGATTGGGGCTGTGTCTTAAAGAAAGACTAACTGGCTTGTAGGAGCCAGAATACTTGCTGTTTGTCCAGGGGGTCAAATACTTGTTTTTCCTCATCAGATGGTTATCAATTTTAATAAATTCATATGATGTGATTTTCTGGAATTTTCTTTGGGATTCTGTCTTTCACTGTTAGAATGTACATATGATTAAAATTGTAGATTTTTGCATTCTTTGTAAGTGGGCAAACCTGCAAAATCAGCAAGGGGTCAAATACTTATTTCCCCCACTGTATAGTGCTTTATCATTGACACTCAAAAGCGCTTCATGGGGGAGGACTACTCTTTGACACCACCAATGTGTAGCACCCCCTGGGTGATGCACGGCAGCTTTATGATACCAGACGCTCACCACACATCAGCTTGGTAGAGAGCAGGGGTGTCAAACTCATTTTCACTAAGGGCCACACTGGAAAAGAAGAATCGCACCAAGGGCCAGACATGGAGAGTTTGTTGACGTGCTTTTGTTACTGCATGTCACTTTTTTGTGGTTTTCTCAGACATTTGTCACCTTTTTGTAAATTTGTTGCTTTTTCTGACATTTGTGTACGCTTTTGGTCGCATTTTCTGTTGACCTGAAGCCCTGTAAAAGTCATCAAAGGAGTTCCTTAGCCATAGAATTTAACAAATCAAGCAAAAACAATGATACTTCTTTTTTTTTTTTACTACAACCTGTTTCACAACCTGAATATGAAAACTCTCTGCTGATTCTGGGGGAATTTCTGAGTCTCAGAGTTGGCAAATCTGCTTTGAATGTCAGTTTAAAAAACACTTTCCTGTGTTAGGAGGGCCAAAACTTAGGCCAAAATTTATTGTCACCCCAAATTGATATACGGGCAGGATTTGGCCCGCGGGCCTCGAGTTTGACACGTGGTAGAGAGGGAGGGGGAACATATTTTTTGTGGTGGGGAAAACTGGAGTACCCGGAGAAAACCCACGCAGACACGGGGAGAACATGCAAACTCAACACAGAAAGGCCCGGGACGACCAGGGTTCAAACCCGGTACCTTCTTGCTGCGAGGCCACAGTGCTAACCATCGGGCCACCGTGCTGAGTAACCTCACACTGCCTCTGCTCAGGAGTGACAAATAAAACATTTATCCAACCAATTATGTTATGTGTCTAATTAGTGTGAAGTGTCTAATTTTCTGGAAATGTTTTAATATGCTTCATGTTTTTTCTAAATAACACAAACTACACGCTTGCAAGTGGGAACCTACATTGGACTGAACGAACACTGGGCTCCAGCCCAATGAAGACTGTGCTTCTCGGTTTAATAATATACCATCTGTGAGATTATTCTGCGCCTCCTGGAAGAGTGAAAACACAAGACATTCCTATTTATGCTCAGCAGGAAGAAAACACAACACTTAATTATGACATTTTATTTCTTTTTATTAACCCAAGTAAATCAGCAACTGTAACAAGTGTTTACTCAACAACTGTTTTAATAATCAAAGACTCTCTCACACACAGACGCGGACACGCAGGCAGTGTCCTCAGGCGTAGTACTGAAGGTTGGCCTTCTTCTTGGCTTGAACCTCCAGGATTCCCTCCATGTAATCTTCATGGTTCAGCTCCGTGGCCCCGCGGCGCAGCGCGATCATGCCGGCCTCCACACACACAGCTTTGCACTGGGCTCCGTTGAAGTCGTCGGTGCAGCGAGCCAGCTCCTCGTAGTTGACGTCAGGACTGACGTTCATCTTGCGGGAGTGAATCTGCATGATGCGAGCTCTGGCCTCTTCGTTTGGCATGGGGAACTCAATCTTTCTGTCCAGACGACCTGAACGGAGCAGCGCAGGATCCAAGATGTCCACTCTGTTGGTGGCAGCAATCACCTAGAAAAAATAAATGTATGTAGTTATACTGTAGTCATCATACTGTATGGTGAGGATTAAAAAGACAGGAAAGTTGGTGCTTCATTTTGTTATAAGTACAACAATCATTTTAAACTTGGTTGTTTGAGATTAGAATCCATTACACTTTTTAATGAGTAGTTTGTAAAAGCATTTAAGTTTGAGCTGTCCTGTGTGCCCATATATACAGCTGGGCAATATATCGATATTATATCGATATTGTGATATGAGACTAGATATCGTCTTAGATTTTGGATATCGTAATATGCCATAAATGTTGTTTTTTCCTGGTTTTAAAGGCTGCATTACAGTAAAGTTAAGTAATTTTCTGAACTTACCAGACTGTTGTAACTGTTCTATGATTTGCCTTTACATACTTAGTCATTATATATCCACATTACTGATGATTATTTATCAAAAATCTCATGGTGTAAATATTTTGTGAAAGCACCAATAGTCAACTCTACTATATCGTTGCGGTTTTGATATCGAGGTATTTAAAAAGTAACACCACAGAGAAATGACCCCGATGAGTCCGATTTCTCCCATAATAATACTCGAGGATGTCAATATACTGTATGCATGGTGTATATAGACATATACGGTTATTATACAGTTTTTTTTGGTGGCAGCATATTTACCTTGACCTGCATGTTGGGCTGAAATCCGTCCAGCTGGTTGAGCAGCTCCAGCATGGTCCTCTGCACCTCTCTGTCTCCAGCCTTCTCGCTGTCAAACCTCTTGGTCCCGATGGCGTCCAGCTCGTCGATGAAGATGATGGACGGGGCTTTCTCTTTGGCCAGTGCGAAGGCGTCTCTCACCAGCTTGGCTCCATCTCCGATGAACATCTGGACCAGCTGTGGACCGGCCAGCTTCAGGAAGGTGGCCTTGGTCTGAGCGGCGCAGGCCCTGGCCAGGAGGGTCTTCCCAGTGCCGGGTGGCCCGTACATCAGGACGCCCTTGGGTGGCTGGATGCCAAGGTTTTCAAACTTCTCCTTGTGGTTCATGGGCAGGACGATGGCCTCCACCAGCTCCTGGATCTGCTTGTCCAGCCCTCCGATGTCGCTGTACTGCTCCGTGGGGCGCTCGTCCACCTCCATGGCCTTGACTCTGGAGTCATACTCGGTGGGTAAGGTCTCCAAGATCAGGTACGAGTCCTTGTTGACACCCACCAGGTCTCCGGGCTTCAGCTTCTCGGCGTCCACCAGCCCGATCACGGGCAGGAAGTAGGTCTGCCGAGTGGACGTCTTAATGACGGCGCACTTTCCTTTCCTCTGAGAGTCCAGGTCCACGTTAGCCCCGTCCTCCTCCTGGTCGTTGGGGTCCACGTCCAGCAGCTCGATCACGTTGGACACAAGGTACGGCAGGGTTTTGTTCACCTTTATCTTCTCCGTGTTTTCTTTGATTTTATCCTTCATAGCCTGCAGCTCGTGGGTCACCCTCAGCACTTCGCTCTTCATAATCTTTATCTCGCTGTCGAGGAGACGAGTTCGCTGAACTATCTCGTCTGTGGACATTTTTAACACTTCTTCGCCGATTCCATCTTCCACTTCGTCCCAAACTGATTTGTCACTCAGGGACGCCATCTTTGCTCTGTCTGTCTTTGGGTGAACTGTGACACGGCGGAACATAAAGGTTCGACTTCCGGAACAGCTGCACAACTTTTACACACACAAAACA
This sequence comes from Perca flavescens, assembly GCF_004354835.1. Classification (NCBI taxonomy): domain Eukaryota; kingdom Metazoa; phylum Chordata; class Actinopteri; order Perciformes; family Percidae; genus Perca; species Perca flavescens. Next base: position 28,846,777 of record NC_041331.1, on the reverse strand, counting down.
GTCACATGAAATATATTGTAGACATTGTTAAAAAAAATAAAAATCTGTCTTTAAGCAAAATTGCGTTTTGTAAGTAATCTATTTGATGCCGACGGTTCATTGTTTAGTTATGAACTATTCAAATTGTTTTATAAACATACGATTAAAAAATGTATAAACGTGATACAAATTCAACTCAATGTATGAGGAATTTATCAAACTAGTCTTAATTGCATTCTTATTTTTAAGGTCTCTAGTTTTGTTACATTGATGCAGTTATAGATTTACTTATTGTGCATGTGGAATTTCCCTAAGAATAAAATTAACTGTACTGTTTTTTTCATCTCATTATCTTTAAAACACATAAAAATGTCTTTATCCTGAACTTGAATTATTTTCCCAGTTTCCATTTTTATAAAATGTTAAACATTAACCCAAAAATATTCTGGTATGTATACAGCGATAAAAAAACACATGACAAATTGTTTATTCTTCTAGTTCAAGTGCAAGAATATTCAATATCAAGTCTAAATCAGGGAAAAGGTTTTTGGGTTAACATGAGAGGACATCAAATGTTTACACAATATGTGTCCTACAAATCTATATTTCTCAAAATTCTTAGGTATTGAAAACAAATGTAATTTTTGCATCAAACCACAATCTGTTACACATGTATTTTACAATTGTATACATTCAATTACTTTTGGACTTGAATGACACATTATATCTTGCGTAAAACCATAGACTGTTAATATTAATATTTACAGTCAATGTGTAGAACTAATCATAATATCAACATTGGGTGTAATAATATGATTTTATATTTTAACACATGATAAATATAACATTTAATTCATTGTAAACGTATTGGTTTTATTTGGTATATTTTTTTTATGTTTTATATGTTCTCTTTGTAGAAGAATAATGTATGTTTTTTGTCACTTATTATAACTTTGTATTATTGAATTTTTTTAACACTGTTTTTATGTATTTATTAAAGTCATATTCTTGTTTCTCTGTATCGTTATCGTTATAACTTATAACGAGTATTTGTCTGAAATGGTATTTAATTAAATGTTGTGTTTTTTTAATAAAGGTGTTGAAAAAAAAAAGTTCTACTTCCGGAAGAAGCCGACGAGGACTCATGAGCGCCGAGACACAAGACTTGAGGATGAAACAAACCTGAGGCTGAAATAATTTGGTTTGTGTGGTGGTTTGAACTTCGAGAGTGTGAGTGTAAGTTGACGGGCATTGCACTGTGGTGCACTGGCAAATGTCTAAGTTATTTGCAACTACTTTTAGCACACAAAGTCACTTCTTTAACTGCAGCGACAACGCGTTTGACTTAATGTTAGCTAGTGTTGCTAATATTAGCTCTGCGGCTAACTTCAGCTAGCCAGTGTGTTGGTGTTTCATTTTGGAGGTTGTCAAAACATCCCGCTAGAAGACTACTTGGATAACGTTATAGACACATTTGTCACCCTTTTTTTCACGCTAAACTACTTAAAGTGCACATAATGCACTGGGGCCAAAATGAATGAACGAGCTAGCTCACGTTAAATGATGTTAAAGCTTAAGCAGTGAATGTGTTCGCGCCATCGCTGCAGCTGCACACGTTCAGCTTTAAGTCATTTGGAAGTTCTTCGCTTAACTTTGACAATCCACTGTGCTAAATAACTACCAGTAATACAGCGTGTCTGAGTAAACCTTGGTTCTGTCCATCATTTCAGTCACGACATAAGGGACTGCCAAAGAGAAGAAACAAGAAGAGGGTGTTTCTGCAGAGTCCAGTCCGCTGTGCTTGTTGATATTTTTCTACTGTAATATAATCTCTACACGCACAACTTTGAGGCACCTGCTGTGTGAAGTTACTTCCTGCGGTTGGGTGGCAGTGAATTAACGCGAGGAGCTAAAGAGATGGACCAGAACAACAGTATACCACCCTTCCAGGGGCTGGCCTCCCCTCAGGTAACAACACTAGTTTCAAGTATTTTATGGTTAAGACATTTTAAAATAAATGTGCCTTCTCACCAGCGCAAGCTCCTAGCTTGCTGTAGCTGCCCAGCACATCCATGTTAAAATACTTGAAAATAGCTAGCCAAACAAATTTAACATGTGGCTACAATGATTTGAAATATGTTTTAAATCCGCTCTTAATTCAGTTACTTGCTACTTTCACAGATAATAATAATAATATAATACAGCCAACGTTTTGAACCTACACCTCAACCCATATACCAGTGTTATTTAGATTAGATAGATTATTTATGTAAAGTGATGCACAGTGAAAAACATTGTGACAATGGTGAATTTTTGCATTATCATTTGTCAGTATCTTTTGCTCCTAATGTGGCTTTTCTGCTCAATTCCCCAACTCTGTTATTGTTTTGTTTTGTGTCCTTGTGCAGGGTGCCATGACCCCAGGCATGCCAATCTTCAGTCCTATGATGCCGTATGGCTCAGGTCTGACGCCCCAGCCCGTCCAGAACACCAACAGTTTGTCTATACTGGAGGAACAGCAGAGGCAGCAGCAGCAGCAGCAGCAGCAGCAGCAGCAGCAACAGGCACAGCAGACAAATGCAGGTACGACGCATACTATAGTCATAATCCATCCTTTCCCAGCGTTATGAGGTGAGATCATAATAGCCTTAGAATTGGAGTCCTCCCCATTTATATTTATTATTCTGAGGAAATAAAATGATCATCCACATCTGAACCGTGGTTTAATTATAACATTGGTTCATATGATCGAGGAAATAATACGTTCTTTATTCTCCAGGCCTTCCTGGAACGTCGGGGCAGACCCCTCAGCTTTACCACTCGCAGACAGTTGCAGGCTCGACCACCACAGCGCTACCCGGGAACACCCCGCTCTACAACAACACCCCGCTGACACCCATGACCCCTATCACACCGGCCACACCAGCCTCGGAGAGCTCTGGAATAGTACCGCAGCTACAGTATGTATCCTGTCAAATGGAAAAGTCGCCAAAGTATCAGTTTATGCCACTTGTATCAATCACACTTTGAAATTGTCTAGCTACGCGCGCACACACACACACACACACACACACACACACACACACACACACACACACACACACACACACACACACACACACACACACACACTTTCCCTTTATGTTATGTTAGTCACTGGTAACTGTCAAGTTAAGCTTGAACAATTCTTTCTTCTTTCTGTGTATCTTACTTATTTCTTTTCGCTATGCTTTTCTTATTTTCACTTCATTAGAAACATAGTTTCTACTGTAAATCTGGGCTGTAAACTGGACTTGAAGACCATCGCCCTGAGAGCCAGGAATGCAGAGTACAACCCAAAGGTGAGACTGCCACACATGAGTGATCAGCTCTGTTTCTCAACAATGGGACTTTTTAGGCAATGGTGCTTAAAAGAAAATTACTGCTCATTTCAACCTGCCGTATTTCCCATAAATGTTTCTATTGTGGCTCTTTGGGTCATGCTAACTTTGCATTCACCATCTATGTTGTAGAGTGGCAGGGACATAACAACAAATATCAGGGCAACCAATCGCATACAATCGCCAGACAGGCTAACCGCATAGGGATTATCTACATCCCGGTCTACTTGCATGTCGTTTTGTTTATATGTGTGATTCTCTCAGCCACCGTTGTAATTTTGGGTCATAATGTGTCCCACAAAATGTATAACCAGATACCAGTGTTTACAGACCTTTTTCATGGCAGACATTTGGACTTGTCATAGCAGGAAAGGAACAGGGGATACTAATTTTGTTAACGAAGGCTCTGTTCCATTAAGTCTCCTAGTAAGCATTCACAGTGAGCCAGCATGCATAATACCAGGACTCTGGAGCTAGCTCACCTAAATGGAATGCAGTCATATATAATGTTATTAATAACACCTGTGCTCTTCCTGCAACAACATGTGTGTCAAAAGGTCCATTGTGCATAGAGATGGCCCGATACCACTTTTTTGCTTCCCGATACCGATTCCGATACCTGAACTTGCGTATCGGCCGATACCGAGTACCGATCCGATACCAGTGTGTCATATATTTTATTATGTTTTAACAACTGTATACTACTATCCCTGTATGGATGTGATATGATTTCTATCTCTGTTGTCGGTCTGGCTCAGGTTAAACTCTTTGTGAAACATGAACAAATACAAACAATGAATGCCCCAGAACTTTCTTTTATTCTCCAGTTTGACAGTCGGTTATAACGGAAAAAGAACATAAATAAACTACTTTAATGTAGATTTTCTTTAGGGCTTTATTACGTGGTATCGGATCGGTGCATAAACTCCAGTACTTCCCGATACCAGCGTTTTAGGCAGTATCGGAGCCGATACTGGTATCGGTATCGGAACATCACTATCATTGTGCATGCTGGCTCACTGTCCTGTCTTGGTAGGTGGCGAGTGCAAAGTTAGCATTAGCCATAGCGTGCGTCACAATAGCTACATTTGTGGGAAATCCACAAGGTTACAAGAAATGACTAATGATTCCATGATCTTTTTTTATTTTAGTACCGTGATGCCAAAATTTCCTCAAAACTGAATGGTCGAAATGTTGCCAAACTATAAGTTATATATGTATGCTAATCCCCCACACACACACACACACACACACACACACACACACACACACACACACAACTATATTTCTGTGGAAGCACTGCTAGCTGAAATAATAATCCCGCTCCTTATTTCTTGTAGCGTTTTGCTGCGGTCATTATGAGAATACGAGAACCCAGGACCACTGCTCTCATCTTCAGCTCTGGGAAGATGGTCTGCACTGGAGCCAAGAGGTCAGAATACGAGTTATTTGCTGATCTTTCATGTGCTGAAGTTCATAATAAAAAGCCATATTTTCACAGTAGCAATCTCTGTAGTAGGGATGCTGCCTTGCCCCGTTTTTCAATAAAATGTTCTCTACCTTCTTGCCTTGTATCTTGTCTCCTTTCCTCTCCTTAATACTTGTCAAACATTTTTTTTCCCCCATAATCCGCCTCGCATCGACTCGCCTCTCTAGTGAGGAGCAATCGAGGTTAGCTGCCAGAAAATACGCCCGTGTGGTGCAGAAGCTCGGTTTTCCTGCAAAGTTCCTGGACTTCAAGATTCAGAACATGGTGGGAAGCTGTGATGTAAAGTTCCCCATTCGGCTGGAAGGATTAGTCCTCACACATCAGCAGTTTAGCAGGTACTTGTTTGTTTTATGTCTTGTGTAGGTAAAAGCCATGGTTCCACATTTCTGCTTTTTTGAAAGCACCAGCATATGACCGCTGCGTTATCACAATTTCCTGCTTGTGGCCACAAAGTGGTGCCACAGATGAGTCTAGATGGGGATTATTCTTGTTGACTTGCTCCTATAGAAACAGAGTATCATCTGAAAGCATTTATGTGGAATTGGGTGCAACTTGAAATTGATGCATTTTAAAAATCAAGCTAATACTTGTAATGATTTAAATAAAAATAATTTGTCTGTTTCAGCTATGAACCGGAGTTGTTTCCAGGACTGATTTACAGAATGATCAAACCCAGAATCGTCCTGCTCATCTTTGTTTCTGGGAAAGTTGTACTCACAGGTAAGACCTGCTCCTCCTTGCTAATGGCTTCACTTCACTCATTATTAGTTCTGATCTGAAGTTACCCCTTGCTCTAATCACAACTATGTTAGAGGTAGGGCTGTCCTCGACTAAAGATATTCTTTGTCGACTAACACTTATAGGATTTTGTTGACTAATCGATTAATTGATTTAATTGACAGAGCTGTGCGCTTTGAGAGGTGGTTAAGACTAGAAAAGCACAATATAAATGTAGTTAATTAACCATCTGTAGTTTCCTGAAATAAATAATTAAGCATGAATAAGCATAAAAAATGACTAATCTACTAAAGAAATCTTAGTCGACTAAGACCAAAACGACCGATTAGTCGCCTAATCGACTAAGAGGTGGCAGCCCTAGTTGGAGGAGAAAGTTAATGTTTGTTAGTTTGATCGAGCTTCTTATTTGTTGTCGTAACCAGCCTTGTGCTGCTCTTTCTCGGGTCACAGGATATTAAAAACTGATCATTTGAGTTTTTTGTGCACAGTTGATGTGACAGATGTAGCCCTCTTTTAATCTGCATTTATTCTTTAGTCCTTGGGAGACACTGTCAGTAATTCCCACTCTTCAGACGACACAAATAGAGCTGTACTGGTTCAGTTTTTTTTTTGATGCGGATACTAGAGGTGTGAATCTTCACTAATATCCGATACGATTACGATTACCATGTCAGCGATTCAATATCACGATGCGCCAAATACATTTTTCTATTAAAGCCATGTAAGATATTTAATTCATAGCTTTTCAAGCTTCAAAAAACATTCTGCAGTGCTCTAATACTAAATAAATTGGAGACATAAAACTATACAGAACTGAGCACATGGCACTTCCTGAATATGCAAAACATACCAGAATATGTAAACCGAAATGTTGTTAGGCCTACATTAAATTGTAAACTGAAATAATCGATTATGAGCATGCTGATTATCGATGCAGCATCGTCCATGTCCACGATTCAATGCATCGATTATTTGATTAATTTCAACACCTCTAGCGGATACTATGCGTGACGAGATCTTGCGAGATGAAGCGTTTACCTTCTTAAAGGTAAAAGGTGTCTCGCGATATCGGTATACAGGTGAGGACCAGCAGCCTTGAAATTAGCATAGAACGTCTCCCGCCCGTTCTCCAAAGCACTCTCTCTCTCGCTCTCGCTCGCCCGCGCCCGCAAAACCTTTCAGCGCTCGTTTTTATTTTGGGACTTTTCGATCTTATTTTTTCATTGCAGTTCTTTGTAAAATGGTGTTAAAATCTCGTCTCGATCTCGTGAACCCAATCTCGTGTCTCGTCTCGTGAGCTGGGTGTCTCGTCACACCCCTAGCGGATACTGAGCAATATTTTAGGGTTAACATTTGTTTTATAATTTTGAGAATTACAATAGATAAATAGTTGTAAAAAACTAACCTACAATAGAACTAGTTAGAAATGGAAAAGATATTCCATAACATGATGTCAATGGGTATAATGTTGGTCTCTGTCAGTGTTCTAGGCATTGCCGGTGTAACTCATTGTAATGAATAATATCTGTGTTTTGGTTTTTAAGGTGCCAAGGTGAGAGCAGAGATCTACGAAGCGTTTGAAAATATTTATCCCATCCTGAAAGGCTTCCGCAAGACAACGTAGAACCTGCAGCTCCTTCTTTTACCTTATCTCCCAAACCCCGACTTTTTTTTTTTTTTTTTACAGATTTTTCTTCTTTTTTTTTTTTTATTCACAAGAAGTGTCAACTATATGTTGACCTCTAAAAGTGGACTGCTGTTGTACAGGGATGCGAGTCATCATTGTTTTTCTGGGTTTTGTCCCTCCAGTTTTTTTATTTAATTTTCTTGCCGTGCTTTGATCACAAGTCGGCTTTTTCTGTTGTCTTGATCCCATCCCTGATTGTACATAAGACTGTAAAGAAATGTAAAAAGCGCTTGTTAGAAGAGAAGCAGTCTGATAAGGACTGTTTTTTGTTTTTATTTCATGCCATTTTAAATAGTTTTGTACTCGACATTTTTATAAATCGTTCACTCAGTCCCCAAATTGTATCAAGACATGTTGGGGTCTGTCAGACCCACATTCCTATTAACAGTATTTGTTAAGATTTTAGTGGAGTGGCTGTTAATCTCAAACCAAATCAGTGTCTTTTACATTCAAAACAATTGGATCTTGGTCCTAATTTCATAAGTGCTGTAAGTTGATTCCCTCTAAATTCAAACATTTTGACATGAAGTCCAGTCTGTTAAGCAGTAGCTGAAAGTGGATGCTCTTAAATTTTAAATAAGTTAAATAAGTCCTGCTGCTAAAGTTGTTGGTTAGTTCTTTGAGATGTGTGTCACTTGGTCTGGGTTCCTAAAACATTTGTACTTATGAATCAACCAGAATCGGCCTCTACTTTTACTTCTCGCTTGCATTCACGAGCACTAAAATATGGCATATTAACTGCATTGTGTTGCCATATTTTTTTTTGGACATTCAAAAATATATTATGTTTTCTTTTAAATAATTATTATAGGAAAATGTGAATCTGCTGGTTGTTGAAATTGCTGGCACTTCTTGGTGAACTGGTTCCTGGTGACCGTCCGTTTCACCATGCGTGTCTGCCACCTGACGTCTGTATGGGCAGCAGAATGGCAAAAGAGTTAAAGAATCAATACTAAACTACATCTAGTACATTTAATCCTTTGCTCTGTGATTCTGAGTTTAGCAGCGGACAAGCAGGAGACCAGGAAGCCCTGTCCCATCTCGATGCAATTCTGCTTCTGAAATTGTTAATGTGCTGCACTGTGCATTAATAAATGTGTACATACTGGCTATCTTGTTATAAGCTGCTTCTTTTTCTACAGTAATGTTTTTCTGTTGTTTCATCCAGTGAACACAGTGTGATTAGTTTGCTGTCCTAAGTCTACTGGACGAGCAGAGAGTTAGCGGGAAAGGCACAAATACGGTCATCTTGGTCACAATGTATAGTAGATATGTATAAGTTTTTTTTTTGTCGTACCACTGAGTAAATATGCTGATATTTTGGTGGCTGAGTTTTATTGAACTTGTGGGGAGACAACAAAGTCAAGGGTCAGTGTAACGCTTATCAGTTCAATTTTCTAAGCACAAATGGAAATTTGGAAAAACAGAAAAATGGGTTCAAATATCCAATTTTTCATTTTTTTTTCCACCATGACAAATTAAAAAATTGGATCTTTTAACCTGTTTTTCCAATTTTCTGTTTTTATTCAGAGGATCAGAAATTTAGAAAATTACAAAATTGCGTCTGGGCTCCAATTATTCAATACTGCCATGGTATTCTCTTCCTCTACTTTGTGGAATATGCAGGTCATTAACTTCATATGGACCAAAAAATAAATAAAAACTGATAGACTTTGGGGTCAGAGGTGCTTGCAACTGATGATTTCGAGTGTGGGGGGGTGTAGCTAAGCGGAACAACGAAATGAGCGAATACCATTGCAGTATTGAATAATTGGAGCCCAGACGCAATTTTGTAATTTTCAAAATGTCTGATCCTCTGACTAAAAACAGAAAATTGGAAAAACAATTTAAAGATCCAATTTTTTATTTGTTAAGGTGGAAAAAAATGAGAAATTGGATATTTGAACCCATTTTTTTTTTTTTTCAAATGTCCGTTTGTGCTTAGAAAATTTAACTGATAAGCGTTACACTGACCGTCAAGCTGCACATTGTATAGATTTAAGAAATGCCAGAGACGGTGATATAATAATTTGGTTACTTATTTACCACTTGCTGTACATCAAAGCTGAGTGTAATATAATTTTCAGCTTATTAAAGTAACTCAGAGCCCCATCTGTGTAGGCTTTAACCCAGTGTCTTTAGTTATTGAAACCATTTCCAGGCTCGATCAGATTTAATTGATTGTAATATTCTGGGCTGATATTGATGTTTAAAATACCAATTTGGCCAATTGCCAATACGGATTTTTATTTTGGTTGTCTACTCCTTTTGTGCCAGGGAAACAGAAAAATCATTATTAAAAAAAAACAAAAAACATTTAACTGTAACTCTATTATACTGTCTTTGAATGAGCATGGATTCAATCATACAAATGACCTTTAATATATTCTTATCTCACGTGAAAAAGATTCCTTTTATTGAAAAATAACTCCTTTAAAAGCCTTTTTCATCTATTTTTTTAGGCCTTTATTTTCACAGGACTGATGAAGACATGAAAGGGGGGGGGGGACATGCAGCAAAGGGCTGCAGGTCGGAGTCAAACCCGCAGCTGCTGCGTCAAGGAGTAAACCTCTATATATGTGCGCCTGCGCTACCAACTGAGCTAAACCGGCCACACCATCTTTCAACATAACATTCAGCGGGCGAAAAATGTATGCAACAAAATATTAAAACCCTAGCCATTATTTAAAGTGAGGCTGTGTAACTGACAAAAAAAAAAAAAAAAACATTATTCCTCTCACAACTTAAATTCCTAAGCAATAAAATGCATCCTTGTTCAATCCAATAGACTGAGTGCTGCTACAGCCTCACTGGTCTGCAATGACCGGTATCTTATAGCAGCTAATGTTAGCAAACTTTCGAGAGATATTGCTGTGTAACATTATTCGGCCAGTTTGCTGAATTAATAGGTCTTCTTTACTTGCGCTACTCATACATTGTGTTTTAGCATTTATCATTATCTTGTAATTGCCATGACTTGTTTTGCTATTCAAAAGTTACATAGTCTCTCTTTAAACTTTCTTTGCTAAATTAGTTTCATGTAGCACAAATATGATCTTTCTGAGACGTATATAACCCCTGATTTAATTTATACCTGCCAGTTAAGATGACGTGGCAATAATGTAAGTGGGGGACATAATTGACAGGTCATATTTTAACTGTACATTACCCATCTTGGACGCACTAAAAATTGCAGAAAATCTGATGAATGCTTGTTCAGATAACTTTGTTAAAAACCTTATTGTGTGATGATAAGGCACAAGGTCATATTTTATTTGTTTTGCTGGCTATAAGCTTTAATATACAGTATCTACTGTATTTTGTAGCACTGATAATGGGAATAACCCACTAACCAAATAGGCCAGAAATACCACTGATGCATTGCATACTCAGTATAACAGTATCTAAAAGTGTCATAGAAAATGTTTGGAAGTGGCAAGAAACCAGAACCAGAATTCGCATTTGACCATCTGAATTTAATTAATCCAGGCCATGAATATCCAGCCTTCATCGTTCTTGATAGTGTAGGAAAGATAAGTGTGATCATTTTCCGCTGGTTTTTAATTAGATCATGCCCAGTCCACTAAATAAGGAGTGACAATGCAGGTGTGATTACTCAGGTCAGCGAAAACCACTTTCCTCACTGCTGAGTCTGAGCTTTCATGTGCATCAGCGTGACATGTATTATGTAGATTTAATCTGTGTGTGTTGATCTGAACTGAAGTCCTGTTTCCAAATGAACTCGGGGCAATACTGGTCGTCATGGTTACAGCTGGCAGAGCACGTGTAGACAGCCAGCGTCCCCCAGTCGATACTGGCGCCTGTCGAGTCCACACACAGACAGTTTAACAGCTGTGGCATCACCTAAAGACACACAAACACACACACACAGGATTATAATATGTATATGATATACACACTGCAACAACTGGACTGTGACTTGTGTGGAGAGTCACCGACACAAACTGCCACATACTTAATCCAGCGCTCTCAATTTTTCAAACAAGCTAAGGAACTTTTTAACATCCATTACATAACTTACGTGAGTTTTGACACGTTACATAATAAGTATTTAAACACAAAAGTTCAAAACTTTTGTCAATGTGGACATGCTGTATATCATTTGATTGGTTAAATTCTCTGCAATTCAATCATTCAGTTCATTTTACTGAAATCATAAGCACCAAAGCATTATTCATAATCTTAGTGCTCATGCTATTTTCTTCTTGCCCACAATGAACTGTGGAAAGAAACCTCTGGACACAGTTTCAGATACAAGACATAAAGCGGTCCCCAGAGGGATAGTAACTGCACTTACATGTAAACTTTGACTAAATCAACCACTGCTATTGACAGTTCCTGCACCAAATGTTGGACATTTTTGAACATTCCCACAACTCAAAAACCAGTGATGGTCCACTTAGTCACTCCGAATAACAAAATACACCTTAACTTGGCTTGTTTCCCCATCACAAACATGCACACACAAAACTTGATATACTTGGCCCACAATAAAAGCATGTTGGCATGCAAGACTGTGGTGAGTGAGAAGGTGGAAGGAGAAAAAAGGACTACCTGAAACTCAAACGTCCTCTTGGCACCACAGGTGCATGCTGGGATATCCTGATCTGAAGGGATGTGCTGAGAAGAGACCCACACGGGGCAGCCCCCTCGACTGTAACGCACCACCTGAACATAACATAACAAAATACTGTGAGATGGACACAACCGTAGATCATTTTTAACTTCACATTGTCAGTGTGAGGAGTGACTCGACTTGATTGTGTTCATTCAAAGTCTTTTCCATATTAGTTTTTTTTTTTTTCCTACCTGGTGTGGTTCTGGTGCGATCCTCTTTTTAAACCGCTGGAACACTTTGTTGTCTTCAGTCTCATGCATAGCCATCTCCTCCAGGTCTGTCTCTGCCAGGGCTGAAAGAAGAAGCAACAGAAAGTCAGGAGTGAAAGGAAAAATAATGTCCGTGAATTACTTCAATAATGTGACCAGTATTGTTATAGTTATCAGACATAATTAAAAGCTTACTTTCTGCTAAGGAGGGACAATCAACACTCGCTTCCTCCTCTTCTTCTTCTTCTTCAGCCTCCTTTGTGTCTCCCTCCTTCTTATCTACTTCTTCCTCAGGTTCAGTGACCAGCTCAGACTCCGGGAAGAGGAAGGTCGAGGTTGTAACAATGGACGCTTCTATACAGACAGACAAAGACACAGCGGAGACATTAAGTCTTCCTCGTGGCAGGAGTTGACAAAAAACTCTGCAACTCTAAACTCAAAGTGCAATACGTACACGACATCGGAGTGTATTGAGGGGAAATATACGTGTCATTTCTAATCCAATACACACACCTTGGTTGCAACACTCCCTCTTGTGTGAGTGTTTCCAGTGGAGGGTCTGGTGGTGTTTGCCACAGTACGTTACGGTGTGACAGCGGGAGCAGGCTTTGTTGCCGGGGCAACCGCACACCCAGCATAGTTTAACTCCAGAGACGGACAACACACTCTGGTCCGGTTCAGGATCGCTGGGGGGTTCATCCTCTGACAAATAGAAATATATAACTTTAAAAAAATCCCCCTGAAAATTCTTCCCTACCGTGTTGTATTAGTTTTTTTTTCTTTTTTATTGCTAAACGGCAGTGGGCACAACTGAAGCCACGTGTGCGAAACTAACTACAGTCTGCACTACCAACAGTCACCTGAGCAACAGTTCACATCTCCTGCAAAACTCATACACAGCAACACAACTCCTCACACACACACACACACACACACACACACACACACACACACACACACACACACACACACACACACACACACACACACACACACACACACACACACACACACACACACACACACACACACACACACACACACACACACACACACACACACACACACACACACACACACACACGGTAAAAACACTAGCATCAAACACCAATACACAAATTACAAACTTCTCATCTGTACAGTTTGAGTGACTTCACACTACTCAATAGTTTCTTTAAAGCAAAGATATAGATTTTATAATATACCAATTTTACGTAAGGTAAACAAGAAGGAATGAAAATCAGCAGTTTGTTTCAATATAGTATTTTCTCTCTAGTAATTTATGGAATTACTGGAAAAAACTAAAGGTACATAACAGTAACAAAGAATAGTGTGACTAATCCGGTCTCTCTCCAGCATCATGTGGCGAGTTTTCTTCATCACATTAGATGTCTGCATCATCTCTAAATACAAATGAATGTGGTGTTTCCATTGCTTTCACCTCCATTACTTTCTGAAAAACAGTAAGAACGCAATAGTATATAGTAAAGATATAGTGTTTTTCATTTCTTTTTTTATAGCTGTGTACATAACCTCGGACATATTGGTATCTTTGCTCTTTTACCGGTTTCTCTCAAAAGGTACAGTGTATAATTGTTTCATTCTTATTTGGTGTTTGTATACAAAACAAAAAGGCTTTCTGAGCTTTCTCTGTATAAATACCGTATATGTTCACTAACTAGTCTAAAATAAGACACCTACTTAGGCTTTCAACTAAAATTGCAATCAGCAGTGTTTGATAGGCACCAGGTTGAAATCTAGGCTATTCTGTTTTGAATGTGTGGTTAACAGTTTTGACAGCAGTGTGTTAGCATTTGAACAAAGTGCTGTAAATCTACAGTGTTGTGCACGTTGTGGTTAAAGTCATGGGATAAGTGTGTAGAATTTTGAAAATGAACCAGAGTTTGGTCCACATGAACTGCTGCTGTGCAGACTGTAATTAGAGTTTTGCACATGTAACTCCAGTTGTGCCCAGTCTCCTTTAGCAATCGAAAAAAACTGTAATGCTTATGTATTGGCTCTCTAAACATATAAGTATTGATAAATGACACCTCTCAACTCTACTTAATGTATGTAGCATTATATATCCTTTATTTAACCAGGTAAAAGTCTCATTGAGATTAAAATCTCTTTTCCAAAAGTGACTTGGAAAAGAGGGCAGCATAAACAATAAATACAAACAATACAAACATAACAGCCACACACTACGAATGAGAGCACAATAAAAAAAAATATAAGAAAAGTTATAATGTATAAATAGGTACCATATTTAAACAATTTTGGCGAGAGATTTTACCCAATCACATTTACCCAAAGTACTATTTTCTCGATCCTTTAAAATGGCTTTAATTCCCATTGCTGACAAAGAATTATACTTTTACTGACATCCTGACAAAATACACCAACCTGGTGGAGGGTTGTAGGGGTAGAACTCATTCCTCCTCGGTAGCTGGCTTCTGAGAACTGAAAGGTATGAAGGATAGAACACAATGTGTCAGAAAACTTGACTATATAAACTATATTTCCTCTTTGAAAAAAGCCCTTGACAACAGATACAAGTGTTTCAAAGTGTGACGAGGAGAAGACGCGGGGAAGGGAGCGAATAAATCAAAGCAGATCAAAAACTAAAGAGTTAGTCAGTCCTGTTATCAACAAACATGGAACATGACAAACATTACAGGAACAATAATGTTGCAGGTACCTTTCAAACAGCGGCTGTCGTTGCACGTGTAGCACTCATGAGTTTTGCAGCAGAACAGGAAGAGCGTTCTGTGGAAACTTCTGTCCTGACCAGAAATGGGTGCGTAAACCTGCAAGGAAGATGGAAGAGGTAACTTAATACTTGATCTGGTTTTATAAGGAATAGGGCTGAGATGGGTATAAAGAAGTTAACTACTAGGTGGACACAAAAGTGAGTAGAATTGCCAGTTTGGGCTTAAGTATTATTTTCAGAGGAAATGTGCCTTATATCATATTATGTCTCTGCTTTTATATCAATTTCTAAATTTGTACAAAAGTCCCTGACAAATGTTAATACAAGTTTTTCGTGGCAAATTTACTCTTACTTGAATTGTGTGTGGGCCTGTGTTTTTCTATCTGGGTATATTGTTAAATTCAAATATTTTATTATGTTGTTCCCCGTCTTGATTGTAGGGTACTGTTTAAAACTTAAAATAAGATTAAATAAATCAAAGTAAGCAGCTGATACCTTTTGGACTGACAAGCAAACTGTCCCTAAGTTGAGCACTTAGGGACAGTTTACTTGTCAGTCCATGATGCATATCAATTTCATCAATGTAGACATTTCAGCTCTGAACAGGAAAATATCCCTAAAATATATTTTATTTTTTTTCAGCAATTGTCCTTTATTTTTCCTCTATGAAAGCAGCTCCAGAGTTTCTCTCTGCGTGACGTTATCGCTGTCCAGAGTCCAGTTGAACCCGCTGTCTCCCTCCCTTCTCCGAGACACTAACCTGCAGAAGGAAGGCCATGGGCAGGCGGCATATCTCACACTCCAGCCCGGCCGGTGAGGGCAGGCCTGTCTGGCTGAGCCACGCCGGTTTCCCCCCGACTTTACTGGGGAACTGCGGGGACAGAAGCTGCCACGGCTCCGCCTCCTCCAGGAAACCCAGAACTACCTCCGCCGAGGACAGCTTGCTATCACCGGACATTTTAGAAAGGCTATCTGTCTGTCAAGTAAACAGTTATGTTAACAAATGTCCAGAAGAAACGAAGACTTCTTCCAACCTCCCACAACACAACCATGAGTGTATTAAGAAAACACAACACATGAAACGCTGGTGCAGTTCAGAAAAACGTTCGTGAGAAAACACTGACCGTGTTTCGTTCCACAATCCTCGAGGCTCTCGTTGTAGAAATATTATTATACACTAGCTATAAAGATTCATATAGATTTGTATGGTATGTGGGGGAACATGGTATTATTAGCTTACCTTGCACTCTGAGACAAAGGTTATTGTTTTGTTTTTTTAAATAAGCTTTTAATGTGGTTTTATTATTGTGTCATTTCTTTTTTTCATCCGTCCACAAGATGGCGGTCAGTAGCATGTTAAAACCTATGGTTAAAACGTTTCTAAGGCTAATTAAATCTTTGGGTATTTAGCACTTTGAGTTTAGAAGAGCTCAGATAGACAGAAGTGGTGGAAAATAAGTAAATACAAGTACTGTACTTCATTAAAATGTTGAGTTATCTGTGTTTTGATTGAATATTTCAATTGTATGATACTTTCTATTGCACTTCATGCAAAAGGACATATTATAGGCTACTTTTTACTTCGTTAATTATTACTATCACTCTAGATAGAAAGAACAGACTGTATTTGATAAAGCTGGGCAAGTAGACTTAAACAGAAGAAAGGCAGGGGGAAAAGAGAGGAAAACTTAACTTTACGTTTATACTTGTTACAGCGAACCTTCCTAAAGGTTAGTTGAAGGTAAAAAAAAACTAACCTTAAGAGAACCTTTAGGGAACGTTCCCTGGAGGTTATTTCAAGGTTCTACAAAACTAAACTTAAGAGAACCTTTAGGGAACGTTCCCTAAAGGTTCTTTAAAAGTTCAACAAAAAGAACGTTCCAGGAAGGTTAGCTGAAGGTTCCAAAATATTTTACCTTTAGGGAACGTTGTTCCCTAAAGCCTATGTGTTTGCTGGGAATTCTGCTGATTTAGGGTATGATGGAAAATCTGAAAAAAATATTATATTTTTTATCTCTCTCTCTCTCTCTCCCTTTTTCTCACTCTCTCACTCACACACACACACGCACGCACACACACACACACACACACACACACACACACACACACACACACACACACACACACACTGATGTGTTGATGATGTCATTTGAAGGGGAGTTTGGGACGGGTCTGTCCATTGGACGACTGGACGGACACAGACTGTAACAAACGGCTAACGTCAATTTTATGCTCGCTCTTTTAATCGGACTTTAATTCACATTTAAATCCACTATGACGCTTACAATGGACACAGTGTCACTTTGGGGGCTGTGTGTGGTGAACAGAAGCTCAGACGTTTTGTAATTTAACCATGGAAACTAAAAGCCAGCGGACAGCAGCGACAGCAAAAAGTCAGTTGACAACCCGCAGATAATAACCGAAGAATGGACGATGTGAAAACTGGCCCGAACCGGGACTGAACCTGCTACCCGGGTCTCCTCAGGCTACATGTCACCCTCCTCTCCGTGCCAGATGCCTTCGCGGGGCGACGGGGGCTACAAGCCGGCACCGGCGTCCCCTGCCCCCCCTGTCCCACCGAGGAGGGTCAGGGGCTCCGGCAGGACGCGGCGGTCCGGAGCAGGGACGGGGTCAGCGGGAGCCGGAGCAGCGGAGAGGCGGGTGAAGTGTGTGCTGGTGGGAGACGGAGCTGTGGGGAAAACCAGCCTGGTGGTCAGCTACACCACCAACGGGTATCCCACCGAGTACGTCCCGACCGCGTTCGACAACTTCTCAGGTAAAGGATGAGTTAGCGCCATGTAATTAATTCAGGACAGCTGCATGAACACGTTTGACCATCTGACTGGAAAGCGCTAGCTAACCCTGCTTCATAGTAAAATGTTTATTAAGACATTATAATGGACCAGCTATCAATACGCAAAGCACTCTGTAAAATGTCAAATTTAGTTTACATGTCACATCATGTGAGTTAATAGTTTAATTCATGTAACCACTTTAAAGTTGTGACCACAGAAATAGTTTTGACTTTTTTTTAATGATTTCAACAAAAGTTATCAAATATAATATATTCATATTCTGTGGATTGACCATTCAGTTCATTGACTAATCTTTCCTTTACTGTATTCACTTTAGTTAAATAGTTACCAGCTGGTGTCATTGGATTATGTGATTGTGTAAGACACAATTGGCCATATGTGTTTTTCCATTGAATATCTACACTATGTCACATTGTGTGTCTGTGTGTGTGTGTGTGTGTGTGTGTGTGTGTGTGTGTGTGTGTGTGTGTGTGTGTGTAGCGGTGGTATCAGTGGACGGGCAGCCAGTCAAACTACAACTCTGTGACACAGCAGGACAGGTCAGTGATGTCAACACACACACACACACACACACACACACACACACACACACACACACACACACACACACACACACACACAAACAGGGAGAGAGAGCAGCAGCATTTCCTGTTGTTGTTTTATTTGTGTTTGAAACAATGCCTCTGACCAGAGGAAGTGATGAAGAGACAACAATACTCTTTCTTTCTTTCTTTTTAAGGTCTAAAGTAGTGTGCTATAACACAAATTATGTTTGTGTGTGGCATTTTTTGCCTTTATTTGATAATTTACATTGTACAGCTTGACAGGAAACATGAGAAGAGAAAGAGGTGGTATGACATGCAACAAAGTTCCCCGGTTGGAATCAAACCGCTGTGGTTGCATGGTAACCCCCCCAACCATTAGGCTACCCCACAAAGCTTTTTTAATTGGAAACTAAAATACTTAACAACAACAACAACATCTAGTTTTTTGTCACGGCAACTCAAAAATGTTGCTAGAGTGCACGTACAGTATATTTAAGTTTTGCTGCTCTATCCACATCTATTTGATTTAACAGAAGCGTGACAATCTACTTTGACCAACATGGTGTGCATTAAGATAATCGGCACATAGACATTAAGACTAGTCCTAAACTAAACATTTTTTACAATGAATAGCTCAGTTAGATTCCATGTTAGTTTTGGTGGGCCCGGTCTCTGTCCAGGAGACTGTCTGGTAGGTCTTTCCTAGGGAAAAAAACCTCAGGCACACAGGAAGTGATGCATTTTACATCTCTGTTTGCAGAAGCATCTGTTATCTGAAATAAATACAAGAGAAAAAACTTTCTTCTTAAAATGAGCTTCAACTGGTTATACTTTGAGCTTATGTTCACATTGAAACACAAAAGTAAGCTTTTAAAAAAGATAAACAGAACTTGACCCACACATGTTCTGTGGAGGAGCAACTGTTTGTATCAGTGTGTTTTCAGATGTGATGGCAGAATGAATGCGAGGATCACAGGCAGAGCAAGGGTAGACTCAGAGAGAGAAAGTCGGAGAGAAGAAACTAGACATATCCTCGTAGTTTATCATCTCATTCACACACTCGTCATTAAAAACAGATCCCTCAGTAGCACCAGTAGTTGTGTTTGGATAAACATGCTTGGCAGGATGTGCTGCATTAGCAATACCTCTGTATTTATGTCGAAATACTCTAAAAAGCATCGCTGTGCTGGTTGGTAAATTATCGCATTTATTTTTTGTGAAATCTCTTCATCCTCAACACTTTTCTCTCTTTCTTCTTGATCTCTCCCGGCCTCTCCAGGATGAGTTTGACAAGCTGCGGCCTCTGTGTTACACCAGTGCAGATGTGTTCCTGCTGTGCTTCAGCGTCGTCAGTCCCGCCTCCTTCCAGAATGTTCCTGAGAAGTGGGTTCCAGAGATCCGGAGACACGCGCCCTTCGCTCCGCTCGTCCTCGTTGGGACGCAGTGTGACCTCCGAGAAGATGTCAAGGTGGAGTACATTTATTGACGTGGAGTACAAGTACTCGCCATACGCCAGACAAAATAACGCCTTAATTCTGACAAACGTGAAACAAAACCACTGGCATTAATAGAGGCTAAACGTCTTTATGATCTAAATGACTGTATCGCGTTACTTTAAGAGGCCTTTTTTACAGCAGACATTTTAACACCTGTCAAAACAGGAAAATTACTGATAACATTAACGATAACTGTTGTATTCAAGTGTCCCTTTATGCCATGACAATGTGGCAGTTCAATCACATTAATATAGCACTTTTAACACATTATTTGTTTTATTATATATATTGTTATTAATATAATATTTTGCCAAAAATGTCAATGCCAATTTTGACTCTGAGGATTGATTTTGTTTGGTATAGCAGGAATTTCAACAAGAATTATCAGCAAATCTGAAGATACAAAACCTATGTAGGGTGCTTAGCAAATGCTCAAAACTGATCAAATTATCATTTATGGAAGAAAACACTGCATGTGTATCCGTCCTGTCTCCTCGACTAATAAATTAGCAGATACAAAAGTATATTAACAGAGTGTTTCCTCTTCTCTTTAGGTTCTCATTGACCTGGCTAAGTACAGGGAGCGACCTGTGGACGCAGCAGATGCCCGGGACTGTGCAGTGGAGATCGGAGCTGTGGCTTACATGGAGTGCTCTTCCCTGACCCAAAAAAATTTGAAAGAGGTGTTTGACACGGCCATACTGGCCAGCCTGCAGAACTACAGCTCCCATAAGCACACGAGAGGGAAACAGAAACGACGAAAAAAGCAAAGGCAGACACCGGACAAGATGAAGAGTCTGTCTAAGTCATGGTGGAAGAGGTACTGCTGTGTGGCCTAGAGCAGACCTGTGAGGAGTTTGGGTCAAAGACTCTTCTGATCTTCTGTTGACTTTATCCTGGTCTGGATTTAGCTGGGTTTAGGTTCTGCCTGGACTGCCTGATGTTGAGCAGGACCTCAACTGGACTATAGCTGGGAACCAAAGTAAGACTGTCATGGATCTAAAATGTTTTACTTTTTGTTTTTATTCAATGGTTTTAGTCTTATCATGGATGAGATTTACTACTGAGCCCAGCTTGGTTCTAACAAAACCTGCTCTGAAAATACAGTAGTACTGCAGTGGTACTCCTGCCTCTTCTGGAAAAAAACGGATACAAACAGGTAGCTAGCAGACTAGCAGAAGACCCTCTAAATGCCATAGTAGATGTGACGATGTTGCTTTTTATCAAACCGGACCAGTTTTGAATAAGAAACAGTTTTGTCTGTGTTTAACACATTAAAAGGTCCCATGGCATGACAATTTCACTTTATGAGGTTTTTTAACATTAATATGAGTTCCCCCAGCCTGCCTATGGTCCCCCAGTGGCTAGAAATGGCGATAGGTGTAAACCAAGCCCTGGGTATCCTGCTCTGCCTTTGAAAAAATGAAAGCTCAGATGGGCCGATCTGGAATCTTCTCCTTATGAGGTCATAAGGAGCAAGGTTACCTCCCCTTTCTCTGCTTTGCCCGCCCAAAGAATTTGGCCTGCCCATGAGAGAGAGAGAGACATCATGGCTTTCAAACAAGCAAAGTGGCAGTTGGTCAAGGCCACATATCCTGGTCACATGCATAATTAACTGTGGTGCAGCCTATAAACCTAATCTGAAACCTGGACCATGGTTTACCTTTTATTTTAGTCTCGATCTGAACTATTTACGGCATTATGTCCGGCTTGGTTTTTAGTGTGGTTTTCTCCACATCCTGCGTCAGGTTTCCATTGGTAGTTGTGATCATTCATCGTCTGTGTACTGTGGTGGTGGACTTGCAAGCACTTGACCTTAATCAGGCATGAGGACATTTTATAATGTCAGTGTTGTTCTCTTCTTCTTCATGTTCACATAGTTCCACAAGCCACAACTTTGCTCAGAATACTGTAGCCAAGTGACTTCTGTCAACCAGTATGTTGCAAGGCAGGCAAATACTAGCCTATATGGGTTTCAGATATATATACTGTTCTGTGTGTGTTTGATTTATCTTTCCAGACACCTAAACAGCCTCACTGTAAGTGTGAGCACTTGACAGAATTAGATCAACAAAGTGCTCTTTGCATGTGTTTAAATTTACAGAATGGGCTCAGCTGTTAGTTTCTGTAGGTTTGCAGTGAGAAAATAATTTAGAACAAACTGAAAAAATAAAATAAAATATGGGTTTTATTTCTTAGCTTTTCAATGCAATTTTGAATCTAAGACTGAAGTTTGATTTATGGACATATTCTGTGAAATACTTCCTTTGAAGTTATGAACTACACTTTGATTTGTCATTTTTGTTCTCTTCACCCAAAATATGCTTTATTACAGTTACCATTGATCGTTTCTATCATGCTGCGTCAATAATGCTTTGATACTACAGAGACATCCTTTGTCTACTGTATGCTCTGTTAGTTCTGCAGCCTCTTCTCTCCCAAATAGATTACATGTTGTAAAGCAGAAATAAAAAAGCAAAGTAAAACACAAAATGTGTGGATGTCAAACACTCAGATGCCACACCTTCATTTGTACATTTCGGTTACTAAAACAAGAACAAAACCCAATCATTTACAGCTATTTCTCTACAGTGCCTTCATCTGAATGGCTCTTTGTATTAGAGTCACTGCAGCAGAAAGGAAAAAGGGTGCAACCAGGTTTCAGTATGTAATGGATCATTTAGTGTGCAACATGATTACATAATAATTCATATCAATCAGACATGAACACAAAAACTAATATTCTGCTGCTTTTGTTCTCTATGTTACTCTTATGTTTCTGATGATAATGCTGCTCTGGAGGGGTTTTTGTCTATCCTGAGCTAATGCTCAATTAAAAAAGCTCAATGTTACATCTCTACTGGTGTGAAATGGAGTGAGCTGTGGTGTGCCTTGAAATTCAATAAATAATACTTTTGTTTTGAATGTAACTTTTTAAAAACCAGTTGGTGTAGACTGCCAGAACATACAGAATCATAGTAGATAATTTGTTCGATTCCCTAGACTTCTGTGGATATTTTTTTAACCCAGTTTGTTAACTACTGGCTTTTAAACATTTCTATTAAGCACTACTAACCCAAACTGACCTGCTGATTTTTCTACAATCTGCCTACAAGTTGTGTATTACAGTAATACATGTACACACCGAACTTAATCTAAAATGTATCTCAACTCTCAACTTTAGGCCTGAGTGTAAAACTGAGACTCCAGATTTGAAGACTGGAGTTATTTGGTAGTTTTCCGCTGAAGATGTTACAACTGCGACTGAATGGGTTCACTGTCTCGACGTTTTACTCATGATAGCAAATGCATTGTTTCTTGCTTGTGGAAAAAGCCATAATAAGTTGCTTGTCTTGCTGTTTGTGTGCAGTCTTGGCTGATGGTAGATTTAAGTAGGGTAAAGGTCACACAGACCCTTATGATAGCTGGCATTTCCTCTGTCAGGTCTCATCAGTTTTATCTACTTACATGTATAATTATGGAGAGCACAGTAAGTTTTCTCTTCAGAATAAAAATATAAACCTGTTTTAGATTATTCCTGTTTAAATACAATAAATAAGCAGTAATGAAGGAAACAATATCTTGCTTGTTTCTCACAAGGATTTGAGGATGACTTTGTTTTGGTTCTCATCTCTGTATCCAGCCTGTAACTCCTGGTAAATTAAGCTTATGCTATAATCTTTTAAAGCGAGCCCATGCCGTCCACTCGCCACAAGTGATATATAATGTTATGTACCAAAACGTTGTTTAACAGTAACGTAACGCATGTAGAGAAGACTCATGCATTTCTAACTGAAGTTAGCAAAAGCTACTGATCGTACCGTAGACTAAGTATATTGACTGAAAAATTGTGCCTTTCTTTGCTTATAAATTCAAATTTTCATATTTAAGATTGAAATTGTGTCTTTCAAAAGTGACGCAGTGTCGCTTTTGTGTTTTACCTGCTTTTTTCAGCCAGAATAGGCTGGTCGACCTGCAGCAGTGTATGTCCTGTATGATAGATGAACGGCTTTGTAATGTTGAACAGATGGGTCTCTGAAAGTGAACTATTGTGTTTAAAGAGAGTCAGAGAAGAGACATGATGGTGATTGTCCACTAGGACAGTCAGACAGACAAAGTTTGTGCTTTATTTTGAAGGTTAGACAGAAATGTTAATGCTCAGTGTTTGGGACAGGTGCAAAGTCTGGATGTGGGTTGGACAATATTCAATGGATGACTTCAGTTATTGTGATTCATTTGGTGTTGGAATTTACTAACCAAATACAAACTGTTTCTGTATTTGAATGGCCTTGGATTACTGTAAGCAAATCAGTTTTTTGTAGACTTTACTTGAAACGAAATTCCCACACATTCCTAATTGTTAATTGCACAAGAGTATCACATAGAGTCCAGTGAGTTTAAACAAAAGCAGACAGCCTGGGGAAACAGACAGAATTCTTGAGATTTCGTTGTTTTATTGAGGTTGATACCCCCTAAAGCACACCTGAGCTCATTCACATGGGACACCAGCTGAGAGCTTCTCTGAGGAAACCACTCAGCCTGTGTGAATGATTTTTCCTGCATTTAAAAACATTGTAACAGAGATCACGCTGCTGCAATCAGCTCACACTGAATTCTCTGTTTATCTGAGTACGTCAGTCAAGAAAGAAGTGTTTTTACAGAAGTTTTATACCCTGAGAAATAAAAATTATTTGACATAATACATGCTGTGTTTTGTTGATTTTGAGGCTTGTTTCTCAGTGGTGGGACTGGGAATGTGTGTGTGTGTTTAAATATAACTCAATGTGAGAGCCCACAGGCTGCAAATAAGAACATGTTTTTTTGTTTTTAGATAAACACCTGTAGATAGAGTTTGTCGATATCACGTGTTAATTTCTGTGTCGATATCACAAATTTGACTGGAAAGCGAATTCAAATAACATTCAGGATGGCAAGTAGCAGGTTAACGCACAAAAAGCAGGCCCCGCCCCACAACTGCTTTTTTAAGACAACAAATGCTTTTTGTTGGTATATACTGTATATATTTGGGCTCCAAATTGAATGTGTTTTTTTTATGTTGTTGTGGCTGAAGTGATGAAGTTTTGGATTTAACTGTGCACTTTGTGATAACCAAACCATTTGTGCAACCACCATGCTGTGCTCAGCTGATAAGATGTGAGCAATGTTGGGGAGCTTGAAGACACACACACAAACACACACACACTTACTAATGCACACACACACACACACACACACACACACACACACACAGACGCCCAGAGAAATTCATCCAACTTCAGACTGGATCATTGTAAACAGACTCACTGCTTCCAAGCCCTCATAGATATACAAGAGCTTTATTTTGAAGGCTGTCGTGTGACATTTGGTAAGTGGCATGTCTCTGTTCTTGGAGGGCTTTGCTCTACCTGACAACACAGAGTTAGTACATAATTAGAAGGCCAACTTTGTTCTGGATGGATCAGCTGCTCTGTGACTCAAGCAGTGCCAGGTCCCATTTACTGATATTACCCAGCTGTTATTCTCCTCTATGAGTGGGCTGGGTACTGACTGATACCAATCATAGCTTATTTTCCAAAATGTAATAATCATTAATTAAAATCTAATATCTGCTGGAAGAAAAACAACACTAGAAGGACTGTAAATAATGTGCAAAATGTTTTATTGTCTTGGTCTACAGTCAGCAGATTGTCACATTTGATTTGATGCTCAAACCTCACAAGGCTTGTAAAAAATAATTATGTAAAAACTGAAAAAAAATCAATCTTTAGACAGAATCTAATAAAATGTCCCCCCAAATGGGTTGTACATTTTATTAGGCCTATTATTAATGAACCGTGTAATAACACCTCACAAACTGAGCAGATGTTGATACAACAAAGTGCACCATTGCTGAAACCCTTCAACAACTGTAAACACATTTAGCTCCGACCTGAAAGTTAAAATGTAGCCGCTGCCTACATCATTGTATGAAATCAGGCCGACAAATCTTTACCGTATTAGTTTAAAATGGTTTGCAAAGCTTTTCTAATGTGTTTTCACCATGTTATTATATCATGGTATATCATCTTGTGCTCGTTTAGAAAGACATCTGTGGCCACATCCTGTGTTTGGATGTCTATCACTTGCTTTTTAGTCATTTCCGGACTTATAATTGTGAAATAATATATGCATTATCCAGTCATTTATATGTGGCAGTTTTATGAAACACTCGGTCAGACAGGTGTTTTATTTTTATGGTGGTATTAACACAGGGGAGGAAAGACAGAGATACAGAGGGACATAACCTCGTTTGTAAAAAACAGTAAATTGAAGTTTGGCTTCTTATTGCGAAATGTTACAGTCACATGTGCAAGCATACACACAGAGCTGCCAGTACTCAAGACGATGGTCTGAGGCTCAGTTGCAGTCAATTTTATAATGTTATGGCCTCTCTCTCTTTCTCTGTCTCAGTGTGTGTGTGTGTGTGTGTGTGTGTGTGTGTGTGTGTGTGTGTGTGTTACATAATATAAAGAGGGGCCAGAGTGACATCAGTGCTGACTCTTAACGAGCAGAGCTGAAATACAATCTCCACTTTCCTAACAAGCTATAAACCCAATCAATGTGTGTAGACAGCTGCTGTGTGTGTGTGTGTGTGTGTGTGTGTGTGTGTGGTGTGTGTGTGTGTGTGTGTGTTCAAAAAAGAGACAGCGGTTAAGAGAACGTGATGAAAAGAGCGTTAAAGGGGGTGACAGATGGGGAGAACAGATATGATATAGAAAGTGACAGAGTGACAGGAACAAAACTTCACAGATGATCACATCATTTAAAACTCCTCCTGCTGCATTAATGTGGGAAGCTGATTTGGGCGTTTATGGACAGTACAGTAAATGTGTGAACTGATTTTCTCCCCCACAATGTGGTTAAAACAAGTTCACGTACAGACACAGCTAACTAAACAGATTCCAACAGACTGACACATACTCCTGTAATCTTTACTTAATGTGCTTTATCTCTGTCTCAACTCTCATACAAACCCACTTTTTCCTTCTTTTCCTTCCTTTCTTTATCACTTTGTTCTTTTTTTAATGTATATTCCTGTCAAACACATTCTCTCTTTCCCTCTCTTGGTCTCTCTCTTTCTGTCCTTCATCTTCTGTCCCCGACCATCACACCACCTCTTGCTCGTCATCTCTACAGGTTGTTTATTTGCATAACCTGGTGATGATGTGTATGTTTGCATACAGTGTTCAAAGTTCACAGTGTGTCATGTGGAATTTACACAGTTGAGAAACAGTGTGGCACAAACAGTTTACACCCCCACAGCTCCCTCCCACTCTCCTCCTCTCCACATACATCCGACCACAGCTGACCAATGTGTTTACATGAGCACATTACTGCAGATAACACCACCTACATCATGGTCAAGGGTAACATGCACTACATTTTCAACTCCTGATCACGTCCCTGTACTAATGAAAAAAACACGATATGTCAAATGTCAACGTGAGAACCTCACAGCAGCTAAATTTGTGTTTCTCAGAATGACTCAAATAATGCAACATGGAAAATATGTCAAAACAATCTTACCCAAATCAGTTTGAAGCCTCTAATAGTTTCAGTCACTATTTTAAAAATATTTTTTTCAAGAGTACCAGTGGTCAGGGGGACCTGGGTAACTCACCTGGTTGAGCATGTGCCCCAAAAGGCTCAGTCCTTACCGCAGCGGCTGCAGGTTTGATTCCCACTTGCGGCCCTTTGCTGCATGTTTTTCCCCCTCTCTCTCCGCTGTCCTGTCTAATAAAGAACTAAAAATGCCCCCAAAAAAAAAAAAAAAAAAAAAAAAAAAGAATGCCAGTGGTCACAATGTCACAGAAAGTTACTATTTCTGAACAACAAGTACATATGACCTATATTATGGTTTTGCTTAAATTAGTGAGACCTGCAATCCCACAGGAGTTTTCACTTGGCTGATTAGCCCTCTGCAGTGGTTAAAGGTGAGCAGTGGTATGATGGGAATTGAAGGGGGTAAGCTTCTCCCCACAACGTGTAGATCCTATGGCGCCATTTTGATGCTAACAAGCCATTACCCGCCGTTAGCATCCCATTGACTGCCATTCATGTTGACTTCACTTTGACAGTGAATAACTTTACATCTGAAGCGTGTTAAGACAGTATTTGTCCGTTGTTTATTTCTAAAGAAACACGACAAAGCATAAAAGGCTCCATTACCTTGTGTCTCACGTTATGGCTCCGTAGCAGAAGTTTTTGTAAAAATAGGCTAACGACTGTGTCATAACCACGCGACTTACTGTCGCACAGTAGAGGAATTACCGTATAGTACAGGAGAAGGTCACAGGCAGTTTTGACTTCCATGATCTGTTTAAGTTTAATTACTAACGTTAACTAGCATGTTAGTTAGCAATAATTAGCCTGTGCCCATGTTATCTCCTTACATATACCTACGCTCTCCTCTCTGCAAGATTGGGAATGATTGAGATTTCTCTTGGCACAGCTACCAGAAGACTTACAACTTTCAGACACGTTGCTCACGTCACAGCTACATTTTCGAGCTCAGTTGGAGGCTGCGCAGTAACGCTCAGACATCACCGGAAAAGTGCTTCTAATATCCTTCACTGGTCTCCGTCCAGAGCAACGGGGTCTATTGGTCCATTCTTTAACTGTCTATGGGAATAACAAGAGGTCACTGGACTTTATGTATAAATAATAAAGGTGTGATCTGTCCCACCCAAACAGGTACAACAAAGATAACAGGAGAGTGAGAGAGATGTCAGTCTATCTATACACACCAACACAGTCCTGAGAGGAGGTGTAATCAGCCAAAATAAGTGAAATCACCTGTGTGGGTTTACCATAGGTGTGAAGGGCCTTTAAATTAGAGTTCATCAAATTTACAATAAAACAGTTGATGAAAGTAATTGAAATAATAATCTAGTCTTTTCTTGTGACTGTCATAAAGGCAGAATCACAAGCAAAGCTTCTTTTATTAACTTCTTTCAACCACATCCTTGGGAAACCCCAGCCTGACTTTCTTGTATTTAAGTTGGATTAGTAAACCTGCTGTAACAGTACGTCTATTTGCTGTGCAGCAGACTGATAATCAGTCAGAATTGCCATTATATTTCACTTCATTCAATTATTTGAATTAATTTACCCAGAATTCATGGCAAATTAGTCCTGTTTATGATATAGTCAAGAACTAGACGGCTCTGTGAAACAGATGACGTTAGACATCTATCTGAAGTGAGTGATCTCAGCCACAGACAAAGTCGATCTTTGTGAAACCGGCCCCAGGATACACCTACAGACCTTTCTCACGGCAGGCATAGCAGGGAAAACACAGGTGTAACTTACAACATTAATGACTGCTCGGGTCAATTAGTGTCCAGTGAGCCATAACAGTGATATGTATGCACTCTCTAGCAGGAACCTGTTAGAGAACCTGAAATACAGCCCTCATTAAAGTTATTAATTGCTCTGCACCTGTGTTTTTCCTACCATGACGTGACGTCTACAGTGAGAAAGGTATTTTGACCAGTAATGACCAAGGTGAGTAATGAGAGACGAAGTATGTGAACTTTAACTGCATATTGGTTTAAATGCTCCGAACATTTATTATGTAAATGTGAATATGATTTGGATGGCAGAGCCCTCATGATCCATCCCTAAGACTCTCTCTTTCTCGCACGTACGCACACATGCACGCACACACAGGCACACTTGTGGGGAACAGGGATTAGTAACTGATACTGAGAGGTGGTAGAAAGCAGCCTCCCTTTGTGGCCTCTTAAACCAGATGTAACCAGCTGGCGCGCGCGCACACACACACACACACACACATACACACACACACAGTTCCCAGGCTTGTGGCCAGAACTTTTGTCCTTTTCTCAACTGTGAACTGACACATAATGTAGAGAGAGAGAGAGAGAGAGAGAGAGAGAGAGGCCCAACTTTTAGTTTTAAAGGCACTGCTTCAATACATCTCTGTAGCCAATGAATCTCTGTGGTAGAAGAAAACAGCTCCTTGAAGGTATTTTAACAGTTAGACTTTATTACATTACAGGTTTGATAGTTGAATGAAACATTTGAATCATTACCTACATTTTAGAAAAAACGGACATTGAACATTGCACATAAACTACACGTCAAAAATAAAAGCCTCGGATGATGGGTAAGTATTTGTGTGTTTTAAGAAATAAAATATGAGAAAGAAAGAAATATGAGTGGATGATACTTGTTAGTTTAGGCCAAAACAGACAGTGGGGGAGAGAAAGGGTATGCTGTGTGAAGTTGTAACTTCAGGGAGTCAGGTTCATCAGATAAGACTATGAGTCATGGGAGACTGATCCTGAGACCAGAGGAAGGATGACTTGCCACAGTTTTTGTGTTTCTGTAGAAAATATGCTGAGTCTTGATTATTGTAGAAATAACCCCTGTGGTTTGTTGAACATTTTATCTATAAATGTAAGAAGCTTTTTTTGTATTTACTCAAAAATAGATAGTCGGTATACAGACCCTGAGTGCTGTTAGAGCCATAGCCAGTGACTTGCTTTTAAACTTTGTTGTCAGCTGAAACATAATCAGCAAGAGATGCACTGCCTCAATATTCTGGATGAATTGACCTTGTGGCTAAAAGTTGCCAGTTTGAAACCCTGGATCATTTGTAAAAGGGGGTAAAGGCATAAACGAGGTGCAGTTTAAGTGCCCTGTAACAAGGCACTGATTCAGTAATGTGCTGGATAATCTGGTTGGTTTTCCAGTGAGTTTTAGTCAGTGGCATAGCTCTATGGATTATAATGTCGGTCGGTCAAAACCATTCAATTTTGTACAGACATTCATGTGGTTTTGAGTTTAAAAATCTTGGCAACTCAGAATTGTATTCACTTCCACTGACTTTTTACTTGGTGTACTTTGTCCAATACTTCGGTTTATGACTAATACCCCGTTTACACATACATGGTTAATTTGAAAAACTGAAACATTTTCCCTTCATTTGTGCCCTTTGTTTTCATGGAGAATTCGCCTCTGAAAACGATTCTTTCTAAAAACTCCGGCCACGTGTAAACGTAGCATCAATATCTGAAATGACATTCCCATCAGCCTTAGCTGTACTTTGTGCACATGGTAATTAGCAAATGTTAGCGTGCTAACATACTAAACTAAGATGGTGAACCTTCTAGATCTCAGCATGTTATCATTGTCACTGTGAGTATGCTGAGATTAACAACCATAGCTCAAGCACCGCTGTGCCAAAGTAGCCACTGGCTAGCTGTGGACTCTTCTTGTTTTAGATCCAACATTATAGTATGATGAGTACAAAGTACAAACTGTAAATGGTCTTTAAAATTTTTTTCAATGGAATATACCATTTTCAGAATTATAATTTCTGCAAACATTCGAGTGGCTGCTGTAATTAAAAAAGATGCTGTCAGTTAAAGTTCTTTGAGGAAAATGTACAGCCCTTTCCTCTACAGGTAGTGTGACTTGGTAACATATCATGTCAATACCACAACACAGTTCTGTCCTATTTTCATTCTCATTCATTGTTAAGCACTGAAAAGATGCTATAAAATAATCTCAAAAATGGTAAAAGGTAAATCTTTGGTTAAATAACTATCAACAGTGGGTTCAGTCATGAGATATTAGAGGCCTGATCATATGATCCAGAGCTGTGCTACATATAGCCCACAGAGCTTTTGTTACTCTTACTAGGACTGTGGTTTGGTCACAAGATGATTCTGCTGTGGGGAGAAGCAAGATTTATTCAATCCCAAGATGTGCAACAGTATCTATTTCTTATTTTCTTTTCTTTTTAAACTTCATCTTTTATGCATTCTTGTTTCAGTGGACAAAACTCACGTTTAACATATGACCCTTGACTATAGCTGGAATAATACACGTGACAGCTGAACAACAACTCTTTCACTGACAGAAAGCAGACATGTAGGTAACAGGGAGCATTCAGCAGCGTTATCTCTGAACACTCACAGGCCAGACTCAGTAATGAAACTAGTAAAAATGTCCTGAGTGTGGAAGCTCACACAGTAACTACAGGGTAAGAAGCTCATGTTATACTTACAGCTTTAACCAGCCCACCTGCACACACACCAAATGTCTTATAATAAATACATTAATGTGTACAATGTTGTGGTGTTTACTTTAGCAGCATTATTGCACATTATTTCCCTTTTAAGGCGCTGACACACCAATGCGATTATCGGCTGTCGGACAGTCTGGCGAGGTCGGTGACTCGAGTCAGTTCGGTGTGTTCCGTGCCGTCGTCAGTCGGAGGAGCCAACGGCGTTCATTTTGGCCAATTTGACTTGTTGAATCGACCGGTAGGCAGTCGGACTCAATGACCAATCTACACGCGCAGAACGTACGCTCAAGTCGGCGTCGCTTAGGTGTGTTCCGAGGCACTTTTTTGACCAACTCGGGGAGACGGAAGCCGACTGATCAGTTGGACAGCCTTTTCTGCCGACGGTCGGCCGTCGGATTGGTGTGTCAGAGCCTTTAAAGTCATGTTATCTTCCAGTGATCACAACATGTTTAACTACCACTAATGTTTTTAAGATAAAGTAGGCTATATTTTTAGTGAGGGAACTCTAAGGGGCTGCAGCCTAAAGGCCCAGACACACCGACCAGACGGCCGACCCTCGGCAGAAAAGGCAGTCCAACCGATCAGTCTCCTGGAGTTGGCCAAAAAAGTGCCTCGAACACACCAAAGCGACGAGACATAATACGTCTCCATAACAGCAGGCGGCACTAATCTGTATTGTCGCCCACAAATGAAAACTGGCAGCTGATTGGACGAACGCATCACGTGGGTCAGGCTTTCTGGTTTCTCCGGACGGCCCCTTGGACGGAGCACACCGCTCAGACTCGAGTCACTGACCTTGCCAGATTGTCCGACGGCCGATTATCGGCTCGGTGTGTAGTAGGCTTTAAATGTTTCTTTCACAAGTCCCCTGTGACCTGCTCCATTGCTACCTAAATAAAGGAGAGAAGGAAGATGGAGGTGAAATAAAAGCCATGACAGGACCATGTGTCAAAAAGATAAGATAGTCAGAGAGAAAGAGAAATACCATGAAGAGTTAGAGGGGAAAGAAAGAAAGACATTTTCTTTCCTCTAAAAAGAGAGAATTCTTACTGCAAGGAGTCAAATCTAGCCTTTAAATGATACTTCATCCTAAATGTAGTATTCCAGTATTCACTAAAAAACCTTATAGGTAGATGTTGGCTTCACAAACTACTTTGTTTAACTTGGATTCCAATAGTGACTGGTTTTCAGTCTCAGATCTCTTCTGAATCGTTGTCCAATTATCCACTGATCATTGCTATGCGAAGTCTTTTCCCAACAGTCATATTCTTGCTAAACATACTGCTGTCATCTCAATCCTTGCATATAATTGTGTGTGTTGGTTTACACACCTTAGAGCGCCTGCACTTTCTGCTTTTTGAAAGCTTTCTTTGGATATTTTGATCCTTTTTCCTGCATGTAAAGTTGTCACTATTCTAATCCACATGAATCCAAGTGCACCACAGACACCTGTTCTCTATAAAGGGCCCTCAAACTTTTGATAGTGTTTGAAACCGAAAAGATAAATTTTAGATGAAGTATCACTTTAAGACCCAATGCGCTGTGCGGAATCAAGTTCATAACTATCTAAATCTATCTAAAAAACAAAAACTCATGACAGCCCCGAAATAACAACAGCGTTTCTGTCTGCTATTCATTTCTGATTCTCTGTGCACACCGTACAGTAGTCTGCAGGTAAGGTATTGCATACTGGCTTTACTGTTAAAATTACAAAAAGAGCTTGAATGAGGAAAAAAAGCAGAGCAAACAAGATAGAGAAAGGGCAAATATGCTGAATAAACACAGCAACGTATCAGGGGAGTCAGAAAAGAGGTGAACATGTTTCTGTGAAAGAATGAGATTGTGAAGAAATGTCCAGGGAGGTAAAAGCTGCAGTATGTCTGCTGATCAGACAGCTGCTGATTTTCACTTCTCTCTTATCTCTGACCGCACCCTGGTGTGTGTGTGTGTGTGTGTGTGTGTGTGTGTGTGTGTGTGTGTGTGTGTGTGTGTGCCTACTGTACGTATACTGGAACAAATATAATAATAGGACATAAAATATGTTGAAGGATTGAATAAAAGGAAAGGAAGATAGATAGCGAGACAGAACGAAGTGATCAGAAATAATGGTGATAAAAAGGAAAGAAAGGAAAGCAAGAAAATATCAGGAATCATATAGTAAAAGAAGGGAGGGAAGAAGAGAGGAAGTGATAGTAGGTGGAGAAGAAAAATGGGAGGAGGGGCAACAAGAGAGGTGAAAGGGAAGAGAGGGGGGAAAAAAGGATGCGGGAGTTTTCCTGTTTTTCTATCCAACATGCTTAGCTTGGTGCTGATGAATTACACACACACACACACACACACACACACACACACACACACACACACACACACACACACACACACACACACACACACACACACACACACACACACACACACACACACACACACACACACACACACACACACACACAGAGGATGTGTCTGGAACTGACATGCTGGTACATCCTGCCAGCAATAGAACAGCTGACTGTGACATCTTCCTATACAAACTGTGTGTTTGTTTGTGTGTGTGTGTGTGTGCGCGCGCGTGCGTGCACATCTGGCAGGAATATGGGGTCATGCTAGAAGCGTCTTGCGATATGTGTTAATAATCTGTTAACACAGCAATAACATATTACAACTTTATATGGCTAACACTTTTATTGCACACCCAGCTGACATGAAGCAACATTAGCATCCCTTTGGAGTCATGTTTGTGTCCAGATGATGAAATTAGGTTCAACATTTACTCTCTGAGCTCTGTTTATTGTCTATGAGCCTACAGATGCTTGAACACTGAACAGAGCTGACAGAGTTGGGTGATACAAATATTGATTAGCGCAGCTTTAGGGTTAGGGTTTCATTTATTGTATCAATGAGGGTCCTCACAAGTAAAGAAATACAGATGTGTGTGGTTGTGTGTTAATTGGATTTGGGGGTTAAAAGTGATTATCATAATGAAGAAGGAAAATATAAATCATTAAATATTTCCTCTTTGGCAACATCCATTTCAGGGAAAAATTTTAATTGTTACAACTATCTAAACCTCAGATCACGCATTTTAACATATATTAATCCTAAATCACAACTACTATAACTGCAAATGTTAAAATTAGTAACAGGAATGGAGGTTCAAGGTGTATGAAAAATTACAGTTTACTATGGTCACAGAACATTTAAACTGCACTACGGTGACCTCTGGAATGTGTGTGTGTGTGTGTGGGGTCATCGGTGAACTCTGCAGTAGGAGTAGGAGATCGCAAAAGATCTTGATGAATACTTGCTGTGTCTAACTACAACCTGTTATTGTGGTCTAACTTTCTATATAAGACCTGTTGACACACACACACACACACACACACAGCTATACATGTACAATTGCAGGTCTAGTCAGACTCCTGTGGCTCCACAGCGATCAGTCAAGTTTAAGAGTCTGGAGACTGAAGCTACTCCCCCAACACACACAGCTGGACAAGGCTGCCATTGAGCACCATAGTAGTAGCCTTTTAGATTTTTTTTTTTTATGGTTACTGCGCTAAAAAGTCAGCCTGGAGCAGCTACCTACAGTGGCCTTTTGAGCCGAACATGTCTTCCAAGAAAACAGAAGTCAAAATATTATAGGTAACCGTTGTTTATGTTCTCATTGACTGGTAAAGAGAGTCAAGCGTCATATTTTGGGGATAGTAGCCAAGTGCAGAGTACTTTTAATCATGTTCATTATAAATCCAAAGACAAAATAGTCACGTTCACACAGACACAAACCCAAGTGTGTTTTGGCCTGTTTTTCTGTCTCTATTAACATGAGAATGACCCACAAACTTTGTACGCACTCACTGTATCCACACACACCCCTGAAGCTGCTAATCTACAGACAAGAACAAAAAACATCCTTCCTGTCAAAGACATGGAGAAAACATGGGTATTCTGGTGTGTGTGTGTGTGTGTGTGTGTGTGTGTGTGTGTGATGACATTTTTAGATTCCAAGGACAGGGTGTGTTTCCTCTCTTGCTCTCTATTGTTCCTGCAACAACAGTGATCTTCGGGGAGCAGAGCAACCACCAGGACGGTAGAGCAGTAGCCAATGGCAGGGCAGGACAGAGAGGCCCCGAGGCTGATGGGAACTAAAGTCTGTTCGCTTTTGCTTTCCTGTATCTTAGGAGATTTAAAGTATAACATGCCCACTGCGTCTTCATGAGAAGTAAACCTGTGCCATGTAAGGCAAACCGTCTTCATTGGATGGAAATGAGATTAGTGTTCAGTATGTCCGTGTTCATTGAAGGTGTGTGTGAGTCATTGAAATCAGTAGCTGTGCTGTTTGGGATGAACCCCTTCAGACGCCCTTCATGGCACACGGTTACCCCTCCCTCCTTGAATCATCAGCATAACTGGTACAAATGTCTTTGCTGGCATCTGCAGGACTGTCTGTGCATAAGCTGTCCTACACGGAACGTGAAGTTGTCCATACAGCTCCGCTGGCAGCACACTGCTCATTTCAAACTAAAACGTGAAGCCTTTGAGTAAAGTTTTAACTACTGGGTTGGCATCAAGTCAAAATTTGAAATTTAAGATAAGCCTTTATTGATCTCCAGAGGGTTGTTGCAGCAGCGTAAGGACGGAGGGTTGCCCGAGACCATTTATTATGATAGATAATGGACACTTCGGAGGGCATTAACCCACTTACACCACGGTCAATTGCCAAAGACAATTTTTTAAGACCTTTCATTTATATTTTCATGTATTTTGCAATCAAAATCAATTTTTTTTTTCAATAACTAATTTTCTTGGTAACACCTGAAGGTTTGACTAATACCTGGAACAATCATTCCCATCCAATAAGGTTTTTATGCAATGGAAACGTTCACTACTCTACTACTATTCAAGTCCGCTCAGGTCATAGAACCTTTTGGCTCAGCTGCGATCCAGGAAGCTAACATTATGCTAACAAAATTCTAAGTCAATAACCTTAATATAATTTGACAGTATGTCAAGCTAGCTATCCAGCCATGTCATTGTCCCCAAATCAATATAAAGTGTTACAACAGGTTATGTATTTTGAGACAGATGTTAGTTCAGTAAACATCAAAATATTGATGATGAATTGATAACTATATTAAAAACAGGATACTGTAACATGATTGACCCCAATATAGTCTGACTGAGGGTGGAAAAGTATGCCTGATAATAGGTTTTGGTTGATTAAACTTATATAAAACAGACATCAAATCTACAACAACTATTTCACAATAAAAAATACTTCTCTAAAACCTGATTAAAAAGCTGATGCCGCTATGGTTGTTTTTAAAGAAACACAGGATTACAGTTGTCTCATTATTTAAAAAAATGTATTTGTATGTACTTACATACTGGTGTCAAAAGAGTATGCACCAAAAATGTCACATGACTCACAATTACAAAGAAAAAGCATTTTCTTTTCTTCAATTATAAGTACTGAAAAAACTATGTACAGAAATAAGGGCATGGTGACAAGATAGTACACTAGAAACAAACTTACGGTCACAATATGGTTTAAATGATGCTTCTGCAAAAAGACAAAAAAGAAAAAAATCATACACTGCCTTGGTGCTCTGAACTTCAAATTGCATTTCCACTCAAAAAGTAACCTTGTGCATCCTCTCCACTGCCCAGCATCAGGGCGTTTTCAGAGCGTGCTCACAAAATGACTTCTCGCTGTTTTTTCTTTTAATAACTAATACATCAAAAATGAAAAGTTAAACACTTGAGTGGAAATACTTAGTTTACTTAAAACACATGTCCTAGAGATGATCTTAAAAAGATGTTACATTGGAAACGGGGGACAGACAGGAAAAGCAAATGGGGTGGAGACGAGCTGTGTGCGGAGGGCCAGTCCAGAGCTTTAATCATCCCCTCTCTCTGGATGGACACAGAGACACAAAAGGCAGAGAGTGTTTTGTCTTGTCTCTCTGTGAGTTTCCCTGCTATTAGATCTTACAGACGAAAAGTACACTAGCTCCCAAAACCCTGGGATCTCTTCTCCGTCAGGAAATGTACAGATTTTGATCAAGACTAGACACCAAGCAGGGATGAAAAAGGAAGGATGATGGCGATTGGGCTGTTATGTGACCAGCAAGACAGAGAAAAAAAACAAACAACCTTATCCTCACTTGTGAATGGGTGCTAATAGGAATAGGAATATATATCAAACAAGAGCAACTGGACTAGTACCCCATTGGGTCCCTCTTATTGGAGTCTGACTCTCACAAACTGCCCCGATGAAACTCAGGGTGGGGGGTATGTGAGAGGAACCTGACACAAGTAAGCAACTCATTCAGTGCCACACTGGACTAGCATGTGCACCCTACTGCTTTTTGAATCTTCAACTTGGGCTACTCCTCCTCTCATTCAATCACTTTTTCTACGGTTACCTTTTACGCAATGCAAATCTATCGGCAGCCATTTTGGTTCTCTTCTCTGGGTCTAGTCAATGATTAAGAAATGATGATGGTTTTAATGGCACTTTGAGATACAATGAATGCCTTGTTATTTGGACACAACACACAAAAAGCATTGTGCGATTTCATATTGGAAAAGTAACATGCACATTATATAATTGCAAAACTGAAATGAAAATGCACGTGTCACGCTGTAAAATGTGAACAGCAATCAGACACAGGTCAACATGAGAGCCATCCTCAAACTTCCCCTAAAACATAATTGTGAAACGGTCATGTGGATAAAGATTTTAATGACTGAGGGTTCGCGTTGCATCTGCCTTCTAGTTACGAAAACTTAGAAAACGATGTACTATTCAGCATGCCTGTGAATCTGCCGCTTCTGAATCGAAGAAGAAGTAAAAGTGTGTCCAGCTTCTTTCCAGCGAGACCGAACGAAAACAAACAACTGGAGGGGGTGTTAAAGTAATCGGCCTAAAACCAAAGGGGAAAAAAACTATACTGATGATCTTAGTTCAGGTCTTCGAGCATATGTGTAGGAATTGTAATTTCTGTTTACGGATGTCTGTGAGGTAAGGATTACATTTAGAACAGAATGTGTCTCTGGTGTAGCCCGGGACCAGCTGCTCCCTCTGGGACAGTTTCTCGCTGCCTTTAGTCACTTTTAGCCTTTTTGCTGTCGTTTCCGTTCTCCTCCAGCTTGGCTCCTTCTGCCTCCTCTGAGTGCTTCCTCTTCTTCATGTCGTCTGGCTGATGGGACGGGTGTGGCCGGAGCGTGACGATGATGCAGGTCATGTTGTCACATCCTGTCCCATCTCCAGATGTGTCGGGGGCCAAACAGTGGTCCAACAGCTGCGAGGAGGACATATGGGATTTTAAATTAAAGATGCATGAACATATTTAGTCATGGGAGGTACCATGTTCGGGATTCAACGTCAACTGGAATGACACACACACACACACACACACACACACACACACACACACACACACACACACACACACACACACACACACACACACACACACACACACACACACACACACACACACACACACACACACACACACACACACACACACACACACACACACACACACACACTTTGACAGTATGTCAAGCTAGCTATACAGCCATGTCATTGTCCCCAAATTAATATCAAGTGTTAAACATGTTATTATGCATTTCGAGACCGATGTTAGAAGGTCAGTAACCATCAAAAATATTGATGACAAACTGATACCTATATTAAAAATAGGACACTGTAACATGATTGACCCCAATATAGTCTGACTGGGGGTGGAAAAGTATGCCTGATAAATATGTCACCCTTCCTCTAATTGCTGATGTGAATTCACTGCCTGGCAGGTTAACGCTGGTAGAGGGAGGAGGGGCTGGTTTTGAGAGTGGGGGCTGCCGTCTCGGTCAGTCTACAAGAATTTACCATATTTTAAGATATAGGTCTTATTAGGCTAAAAACTTAGGCTACATAAGAGTCAGTTCTCGTTTTAGTTTGTTCATAACAGTTTTTTACTTCACTCTACCGCGGTTTCTCTGCTCCTTAATTATTCAAACAGCTTTCATACTTAATTACAGTTTAATTGGAATAAAAATATATACATTTTTCTGAAACTGCAGATTTTAATGTTTTAATGTCTGATTCTGATTCCTCGATGTGGTTACAGAAACTCTGACCGACTGATATATGTACAAATCTTAAGTGCGTCTCTCACCTCTTCCACTATGCATGAAAGGACTCTGACTTTGCCATTCTCGTCTGGTTTGTTGATCCTCTCGCTGATGAAGTCCACCACCTCCTGACTGCTCAACACATTCCTGCACACAACACATATTCAATTCAATTTCATTTATAGTATCAAATCACAAGAGTTATCTCAAGACACTTTACAGATAGAGTAGGTCTTGACCACACTATAATTTACAAAGACCCAACAATTCCAATAATAATAATAATAATAATAATAATAATAATAATAATAATAATAGGAACAGGGCAGCCCAACAAGTAAATGACGAATCAAAAAATAAAATAAAACAACAACAACAACCTCACATGCATTAACATGGTAACTGGCATAGTGAAATCTACAGTTAATCATGCATCCTGATCAATGTTCAATTACGGGGCCAATCTGCCAATGGCCACTCAAACTCACCAGATGCCGTCGCAAGCAATGACCATGAAGTCGTGGTCCCCGTTAAGCGTCAGAACTTTGACGTCTGGCATGGCAGAAATCATCTGCTCCTCTGGAGGCAGAGTCTTGTTCCTCTTATAGAAGTGGTCACCTGAGAGTCCGAGTCCAAGTTAGAAGCTTGTTAAGAGACATTTATTCTGCTTACAGGAGGTGGTCATCAAAATGTGCAAACATTTTAAAATTGCCAATTTAA
Organism: Perca flavescens; assembly: GCF_004354835.1. Lineage (NCBI taxonomy): Eukaryota > Metazoa > Chordata > Actinopteri > Perciformes > Percidae > Perca > Perca flavescens. The sequence goes on along the minus strand of NC_041331.1, from coordinate 28,806,124 downwards.
ACTAGTATCGACCTGAGCCGCTATTGGGGTTAATGTTGATGCAACAAATAGGAGTGCTTACAAGACAACTGTAAAAGTCGCACACAAAGTCAGCCATACCAATAGCTCTGGAGAGGTTCAATCCACCGTTGACTCGTCCATCCATGGTCACTTTCCCTCCTGCGTTTTTAATGCGAGCCAGTTCCAGCTCGTCCTCTGGCTTGTGGTCGTACGACATGTCGACAGCTTTGCCTGCAGCATCACAGCAACCGAGCGTTTACATTTAATACATTACTGCAAAGCCTCTTAGATCGGCCACTAACATTTCAATGGCAACTATGCAAGAGCAAAACACCTTGACAAAATGACTATATCACCTAATTGCGGATTTTTGTTGTTGTTGTAATAAACACTTTGAAAGTCATTTGATCAGATTTCAAGTGACATGAAAAACAACACTGAGCTCTTCATGTCATTGGAGTTGGTACCTAAAAACTACCTACGTTCATCAAATGCTTGGGTGTACTTGTATTAACTCATAGCATGCACTCCCAGGTGGTTCAGGTGCAATACTGCAACATCCTGCGTCTTTTTTCATGGCATGAAGTCATTTTACAACCAGCCTGTTTAATAAAGTCAGTACACAAGCTTTGTGTACCAGCATATTACCGTAATTGCTTGTTAACGGATAACAACAATATAATCTATGTATTCTTTTGGTATGGTAAACTTCTATCAAGGTACATAGGCACCAAATGGTTTGGACCTACCACGCTCAGACACCACACAGCGAGAGTCTCCAGCATTGGCCACAATCAGCTGTTTTCCTCGGATCAGAGCAACGACAGCTGTGGTGCCGCTGTCCGAGCCAGGCTGTGAATGCATAAACATGGTAGACGTGACACACCGTTAAAATCTCCATGAAATTTTACACCAACATTTAGAGACCAACTCCCTTTTTCCATAAATCTGAATCCTTTGTAAAATCCATCCCATGACTGAAATGAACTACTTAAAAGCTACCAGACATTTTTCTGCAGAGAAAAGAATTCCAGGCAGCCACCAAAGCTTCTTCTATTTACACAAGAAGTCAAAACAAACATCTGTGATCGGTCAGCTGCACCAGAGCAGACACTTTACCTAAAACCTAAAAATCACACTGAATGAAGTTAGAGTAACCTGGAAGACAAAACCGTTAAAATGATAATTATGTATTTTTTCAGCTCCACCGTCAATACATTTTGCACTGCAATTCATCTTTCACTCAACAGCTAAAAAGAAGATTCAGAAGTCAAGGCAACCCATAGCTCTGACATTCGGCACGATGAGTTGCCCGTCCTGCACGTAGGACCTAGTATTGTTGATTTGTCGCATTAGATTAGTTTCAATCTCATTTGTACACACCTCCTCCTTGCCATCCATTCCAGGTAGGCACATTTCCTCCTCTTCTTCATCTTCAGAGTCTTCCTCTCCCTCCTCTGTATCTTCCTCTTCCTCCATCTCACTACTGTCACCCTCTTCCTCTTCGCTTCCATCCTAATTAAAAAAATAAAAATGGTTACAATGCCACAATTACAATGCTTTCTTTCTTTTCAAGTTAAGCCAAATAGGACGGTTTATTCTAGTCTCCTGTTCTCACCTCTTCATCACTGCCCTCCTCCTCTTCTCCCTCCTCGGACTCCTCGCTGTCGTCAAAAAACCTAGACTTGGAATCTCCAGCAGCATTGGAGGACAAAGAGGAGCAGGAGGGACCTGCGTCTCCCTCTGCTTTACCAGCCTTTTCTTCTCCATTGGAGCTTCCTGACTCTCCGCAGTCAGCTGCTGTAGAGGAGAAACGAGGGCAACATGAGGTGTTGGACGAGAGGAATAGAGAGAGAAAATAAGTGGAGAGTAAAGGAGAGGACATTGTGCCCAGATTACTTATTTCATGTAGGCTACTCATGAAGCCATTTCTTTAAGGTTAGTTTAGTTTATTAATTTATTTGAGCAGTAACCATTCAGCTCAAAGGGAGTGGGCAGAAGCAAAAGAGCTTGTAAGCCCCCCCCCACAAAAATAATACAATAAAATTTCTCATTTCACAATACAAAAAAACAGTACAATACTAAAGATACATTTACAGTGTTTGAGCAGGCAGACCCTTTGCCATAATAATGATAATAATAACATTACCACGGTTTTTTTTTTAATCAAAGTTTTTTCATGTCATCTTGTTAAGACTCCCGACTCCCAGCTCCATACCTGCACCACTGCCTTCACCTCCTCCTGTTCTCCGACAGGCTCGCAGCTTCGACCCGCATGCCGCTCCTTCGCCTTCTTTCACCTTCCCATTGCTTGCCTCCTCCGCCTCTCCATTTACCCCCTCCTTCTGTCCTTCCCCATCTTCCCCTTTGTCTCCCGAAGCCTCAGGGTGCGAGCAGGACGCCTTCTTAGCAGCCGCACTAAGAACAAAAGACAAATGGGAAATAAAGAGGAGCCAACCACATGAGTCTTAAACTGCGGTTTTACACAACAATTAAAAGAAACCTGAACTCACGAGTCACTAAAACCATGAAAGAGATTTCTGGTTGGCTGAATATAAATGACACTGTCCCCAAAAAAAGTCTTCAAATTGTTTTTATAAATGTCTACAAATTCGATTTTCACTGAGTTCAAACAAAGTACATACTAACTTGAACAAAGCTTAAAATATAAAAAAATATATATAAACAACAAAAGTTGCCATGTAATGCTATCATTTCTTCCATAATGTGATATTATTCCTGTTCAAACAGATTGTTGAGACGAGACATCATACAGCAAGGTGATCAGTTGTATGTGTCGGCCAATGGGCTATCAGTTATGGATCTGAAGGACTGGTATTACTGCATGGGTTGACTTGCATGAGGACACCCCTGCATCATTTTCCATGAAGTAACATCTCCAGGAAGTTCTAGTCCCCATTTCACAGGCTCTTTAAAGCACAAAATACTTCTTCATTGCCAAATAAGTGTTAGTCCTTGTATGAAAAGTCAAAATGAAAAAGTGCGTTAGCCTACCTGAGGGCAGCTGCATGCTTGACAGCATTAAGGTTCTGACCATAGCGTACCAGCAGCTCCTCTATGGTCATTGTGGCTTCCTCGTGGAGCAAACTTGCCTCCTCGGTGTCCACTGAAAGAAGGGCAAAAACAATGAACCACTTAGATGTTGTCATTACGTTAGTGATGTTGCCCGTCAGCCTAATGCGGGTAAGCTTACTAGTAGAAAATATTATGGGTTTGGTCGGGTGGGTCAAAAGGTGACAAAGCAGCGTTCCGAGTAAGTCAACCATAAGTTACAGAAAATTGCATGCAATTGTTTACCTTCCACCTTCTCCTAACAAGTCGGGTTGGTGCAGGTATTAAAAAACTCTGACCGTGCATCACTACGAGGCTAGGTTTCGCTGAACCTGAGCAAAATGAAGCAAGCAAAAAGTATTACTGTGTGGGAACATCTTGCTTGTGCCGAGTTGCATTTGAAGCTCTTTTTGTTTGTGGCTTTCACAACAGAGAGCTATGTGACAATAGTCTCTTTCCAACCAAGTAGTTACAGGAACGTAGTTCTAGGAGCCGTCCACTTCTAAACAGTTCTAACTACTCTCCCCCAAAACCGGTTTTGCCATTTGCATTCAAACTGGCCAAGTGGCCACAGGAACTGACCTTTTGTTATTATAACACAGCCATCTAACAACCACTATAGACATACCATGATGAGTACTGGTCGGGTAAATACAGATGTCCTACAAACACGGAGTATGGCAGGCAGACACACAGCTGACACCCTCGCAGCTAAACTAATTGATGCGATGGAGCCTTGGGGAGTGGGAAAGTGACAATGTACGCAAAATTGTGGCTGCTAATTATCCCGGGTGAACCGGGACACAGTTGGCTGCTTGTGGGTTAATAGTTAATGATCGGTTAACGAGGGTCTTCTTCTTGGTCAGGAAAAAAAAAATAAAAAATTCTAAATTTGTATTCCTAATGTCTTGTATTTGTCGTATTCTCATGGTCTGTTTTATCATCCATGCCCTTGGTTGTGGTACTTTTCTTTAATAATTATGGACATAATTCTCTCAATCCTCCGTTACCATGCATCATGAATGAGCTTTGTTATGTGTTCCTTACAACTACCATCCACACCAAAAATTACTACATAACTTTCATAGTTAGGGGTGTACTCACAGTCGTCCTCCTCTGCCACTTTTTCAGCAGGCGGCTCCTCGGTGGGCCGTCCAGCAATCTGGATCAGCTCCTTAATGACATCCTCTCTGATCATTCTACGGTCGATGGCCAAGAAGGCATCCTCCAGAGCCTGGAAACATCATGCAAAAGGGTCCGTCAGTAAAAGTCAAGCGACACACTGTAATATTGGGTTCAAGATTGATGAGATTCATGTTGCGTTCAGAGTGTTATGAATGTGCCAATACTGTACTGAGGAAAAATGGTGACCACACTTATAATATATTGCCTCTAATCCCACCTAATTTGTAACTATGCTAGAGTCGAGCAGCCGGCCTCTGGCCATGAAGACGTCTGCTCTGTCAAACTTATTTAAGACCGGTCGCGCCGTGGCTTTGACGGCTTCTCACCTTTTGCAGTTTGCCATCTTTGTAGGTCTTCTGCTCCTTGATGATGTCAGGAAGGTACTTTGAACAGTACAGCGCCACCTCTTCACCTAAATGGGAACAGTATACACATAAGTATTCATGTTGCATCCATAGCACTCACAGAGGCATGTAAAACAAACAATAAAAAGGGGAAAACCTCGGAAACACGTCACAAAAATGGGCGTGTTGTGATCCAAACATCAAAAAGGTAGGTAACATGTGTGTCTCTGACTGCTGGGTGTGATGCTACACATAAGTTTAGGAGAAACTGTTGTTTTTAGACAAATATTTGGGGGTAGTGTGTTGTGCACCGCCAATATTAGGATTAGGAAAATACTGTTATTAGTTAAGTGTTTAAATGCAGTGAACTCCACAATGCATTCTGCAAAACAATATAAACAGAAGACAGCATGTGTATGTGTGTTACCTCCATGTCCATCATACACAGAAAACATGGCAGTCTCCTCATCAAACTCTGGGATACAATTGTGAGCATCCTGTGGCACAATAAAAGGAAAAAAATGCACATTACAATCCGGTCAACGTGACATTTTACAAATTGGTACAAATCATAGAAATCAGAATTCCTCTTCTTGTAAAAGAAAGCAATCTATACTTTTGGGACAAGAGAGTCAGAAGGGATAAGATGACAAAAAAAAGGGAGACCTCTACGCATTATCTTAACAGACAGACAATTCAGTCAAACAGCGTCAATTACATGATCTTGAATGTTGTGGGAGAGGGGTTACAATGTAACCCAGCATACCCAAAAACACCCTGAGGATGAATTATGGATTTCATCCACCAGTGCAGCTGATGCTCAGTTAAAGCTAGTTTAGGAGTGTGTGAACGAACTGTGTACTGTGGAAAGATACCAACCCTCCCCACACAAACAAACCTATAGCGAGAAACGCCTCACATCCCTTTGTCCCGCCATTTACAACTCAAGATACATTTTCCCTTCGTTGTGTTCACGAAGCGAACAACATGGTTGTCTCTGATCCGATCATTCATTTTCCGCCTCACCTCCATGGAGACGCGCCAGCCCTGCATGGCAGAGAAACCGTAGCTCATGTTGCTGTTGCCGCCATCGGAAGAGGTCTTGGTCGTGTTAGGTTGCGACAGATAAGCCCCCATGGTCGTCGGTTTCTATGGCTTTACACCTGGGGGAGAAGACGATACGGAGGAAACAAACATCACACTTTAGCTTTCACATAAAGAGACACACGTAAAACCCAGTGCAATTGTCACACTTCCAACTGCGTTAACCAGATTGGCTAGTAGTTGCTAGCTAGCTAACGTTAGCAACACCACAACAAAAAGTAGACGCATCAGCTAGCTAACATCACCATGCTAAAAGCGAGCGAACCCGGCTAAACTTCCAGCCATAACCTCTGCCCCCGCCATGTAGGCGGCTGCGCAGTTGTAGAGATAGATCAACACTCAACGCAGACGGTAAATGTACCTATTCTGACAGAGCGGGATGATGAGCTGGTACACGGGTTCCAGGAGAGAGAGAGCTTCACATAGAAAAGATTGCACGTGTGGAAGCAAAAGCCGCTATCAACCTCTATGTGCTACCAACACAGACAGACCGCAGAAGGAAGCAGGAGCTGGGAAGGAAGTGAGCGCGCGCGCATGTCCCTTTCGTTCGGAATTCGTTCGAACCAAGGGGGCGTGCCCAAAACGTACGTCACACGTCATGATGTCACTTTTTTTAATCAATGAACAGTTAGGTTCCTGCAAAGAATTTGGTTCCTGTCATTATATTGTTTTCTATCTATGTATTTATTTATTTTTTCTCATTATGTATTAACTGCCAATTTCAATTCTATATATACATATTTTTATTTTACTGCTATTTATCTTTTACTTTCTCAAAGATTTGTGCTGTTCCCTGGATTGAAATGTTTATCTCTGTATATGATGCCGTATTGTTCAGAAAATGTATAACTTGTTTGTAAAGTTTTGCAAAAAAAAAAAAAAAAAAAAAAAAAGAACAGTTAGGTTCCTGTTCTGTTGCACACTTAAAGCACTGAAATAAAATCTCAAACTGTGGGATTAATGTTCGTGTTATGTTATGTTTCAGAGATGTTATGAAGTAGGCTACTACTGCACATTCAAAACATTTAGAATATTTCTAGTTTGTTGCACTGATTCTTACTCTCAAATGTTACATGCTTTGTGGGTTCAAAAAGAAGCCAAATGTTGCTGTATATCATGTGTAGACCACACCATAAACATTTCATGTAAATCATATGATGTTTGTCACAAGGCTGACTTGCTGTCGCCAGCTGGTGGCGCTATGACCATGACTCAATATGGGCATGTAGCTGTTTCCGAAGGTACAGAGTCTGGGGTGGGGAATGGAGAACATGCAGGCCAGCGTCTGAGGACCGCAGGTTTCGGGATGGGGTGTATGGATGTAGGAGGTCGGAGAGGTATACTGTGGGGCCAGGGCATGGACTGGAGGGATTTGTGGGTGAGAAGGAGGATTTATATGAAGGTTGGGGTGATGTGCTGCCAGGTCTTGGTGTGGGTGAGGACCTCCATGGCGGCAGATTTTTGGACATACTGGAGCCTGGGACACAAACGGGAGGTTATGAAAGCATGAATGAGGGTTTCTGCCACGGATTCAGAGAGTGATGGCCGGAGTCAGGAGATGTTTTTGAGATGAAAAAAGGCTGATTTGGTGATGAATTTTATGTGAGTAGGCCTATGGAAGGAGAGGGTGGAGTCCAGTATTACACCAAGGTTGTGGACCTCAGAGCATGGGCAGATGGCGCACCCATCAACATCCAGGATGAGATCTCCAACCTTCTGGAGCAGCACCTTGGGGGCCACAACCAAGAGCTCTGTTTTATTGCTGTTCAATTTGAGTAGGTTGGTTGACATTTAGGCTTTGTAGGATAATTATACCAACCAAAAATGAGACGAATCCGATAAACCCCCTAAGAGGAGTTTGAATAAATTTGCATACAATAAGTCATTATAATGAGAATGTTTCTCAATATAATGAGTTACTATCTTAATATAATGACTTAGTATATCAAAATACTGACTTAGTATATCAAAATAATGACTTAGTATATCAAAATAATTACCTACATGTCAAATAATAAGAAACTGATGACCTAGCTATATATATATATATATATATATATATATATATATATGTAGTTCCCGGTCTGTTTACTGTCAGAAGATGGCTGTGTCTCATGTTACGTTGTTTTTTGTACACGCTGTGACTATAAAAATCACAACATGTAAATAGGAACATGTTGGCGTTATTTTGTCACTTTTGTCACAATTCGTTGCAGTAGGCTAGTTGGAACCAGTTACCTGCAGGATCTGTGCTAGGCTAAGCTAATGCTGGAACCATCAGACAGCGTTACAGCACGCACGGAGATGAGAAGGGTATGTATGGACTTGTCTAACTCTGGGGGTTACGGTGAATAAGCTAAATTTCCAATAAGTCGGCGTGTTCCTTTAAAACATTAGCATTCTTGCAAGACAGGGAGAGCCTAACCTGTCAGCTGTGTTGTCGATGCCTCGAAAGAAAAAATGAAGTGACTCAGAACTTGCCGTAACTGGCCGTACGATGTGTATAACATCATTGACATTTTAAAAGGCTTTTTTAGAACAAAAAGTGACTTTAGCAGTGTGTATTTTCTTTGCCTCCCCTTTTGAATGCAACATTCAAATTACTGGCCTGTGAGCGCCCTCATATGGAACCAGAGTGGAACTGCAACCAGTTCAGAAGCCGGAAGTATCCAGAGAGTGGAAGTTCTCCCATAGAGTATCATTGACATATATATAATACATATATATGTAGAGTATAGTATAGTATATAAGAAGAGTTCTCCCCTTATTAGAAATTCTCTGCTTCTCTGTAGTGATATTGGCCGTAGTGCTCGCATACTAGGCTACGCTGTACCACTCCATACCAGTAAGTGGCGGCAGAGCACCACCTCGTTGTTTGTCAGCCACCGAAAACATCACAAGAAAACAGTGTTCAACCGTTCAACATGGCGCGGGAAACCCGGGAAGAGATGGAGGTGGATACCCGCGGAGAAGTCGATGAAGAGGCGGACAGCATCCCTCCGTCGACTTTAAAACTGTACGAGACACAGTTTTTTGGTTTCACTCCGCAGACATGTATGTTGCGGGTCTACAGCGCCTTTCAGGACTGCCTGTGCGACATTTTAGCCGTCGTGGAGAAGGTGTGTGTGAGGCAGCTAAGCAAAGGCGAGGCAGACGAGGAGGTGCTCCGGTCCCGGGCCAGGGAGTGTAGCCGTAAGCTGCAGCAGTTCCTCGAGGAGCGGTTCAAGCAGCAGTCGGAGCGGATGGAGGCGCTGCTGGTCAACCGCTGCTTCTCCGTGCCGCCTAATGTCCTCCTCCCCGAGGACCAGTCACACAAGAAGTACCCCCAAGACATACAGGTGGGGAAAGTAACTTTAGTTTGTAAATATAGTTCACTACTATGAGCTGGTTCTGGCTACTATTTCTGGTTTCTAGCTAAAATTTTAGAAAAAGGCCAACAATGTGAATAGCTAACAGGAGTACAGCGAGTGAAGGAGAGGGCGGGCCATGATGAGAGAAAGATGTGTTGTCACACAGACGACAAGCGATGGATGGTCATAATAGGTAATGGATTTGAAAGGTATCATCCAACCTCCCCTATATCAGCGCTCCAGGTTGAAGTAGGGGAAATGCCATTTGATTTGAGACGACTGCAAATGTCACTATCATATTTTGTTCATCTAAAAGGACATGTGGAAGACCATCCAACTAAAAGTGTCCTCATATCAACATGGGAGCAGGCAAAAAGTAAAAGAGAGACGTTTAGTGCAAGTATACATGAAAAGGTAAAGCAAGCGGCTGTAGAACATTTTGAATTTGGTCCATCTGTAGTCTATCCACCGCATCCACCGTGGCTGCTACCGGTTCCAGATGCTGATATAACTTTGCATGAAAAGATAAAAAACTATAAGGGGGATAGTGGACAAATGGCTATGAGGTATGTGGATAACTATTATGGGTATGTGCAAATTTTTACTGATGGGTCAAAGCAACCAGATACAGGGAAAGTGGCAATTGCATATGTGATACCAGAGTTTGATATTAAGTTTTCTGCAAGAGTTTCGGATCATTTATCAGTGTTTTCAGCAGAGTTGATAGCTATTGTGATGGCCTTGCAGTGGGTAGAGCAAAGTAAACCGATAAGAGTAGCTATATGCTCAGACTCGTTGTCAGCCTTAGAAAATTTTAAATCAGGTAACTCATGTGAAAGGTCTGATATTGTATGTGAGATATTGACGTTGCTGCATAGTATTCAAAATGGTGGGACGCATGTAAAGTTTATTTGGGTTCCGGCTCATGTAGGCATGGTTGGTAATGAGTTGGCAGACAAGTTTGCTAAACAGGCTTTGAAAGCGACAAATGTATCTATTCAGTGTAAAATATCAAAATCAGAGGCTAAGTCAATGATTAAAAAACATGTTAAAAAGTTGTGGCAAGATAAATGGGACAGGGAAGTTAAAGGGAGGGATTTTTACAGTGTAAATCCTGAGGTGGGTCAGGGTCGTTTAGTACTAAGGTGTCGAAAAGAAGAGGGAATTTATACAAGAATGAGACTAGGGCATACCAGACTAAACAAAACATTACAGTTAATAGGAAAACATAATACAGGAAATTGCGAGATTTGTAATGTGCCAGAGACAGTGGAACACGTCTTTATGATGTGTAGGAAATTTAAAAGAGAAAGGGTTTTTATGAAAAGGAAAATAGAGGGCAGTGGAGAAAGTTTTATCCTTAGAGATCTTTTGTCTAAGGGCTCTGATCATAGAGTAATAAAGTATATGCTTGAATTTTTAAAGAACACTGGACTCATTGACAGAATATAGGGTTATTTTATTATTATTATTATTATTATTATTTTTTTTTTTTTTTGTAGCTTGCAGGCTACAGTATTTTTCAAGGATGTAAGCCATAGTGATGATCATGCACAATTTATCTGGAGGGTGGCGGTAGTGCGCTAAGTTAGTCCGCATCCGCCGTTAAACAAGCAACTGAAGAAGAAGAAGAAAGGTATCATCCTTCAAATCATATTGAAGTCCGTAAATTGTGTGCCAAGTGTAAAATTACAGGCTAGTAAATCCACTGTTTTTGGTTCACTTCCTATATTTTTGGATATTTCGGATTCATAAACCGTATAACGGTCGGATTGCATTGTCGCCTCAAGTAAACACTGTATAATCTAAAAATGCATTTGGCGTTTGACAAAATAATCTTAACTCAAGGTCAACCTTTTTTCCAGGGTTTTAAACCGAATCTCAGTCTTCATCAGCAGATCAGAGTTTGCTCAGTAACAGGTGTTAATGTATCTCCTTTGACTTTGATGAAGACAGATGTGGAGATGTGGCTAAAAGCAACTGAAAAAGCGTATCTTGAGTTAAGATTATTATGTTACTGTATTGATATTGGCGTTGCCCTCAAAAAGATGTGCCCCTATTGATTAAATTCAATAGTCTATTAACAGTATGACACATTTTATGTGTTAGCCATTTACGTTTGTTGTTTGAGGGGTCGATCAGTCTTGTGCAGTTTATTTCTACTTATCATAATGTCTGAATATGTTGTTGAAAACCGGGAACTAATGTATGTGTCTGTAGTTTGACTGTGGTCCTGCTCCATCCAGGAGGTTCTGAGGCTGGAGACGTCCATTGTTGACCTCCAGAGAGCCTACGAAGCAGAAGTCTGTGCCAGACAGGCCCTGCTAGCTGAGCTGGAGGAGCAGAGGGAGGTGCAGAAGCACCTGGATGAGATCCTTGAGTGGGTACGAGAGCTCCAGGCGGCCTGGGTAAAGGAAGGTAACGGCAGCTTTCATGAAAGTTTCCGGCTGGCGATGGAGTCCATAAAAAAGCTGCAGGAGGCCGTCGGCGAGGTCTGCAACAAGGCGCCTAATTGAACTGAACTCAAATTTGTAAAATTATATCCGATGGAGATCATTTAGAAGAAATTAAACAATTTCACCCACTACATTAGCCCACTGTTTATGTAGTTTGTAGATAATTAATCACCAATGAATTCAGTGTTTCCTTTAGAATTTTTTTTTTTTTTTTTAGCAGTGGGGGCAGGTCCCATCACCCACCCCCACCCACCTATATGAGTTACTGTATAGGCCAACTTTGATCTTGACATATAGGCTAAACATTCTGTAGCAAATAACAATAAACCCACTATTAATTACTCTATATCTTACAACATCAACATAGAGGAAACACTGGAATTAATGCTCCAAATGTTGTAAAACAGCATACAAGTTTTGGTCGCGGTTTGTCACAAAGATTCACTCCCTGTTAAAAGAAGACAAAGACAATGATGCCAAAACATGGATGTGCTTTCATCAAATCACTTTGAAAAGACAAAACAGCAACAGCAGCTAACATAACTTTACTTTTACCTTTTACACAATGTAATGCAAATAAAAAAGCAGATGGATGGATCTCTATCATTTTAACTGATGTATTTCTAATACCCAGGTTGTTTTCTGTCATACCCAAAAACTCAACTCCAATTTCCCTACACCTCCTATTTTCTCAACTTTATTTGTAACTTGAGGGTGGTAGTATTTGCTTAATTGTCATTTAACTGGATTGCATTGGATCGTTAGGGTGTTTATGATATTGTGTCCACCCTCTTGAGAGCTACATTTTTAAGCTGCAGTGATGCCCAGCAGAGGGCGCTCTCTGCTTGTTATTGTTTAATCCAGCTACTCTTGAAGTGTGAGCTGGTTTGCTGTTCAAGTGATTGACACTTATGTCCTGTTCTGACCTGGTTTTAACATCTGTCCTGATCACAAGTGGACAGCTCTAGGTATGGTTGTTTTCACCTGTCTGTAGAATCTGTCTCCAAATGCGTCCTCAGTGACCACTTGTGATCGGATCTCACTTCCCCGCTCTATGTACAAATGAAAACGTACATCATTTCTGTTTGTATATAGGCTGGTTGTGTGTTTGTAATGTCAGTTGTTACTTTCACATAAATCAAGTGAAAAATGAAAAAGCCCTGCCCACAATTTTTCTGTGTGCCGACCATAGACTGTATATAAAAGGGATGCCGACATAAGGTGATCTACTGACGGGCAACAGGACCTGTGCAGGAGAAAAAAAGAGGTCTTTAAAAGTCTCAGTGCTTTTGTAGCTTCTAACAGAATCTCTGTTGTTTGAAGTTTAGTTTCTATTATGACTGCTTTATTTTAAGTTTCATGTTCGCTTAGCTACTGATGAAGACCCAACGTTTCCTGATTTTGCTGCTTCATAATAAAAGCATTCAAATACCAAAATAAAGACTTTTATTGTGAAGAACTTATAGTAAACAAAACTGTTTCACAGCCGCCACTTTGACCCCTAATTTCATAGTCAACTCCAGACAGCGCTAGGTAGCTCTGGTAATGCAAGACTAATAATTAAAAGAAGGAGACGACATAATAGCAGGGCACTTTGTAGTAAGTAATGTCCTACATATTGGTAAATTTTTGCACGTTTTATGAAACTAAAAATTATGTAATTTTCAAGGCAACGGCGCTGCAGAGAGCATGCGACAGCCTGGGAGATGAGAGCAGGCAGCACGCAGGAACAGAAACACAGACCCTTCACTAACAGTATATGATAATAACGTCCAAAACACAAAATTCACTCTCAATGGTTTCTGTGACATGAGAACTACTTTGAATATGTAAGCCTACATAGTTCCATTTACAATTGAGTAGGTAGTCTTTAATGTGGACTCAGGACACATTCCTGTTCTCATTGCTATTAGAATTTGGACATCTGTGGCTCACACCACCTTCAAATGCGTTTTTTTTTGCGATCCGATCTCAATGCGTCCTGAGAGAGTTTTCACCTGTAGGCCTACTTAGAGCGGTCCACTTGTGATCCGATCACTCAGGACGGATGTCAATGCCAGTTGAGAACGGGGTCTTAATGAGCTGAAACAGGCACTCAGTTGCCAGTTTGTCAAAGCATCTTTGTGTTTGGAGAGGGAAAGTGGAGAAATTTGTATCCAAAACAGTTTTATTCAGCCTTTACTTTAAAAATACGGTCTAATACTTTTGAATATTTTTTTTTTATTCTAATAAAACTAACTAGTTTACGTCACACACTAAACCTTACACTGCAAAATCACTTTGGGTTGATGTGAAATTAGGAGTAATGCTAGAACTATTGGTTTATGCCGCATAAGTGGGCATAGAAATAGACAGCAAACAATACTTTTGATAATTTTTGGTACTTTTGATATGCATCAGCTAAGAATATTGTTGGAATTTGGTTTGCAACGAGCACACATTTTTAACCGTGTAATAGCTAGTTCTCATTCCTGTTCTCTAAAATAACCATTAATACGTGACGACTATGACTACTAATATTAAACCCAAATGTAACAACGTCACCTGAGTCATCATGAACTGAAATGTCAGAATGATTATAAAACGTACAGTGAAACGTTCACGTGTAAATAGTGAAATGGCTTAATTCCATTGAATAAGTTAATAAGTTGTTTTCGCTTCACTGGAGACTTCTTCTATCAGGACTATTTCTTAGACATGGCACATGATCAATTTTATACTTTAACTAATATTGCTTTTATTGATTACTATTTTTTTGTTACGCATACTGAGTTCAATATGTATGAATGTACCATGTAAAGCATCACTTTCACACTAATGATGGATGCAAAGCTGTTTCTGGTATTTCACAGCTACAGGGATTAGACCATTGGGGGCGCTAGTGTAATAATCTATTTGTCTTGTGCAGTATGATCCATCTCACCAGTTCACCACAGCAGTTTCAAAATGTGTCTTTAATATCTCCTTGCTACCTTATTTTAATATGGTAGGGGGAACTACAGCACATTTTCAGAGCAACATCTCCAGAGTGAATAATTATTTGTGAGAAACACATCATTTGTTGATAAAAAAGTTTGACTGGTGACTTATTAGTTCACTAATATAGCTGTCAACAGGATTTAAACCAGAGAACATTTGGTTTGGTGGTGTTATAACCACAGACTTACATGGGCAAGTGAAAAGAGATCTTTAATATTTTTAACTATAATTTTAAATACTTAAAAAGAACTGCAATCATGATGTCAATTGTCCCTGTGATAATGTAATACTTGTGATTTAAAAATGATCCATAACGTGAAGCCTTTTAAGTGTAATACTTAGTCTAGTTAGAGGCCGAAACCTGTAATTGCTGACGTCAGATTTACAGCCCCAACAATAACAATTGCAACTGAAAGTACATAAACAACAACAAGAGGTCCAGTGTAAACACTAAACATTTGTTTTTAACATTCTGTGTGTGTGTGTGTGTGTGTGTGTGTGTGTGTGTGTGTGTGTGTGTGTGTGTGTGTGTGTGTGTGTGTGTGCGTGTGTCCGTCCCACCTGCCTGTTGTGATAATCTTGAGAAATGATCAGTCCAGATGGGGAGGTGTGAGAACAAGTCATTATTTCTGCGTTTTCCTTGGAGCATTTTTGTTTGTTGATTGCTATAAAAATGACAAAAGACATCTGTGCAGAGTAAGGAATCAAAGATCACTTGTCAAACCATTTGCTTAACAATCTTGTCCAACCAATGTCTT
This sequence comes from Perca flavescens, assembly GCF_004354835.1. Taxonomy (NCBI): domain Eukaryota; kingdom Metazoa; phylum Chordata; class Actinopteri; order Perciformes; family Percidae; genus Perca; species Perca flavescens. Next base: position 28,790,876 of record NC_041331.1, on the reverse strand, counting down.
GTTCAGTTTTAAAGAATGTGTTTTCTCTGTGCTGTTTGAAATGAGCCAAATGGACAACACCATATTCAGTGGTGTAAGGTCACTGAGGCAGAGCTATCACATTTCTTATTTTTCCTTTGGCTTGGTAATATTATTTTAAAAAACCAAAGCAGAAGCACTGGTCAGTGGTTTCTATGATGGAGTTGTTTTACATGGACAGCTTCCACGTGGTCTGCGTACATCATGCTCTATGTCTGAATGGATCTATGAAGTCGTCTTTGTATATTGACAGAATGAGGAGCTTTCCACCTACACACTTTTAGTCGTCGTTGTTTGGCAGCTGTAAGGTTAACTAGGCAGAGATGTTTTCGCTTAACACAGAGTTCCGAGTTAAAGCTGTCATTAAGCAACAGGACTTCTGTCAAGTAAGAAATTGCTTGGGATGGTGTTTGATAGTATTTCTGAAACCCTCTCCAGAACTTTGCAACCATTCCCCACACCCTAAGAAAGAAACTAGTGCTGTCAAACGATTAAAATATTTAATTGCGATTAATCGCATTAATGTCATAGTTAACTTGCAATTAATCGCACATTTTTTTATCTATTCTAAATGTCTCTTGATTTCTTTTTGTCCCATTATTTTTTTTTTTCTCATTTTAATGCTCTTATCAACATGGAAAAGTGGATCGGCTTGCTTTGTGCTTTTGTCGCCTGGCTTTGACGAAGGGGCGGAGAATTCACATCAGCTGTGTGCTTGGCCATCAAGTGGTATTTCAGACTGGACGTGCTGCGATGATAGCTCAGTTCACAACGACAAAACACACAGATCAATTTCAATGGAACCATTTGGCAACTTTTTAAAAGTGAACTTTCCATTCAGAATCTTATTGGCATCCACTCAAAACGTAACGTTAGCCTACTACTCTTTGGCCGGCTCGCAAGCCCAAACAAGTGTGTGCGGCGTGCCTGTTGTTTTGTTTCCGGTCTAGCTAGATCCGGTGTGGTGTTGTAGTTTTTCTAATGTTACTAGTTGTTGCAACAGCATGTGAAAAAAACAAAATTGACGCCGTTTAACACAACACATTTTGAGTGCATAGGGCGCAGTTTGGCAAGTGTGCAGGTATCATAAATCTGCTAAACGCTGCCTTCCTTGTGTGTGTAAGATTTTTTCTAAATCCTATAAAAGATGTCGTCAAACACTATTAGGAAAGAGCTGTCCGATGGCTGCGCACACTCTGTGCTTCTGTCTGGATCCTGCTTGCAGAGAGAGAAAATAAAGTAATCTGAAGGGAAAAGAAGCATCTAATCAGCAAGACAGAGAGCCAAAAAAGTGTCAGTGAGTGTGTTGGAAAAGTGTTTGTGTTTGAGGGGAGGGGAGACACAATAGAGACGGGAGGAAAGCGTCTTCATTTTACATCGGAGTCTCAAACTTTCACACTGCTTTCCTAAACAGCTTTGGCACTGAGACTTGATGTGGTCGCTGTTTACATGTGAAAACCACATGCGTCCGCACTTGTATTTTCAGTTTGTTTTGTGTTGTTGGACATCTCAGTGAGCATAAAGAGTCATTATAATAATAATCTGATTGCAGCTCTTAGTCATCCTGACAAATAAACATGAATACAGGTTCAAAACCATACGTGTTGCTGTGTGATCGGCCATAATGACATTTAAAATGACCGATGACAAGACGGGAGGCCTCAGTATGCGTCAAACAAACTTGTCTGACAACAAAATCTTAACTCAAGGTCCACCTACGCCCTGTTTCCAGAGATTTTCTTAGCCAGTTGAGTTTGCTCAGTGGTCCAACCAGGTCTTAAACTAGGTTTGTTTGACACATATTGAGGACTTCATTATTCTTTCCCAATAGCTCTTTCCCCCAAACTAAAACAAAAAAGTTTTGTTTACATTTCGTGTGTTTCTCACCAAAACACATGGTGTGTATCTTCGAGGTCTAATAAATGTGTTGAATGCTTTTCCTTCCTCAATAACCATTTGCAAAGCTTTGCATTCCATGTGAACCAAGCCCCCCAGGAAGGACACTGGGTTTTGAAGCCATGACATACCGTAGGTCAAACCGTACAACTTCTGGGTCCGTCACGTGATGCCATTGGGCCAAAAAATACTTTTCCCCATAGACCTACATTGTGAAAGAGATGTCGGTAAATTAGCGGATAATTTCTTTTGAGGTACATCTACTTCCCAGTTAAATAGCCCTTATTTGAATCATCATGTCCTAAAAGTTGTAAAATCCAGACTTATTTTTCTTCCTCAGTTCATGTGAATGAGCCTGAGACCGAGTAGTTGGGAGGCGGGGTTAAAATAAACGCTAGTTTGTGCATGTGTTGACATTCAAGTGATGTAAAGTGGTTCACATTTGTGTATCGCTGTGTTAAAGTGTTTACATGCGTGAGGATAAATAGTTAGCCTTTGTACATGAGTGTGTGTATATTGTGTTTGTGTGAGCTCATGTGTGTACCTGCTGGAATTTGTTACTGTACCAATCTATGTGGTATGCGTGAGCGTGTGAATCTATATGTGTTTGTGTGTGTGAGTGAAGACAGCATATGGACAGTGCCCTCCCTTCCTGTTGGGAGGGGAACAACGTGGCTCTCTGTGAACCACAGCTTGACCTCTGACCTCCTAGGAGCTCACACACACACGCACAAAAAGAGCGACACACACACACACACATAAACCCAGATACCTACATATACGTAGATATACATCCACACTCAGCCAGCCAGCTGTCCTCACTGACTGACTGTCAAAGAGGAGTGAGGAGGTGAGAGTGACAGTCAAGCGGGCAGACAGGATTGTTTTCTCAGGCTGTGAAAGTAAGTCTGGAATCCACTCTGACTTTTTTAAACCCACGTGTTGCCCAGCAGGGAAACCAACACACAGCAGCAGAGCTTTTTTCTTTTTTTTCTTCAACTGTAGATCTGGATCAGGAGGCCAAATCAGCCAAGCTTTCTGCTGTTTTGGTGGCACTGTTTGCTGTTTACAGAACAAACAAAAAAAAAAAACCTGAATGTGCCGGCGAGTCCAAATTCTCAAAAACCGGTCAAACGCCTGTGATCACATGAGTATCCCTTTTTTTATTGCCACACTGTAGCCACAGACCACCATTTGAAGAGAAAGAAACATCTGTTTTGGTGGTTTAAAACACCATCTTAACATTTTTTACATTTCAGATTTAGCCACATTAGTGAGTGCAACCTGCCTCAAAGTGCTGTGTTCACGTTGCATGCTGGACAGTGACTCTGCTGTCAGACACTGTGGCCTTTCTAAGTGGTTTGGTGGCTTGCTCAACGGCATCTGAATGGTAGATGTTGAGGAGAAGACTGTTGAGGAATCTGAACCTGAAACCTTGTGGTTGCAATCAATCTAACTGCTGCTCCGCCTATCTACAGCATACACTTTCTCCCCACTCTTGATTTTATTGCACAATACTCTGCAGCTAAATACATTAAGGTTATAATTGGCATGCTGCATGTCTATGAAAAGTTATTGAACTTAAATTTGAAACCCTACAGGACGTTTTTAAATTCAAAGTTTAGAATGTAGGCAAACCTCACAACACAGAAAAAAAAAACATGGTTAGCTATCACAAAGGATGCAGGTTTCATAAACATTGTCAGTCCAACAAATCACTTTATAAACAATTCCAGCTGGAGAATATTTGATTTTATAGATATGATTTTTGTCCTGTACCACATCCAACCCTCACTGACCCTCAGATGTCCTGAATACACCACACCTCCTTCCTCCTAGTTCAACTGTTTGATCTTCGAAATGTCTTTTCAGTGAATAACAGCTAAAAGTAGAAAAAAGAGAGGCAGGACTAATAGAGCATGGAAGGACACGAGAAGAAAAGGAAAGTGATGATGAGGTGAGAGGAGAAGGAAAAAGAGAGGAGCAGAGCAGCAGCTGGCAGGTGTCAGGAGTCACAAAGGGCCATCTGTCCATCGAGTGCCATCTCCACACACACACACACACACACACACATAAACAACATAAACTTTCATGCTCACAACAACATGCCTCCACAGAGCAGCTCATTTCCCCTCATATGTCTTTTTGCTTATTCTTTTTTTATCTTAGTTCTAAAAATCCAGTTTATTAGTTTATACTGAGTGATTGGCTGACTGAGTTAGGGTTAGTTGGCTGTTTACAGTAGAATACAAGCTCTACGTTTCAGTCTTGTATAATCTTTGGCTTTAGCTTCACAGGTCTCCACCCTGTCAGAGTCAGACTTTGATGCTGACAAAACATAGGCAATGTGGCAAAGATGGACTGTGTGTGTGTGTGTGTGTGTGTGTGTGTGTGTGTGTTCCTCAGCTACTTACCAAGGCAGGCATGCATACAGGAACACACAGTGCTGACCGTTGACCTTTCATCTCAAACTATCTCTCTCTAGGGAGTTTTTAAGAATGCGAGGAGCGCTGCGATGACACACGTTAAAACCTTCATACACGCAGCAACTTTTCATCAGCATTGTAGTTCACAGTAGTCTAACTCACTACGCTACACGGCCACAAGTGTTTAGACAAACCTGAGCAGACTGTCGAATGTATCATTCACAAACCATGAGTATTAATCTGCTGCTTTTCCTCTTCTGATGTTAGGCTTTCCAGAAGATTTTGGAAACCTGGCTGCAGAGATTCGCTCCCATTCGGAGACCAGAGCATTTATTGAGGTCCAACACTGATGTTGTTTGATGTGGCCTGGCTCCCAGTCGGTGTTCTTGTTCATCCCAGAGGTGTTTGATGGGGTTGAGGCCAGGGCCAGGTTGTCCTTATATATTGAGTCTATATCGAGGGTCTGTGAAGACAGAGGGTGTCACATGTTGTACAGATTTTGTAATATTGGGCTATATATATAAAATTGACTTGACAGCAAAGGGCGTTCCCAAAACTGTTGCCACAAAATTGGAAGCACAATAATATAGATCTAACGGAGCAGAATGTGGACAGGGTTTTCTACATACTTTTGGCAGCATAACTGTCCTGCTCCAACAGCACAATCATTAGGCTCCCCTCTTATTCTCGTGGTTGACCTCTGCTTTGTAGGTTTTGATATTTATGATTGTGCATTATATTATTTTCTTTATAAGGTAAATTCCCCTCAATTAAGATTTTCCGATTCATTACAACATGTAACCGAAAACCTTGTCAACTAGTTCAAAGAGCAAGACCAACAAGCAATGCTTTCGTGCTTTTTTTAAGGCAGTTCAGATGTCATCTGGCTCCCTCACACTTACTACCACCCTATGTTGCTCTCTTTCTCTTCTTCCTTTAACAACTCTCTATTTCACCCCCCACCCCCACCACCACCCTTTACTACCCCCCTCTCTCCTTCCTTCATCCAGCAGACAGAGGGCGGATGCTGGCAAACACTTCCTCTCTCCACGAAGTTACTTCCTGTCTCTGGGAATCCGTTTCCTGTTCGCAGCTATAACAACAGCACTAAGAGCATTCCTCAGGAGTCTCTCCATCACACACACTCACACACAAAACACAACACACACACACACACACACACACACACACACACACACACACACACACACACACACACACACACATACGGTCTTGTTTCTAATCAGTGGCAGTATTATCTGGTGTTACAGGGCGGAAGTGTTTATATTTGTCTTGGAGCTCAACACAGTGCTGGAAGTGACACACAAAATAACATACACAAAAATGGCGACACATACTGTATAAAAACACTCAAAATATGCAGTAAATGCATGTACAGAGTAATCACAGTCATGAATACACACAGTCTTCCTCACACTGTTCTTCTCTTTATCTCTTCATCTCATTCCCTTATCTCGCTGCTATTTTTTGTCCTCAATGTCTTTCTCAGGTCGTCTCCAGGGGGTATTCCCTTTTCCCGTCCTACCCCTTTCCTTCAGCCACCCACCATCCATTAACATACACACATGCTCGATCGCACGCATGCACACACACACACACACACACACACCAAACACACACACACACACACACACACACGTGCTCGATTTATATTTTGGTACCTCACATCTGAGTCCCATAGATAAAGAAACATTTCCACAGCTGCTTTTTAATTTAATTGGCCTTTGATGGACAAAAAGCCAAACAAATATTTAGGCTTGAATCTATAGCTCAGCTAAAGCACAGGGACAGACAGGAAACCACAGTATTATTCTGCCTCACTGTCATCTTTAGGGATAGTGTTCAGCAACAATAATGTCTTAGCTCAGGCTACATCCACACTAGGATGGATAAGGCCAAAATGGAGAGGAAAAGATGTGTTTTCATACATGGCCTTGGGTTAGCTTACATAGTATCCTGTTTTTTAATTTAATTTATCTTTGTGTACTTAGTTGTACATATAGAGAGACAAGGAAATGTTCAATAAAAAAAACACAATTGCAACTCATGGCATCTGTTGCTTGTCAACACTGTTGTCTTTTCCCTCCAGACATGTTTTAACATATACTATAACATACAAGACACAAGTTCACTTAAAAGTCTATTCTCAGTGTATGTGCACTGGAAGTTTCAAGTTTCCTTGTCACACTTGTTTAAGTTAAATACTAGACTGTGATTGGCTTCCAAACTAGTTGTGATGACACAACACCATGTGCATACCCACATGTGTTTTAAAGTCAGATTTAAGGTGAGCTCAGAGAAACTTTTACCCCTCAGCAGATGACTTTGACAACAGCCTTATCAAATTCTGCACATAACATTCTGCACAGTGACATTTTAAACATTCAAGTGACAATTAACAAACCCACATTACATTTAAAAATTAACTTAATTCTAGTCTTCTTGAAAACCCTCGACTGCTAGTTAGTTGCACCTTTCCCCACGCTACTACCTCCCTTTTGTTATATATAATATAACCAATGTGCATTCAATTGCAGTGTGACAAATTTAGTTTGAATGTTTTGCTAGGTAACCATAAATCCAAACAACACTGAACACCAAATATTTTTGGAGACATGTTGTGAATATACGATCAAGCCAAACTATATGTTTTTTGTGTTGCTCTTAGAAAAATAATTGCATGCATGTAAACAGGGAAATGAACCTGTTTCTATCAAGTGGAACAGACTTTACAAGCCAAGACTTGTGCAGGACATTGACTAAATGTTAAAAGGCTGTAAATGTGTTCTTCGAGACTTTGAAATTCTCCTGTGTGTGTTTCCCCAATCTGCCTCGCTCTCTGATTTATACTCCACATAAGCTAATACTGAAGTTTATTAGCCATATGCTATAGTGTCCTGCTTGCTATCAGCCAGTGTTGTAGTCAAGTCCACCTAAACCGAGAAGTCATCACCAAGACCAGAGTGTATCGAGACCAAGAAAAGACCAAGGCTTTGAGGGGTTGAGATCAAGTGAAGACCAAGACCAAGGTAGGGCGAGACCTATTCAAGACCAAGACCAGACCATTGCCAGACAGCCTGAGCTACTTCTCCTGTCTTCCGCATTCACTTTCTTGGGAGTGCGTGTTAAGGGGGCAGGGAGAGAGGGGTTTACAGTAACAAATTTCAAATTAGATATGAGTCAAGTTGTTGGTTGCATTTGCAAGTTTTAACACATAGGCATAAATCAGACAATGCATAGGCAGTTTAGCGAAATCCCTGCATTTGTGGTCTTGACCGGTCTTGAAATAAAATCCTGAATCCTCTTTATCCGAGACAGAATGCTGTCGATTCCGAGACTTTCTCGAGATTGGTGGATCTCACTGCTATCAACATATCCCAAAATGCAATGATCACATCCAGGATAGAGTCGACTGTATTCAGTGTTTACATGATCCAACTAACAAGAAGAAAAGTCATGATATCATGAGTGTTTGTGTCAAAGAAACACACCATACAGGAGGGTCTTTTTTTTTTTTTTTTTTTTTTTTGTGCGGCTGCTGGTGTGTTTGTTCATTGTTGGTCCAACCTCCTCTCTCCCATCTGCTGCTACTCATTAGCATGGAAACAGGACCGGGAGTGTTTTCACACATACACACACTGGCCATTAATCAACGAGTCAGACCAGGGTCCATTCCCACACATACACACCACATAGATGAAAACAAAGACCATACACACACAGACATAGCGCCTAATCACAGAAACATCCCAGAGCACACTTTAGTAGGTCTCGACCACACCTCTCGTCTCAGCGGATCAGATCCCAAATGTTTGGCTATCAAATCTGGCAACCTAGTGATGTCTCAATTGCTTTTTAGTGTTAGTGATGACTGTTCCCTTGTGGCACCGTCAGTGAACACAAGGACATTTGTTACCATCAGCTGTTCTCTTCATGGGATGAATTGGCACTGTTGGTACTGGTATTATTGTGTGAATATGTGGTCTAATTGTATCTCATGTATGGCCACATTGAAGAGAAGAGTGTATTCCCATGACCTGACTACCTTGTGTAAATGAGAGTGGTGTGTAAAGGCAAATTAGCAAACCTTGTTGCGGTCAAGGAAGAAACACAATTACTTCCATATTTGGAAGTACAAGTACTGACTCTGAATTTAGTGTAATAACAGAATGTAGATTTAGTGCATTACAAGAAGGATTCATCAAGACTGCATGTCAATTCAATTTCCTGTGGTATCAGCAGAATAATTTAAAGTCTCACTGGCTTTCTTTATCAAGTACTGAATATAATAACATAATGTAGATGTAGTGCATTGCAGAAAGTTGTAACAACAAGAATAGTCAAATATATGAGGAAGGTATAAAAGCAGGGAGCACATTTCATAAGACATTTGACAATCCTCATTGTGCACGGTGAGCTCAAGATGGGAAATTTAGTTTGACTGAAGCAGGACGGGACAGAGCTGCTGCAGCTGACCAAGAAGAAATAAAAGCACATGTGTTTACAAAAAAGGGCTTCATTCTGTGTAAACAGTGATTCAAGTCATTTTCACTGTTAACACTTCTTGTGAGTTTCAGTTTGACTCATGACTTTTACGTCATGCAGCCTTTTCCCTGTGTGATATCAAACAAACATCAGTGCTTCCTGCAGAAACTATTAGGAGACACTTCTACTATCCAACCAGCTCACGCAGAAGAACACAGAGGAAGCTCACTACAGTAAGTGCAGATCCCTATTACACTGTGAGCCAGAGATGGCACCTCAAATAAAGTTACATTTGAAAACAGATGCAACACAGCAAAAGGAATGAGAGGATCAAGACTGCATTGCCAATTGAGTTTCCTGTGGTTCATCAGCAGAATGATTTAAAGTCTCACTGGCTTTCTTTATCGTGGCTGAGGTGTTGGAGTGCCATCCCAACTAAATCTCGTTCTGGGTAAATAAATGGAGAAATCAGATTTTTACTTTAGCTGCCAGTTAGATTTATGTTTTGGTACCTGAGATGTGGAACCAAGCAAGTCTTCCTGTTGACCAAGAACAGCGTCCTGCAGAAGTTGAAGAAGAGTTTCTTATAGTTTCTCAGCTGAGAACCTTATTATTTGATCTTAAGTCTTCGCAAAATATAAATACACTATATGTGTCAAAGTTGCACAGTGTGAAGACGTTAATCAAACTTTATCAACAACTTGATGTTGGAAATAACATTTTAAAAGAGCCAGACCTAACTACTACATTTTATCAAAGAGAAAAGTTGTAGGCCTACTCTAAAGTGTAGAGAGAGTGTCTGCCTCTTGAACCCAAACTAGCAACAGCTGAATGGCAAATTAGTTGAAAAAAGGTGTTAGGGCTCCATGAGTCCGCTCATTTGGTGTTTTGATAATAACACACGGCTTCAGAATCTGCCACAGGCGTTCAGCTGGTTTGTTTTGGCAGGGAAGCATCCTCATCATTTATTGTTATGTTTCTCCAATCATTTATACAGACTTTGCTTTTAATTTGGCAACCGTCTGTATGTAATATTGTCACATGGTGCGGTACTCGTGTTTTTCCTCATGTCGAGAAGGGTGTTTAATTGGGAAGTGAAGCGTTTGGAGGGTTAAGGAGGAATTTTGAGGAGAACTTCAGGAACCTTGTGGCAGAGAGAGAGAGATATCTGCTGTCTCTCTCTCTCTCTCTCCCCTCCTGTGTGTCCTATGTGGCAACATCTGCTTCCTCCGCTGCTCTTTCCCATCATGCAGTGGGCGTGTCTTTTGTGTTGCCCCCCAGCTTCATTGTTCTAGCCAATCATTGTCCTCGCCAAGCTGTTCCCACGATGCACCAGTAATGACCAGAAGGCGCTGATGGGAGCTGGTGTCTCTGAAGGAATGACTCTGTCTGTTCAACCACTTTAATCCCCAGGGGGAAATGACAATAAACTAAATAAAAACAAAAACAATGAGCTAACATTTACTCAAAGAGTTTTAGGTGCTTCGATTTCCAATTATAACCCCCAAAACTATGATTTAAATAAAGCATATATTAGTTATACATTAGTGTTAGAAAAGGAAGAAGCAATTTAATAGAGTCATGTTGTGCAGATATTGACAGTCAGGGAAAGAGGAAGAAAGAGGGGGAGAAAGAGTAAGTGAAAGAGAGAGATGGAGCTCTGGGAAAAGATCAGAGCCTGGTCCCTGGGGAGCTGCGACAGATGAAGTAGCTGAATAAGCTGTCTGTCATTGTGTGACTCAGGCTGCTGTGGCCACTTCGTTTGTTCAAACAATGGAGAATGGCTGAGAGAGAAATCTCTGTTTTCCCATAAGATTTAGCCCAAAAAATCACCAGTCAGTGATGTGTGGGGATTTGTCCTAGTCGCAAATTGAAATGCTAATAAAAGACGAGTGGAGAAGAGGTGCAAAGTCAGTTTGTCAGTGTTATGATGCTGTCTCTTTTGTAGTGACAGAAACTGCATATCAGCAGATAAAAAAGTACTTTGTGTTTTAACAAATCAATTTACTTGTAGAAAAGACTTTTGTGTTTCTGTTTTTTTATTTTGTGGTCAAGTGGCATTTACAGTAAATCAGAATTTTAAACTTTAGTAGCCTAAATAAAGCCAATACGACACATCAGTCAGTCAGAAAAAGAAGGGCAAATCTAGATGTTCAGCATCAAGTTTCCCACAATATGACAAGATAAAAAGATTTAAAACAAAAAATCACATTTAATGTGTGAATACATGGATACTGTCACATATAAACAGAGGTGTAGCCAGAGAATTTGGGTCCTGTGCATCCCTATTTGTTGTCAGTGTGCCCCCTTCAACTTTTAATACATACATACAATTCTCACGTGTGCAAAAGACTGCATCTTTAGTGGTTAATTACAATAATGACATTTTTATACCATGTTTAATCAAATAGTACTCCATGAAACCTGTGATACTGTTATTATCAGGTTTGTTTGATAAAGAGTATTTTAGAACATTATTTCCTGCATTGATGTTCAGGTCTTTATTGCTGACACAAACAGAAAAAGGCCTCTTTTCTGGCATCTACACTGAGGAAGGATTACTGTATTCCATAAGAAAACAACAACTGAAGACTAAGACTTTGCTGCAGTCAGTGCTAACTAGAGTTCCCTCTTGATGTTTGACGCAAATCTACTTTCATGGTAAAATTCTGCAAACAGTTGCTTGATATCCTTTATGAGTTCATTTTTTTCTCACATCCTCAATAACACAAGAAGATAGAGGGAATGCTGCTTAATTTATTGGCAAATAACTATTGTGATGTTAGCTATCTAGGTAAATTTTACATTTGTACATAAAAACAAGCATTACATTCCATGATTCTTGAGGGATCCCTATGTTGGGCCCTAAGTCGTTAGTTGAACTATTCCCCTCACTACTACACCCCATATAGATGTTTGTTCATTCACAATGCTGCTGATGCTGAACTGAACCTTAACAAATATTAGTATATATGTATGTATGCCTTCATTAGAGAGCTTACAGGAAATGAGTGGGGGAGAGAGCTGAGGAACAACATGCAGCAAACGAGGATGTTGTGGTCCATGATCAGAATCTTAACCTGCTAGAATGCAAGTGTCCCAGTTTCAACTTTCAGCAAAGTACCATTGTGTGAGTATGTGTGCGTGTGTGTGTGTGTGTGTGTGCGTGTGCGTGTGCGTGTGCGTGTGCGTGTGTGTGTGTGTGTGTGTGTGTGTGTGTGTGTGTGTGTGTGTGTGTGTGTGTGTGTGTGTGTGTGTGTGTGTGTGTGTGTGTGTGTGTGTGTGACAGGTGACCAGTGTATGAACAAAATAAGGCTCATTGGCCAAGTGTGAGCTCGTTTCTGCCCCCCTTGTCGCCCTCTTCCCAGCAATCTGATCAAACTGATCTTTGAGGAGAGGAGAGGAGAGGAGAGGAGAGGACCATATGAATGGACAGATTAATCAGATTATAGCAGAGACACACTTAAACAGCCTGTTCTCTGGATTAGCTACGGTCCTGCCTACTCCCTGTCAGAATAAAAAAGTGTGTGTGCGAGGAGAGAAAGAGGGGGAAGAGTAACAGAGACAATATTATCAGACACATGAATATGTGGATTTTCAAATGTGTGTTCATACTTTGTGTTGCTTTTAGTGTTTGTGTTTGACAATAAAAATCACCCATGAGTGTGTTACTAAATAATAGAGGTTCAAAACCCTGCAATACAAATTATGGTACAACTGAGATATCCTTGAAAAGATGGAAACTTGAACTTTAAAAGCCCCATATGAAAAGGAAAAACTGTCTGATCTAATAAACACTTGTGTATTTTTGACCATTGAGAAGTTTCTATTTCCCCCTCAGAAGTTCAAAGAGTGCTGTTCTTTAAATGCAGCAGGGCAGCATATGGCAGCTAGTGACCAGGGCTTTGTCTGACTATTGACACCAGAGAGATGCAGAGAGGGAGGATGTGAGTGTGTGCGACTGTTCGGGGCCGGAGGACAGCCTAACAACAACAAAGGACCAGCTTTAAGCCTGTCTCCTGTGATTTTCCAACTCAGCAAAAAGCTATTGTGGCACTAAAAAAAGTTAGGTTAAAAAGCTTAGCATGGTATGTGCTAACAACTGCCTGCCGCTTGTGTAATACAAGCAAATACTTTTTGAGCAGTCACAGTTGCAGTGTTTGGAAGGGTCCCCGTGTCTACAACCACTGTGCAGGTCACTGCTCAATATGTCGGTCTATAACTTGACTTATTATGTGACTCTGTATCATTATATGAAGGAATACATGCACTAGACTTTATTTTACTTTACTTCAGTCTGCCAGCCTGTGATTTGTGTTTATTTGTGTGTGTGTGTGTGTGTGTGTGTGTGTGTGTGTGCCTGCGCACGCTAATGTGCTCCATGTTGACACAATACAGTTAGTCCTCTGTAATTGTAACAAATTTCTGATAATCTGTCATCCAATTCCACCGTCTTGTGTGTGTGTTTGTGTGTGTGTGTGTGTGTGTGTGTGTGTATTTGTATGAGACTGCGAACCAGATGAGTTTCTTTGATGACTACTTCTACACTCCCAGTGGTCGCTAAACACACACACACACACACACACACACACACACACAGTATTTAGGCAGGGGCAACCAGGACTAAATCTAGACTGGTGGTTACTCTCTCCAGCTATAAATACCCCTCTGCTTAAAACAAGATCACACACACGCACGCACGCACGCACGCACACACACACACACACACACACACACAAAGCGCTGATGCTCATGTAAAGAGGCTCATAGAAAAAACATTCCTTCACAGGCACATGAAGACATAGACTAATATAAATACACATACGTAGCCATACACACACACACACACACACACACACAAATACTCACACAAAGAGATGGCTCTGGCCTCAGAGCAGGCTAGCTAAGCGGTTTATGATTATGGGGTGTGTCTTTGTCTCATTTAGTGGTTCCACAAGGAGACAGTCTTCTGCTGTGTCAGACACACACACACACACACACACACACACACACACACACACACACACACACACACACATGCAAATACCAACACACCATACTTAACTGAGGAAACTGCAAATGTAAAAAAAAAAATGGCTGCATATGAGACAAATTTATTGCTAATGTTCCAAAATATAGCTAAATCATTAGTTGTGCACAGATATGAATGAGTGTCAGGTAAAAAATATTGTTCCCCTAGTATTGTATGTTATAATCTCTAAGAAAAAGCAACCACATATAAATATAAATATAAAATCATTCAACACCAGACGTGCTATATTTCATTCCTCTTTTATTTTGGAAAAATATTGCGCTGTTTCCAGTAATAAAAATGACAGGCTCTGTACATACGACTTTTCTCTTAAATACAACACAGTCACAGGGGTCTCAAGTGCCTAACACATACATGCATACATACATACTTACATACATACTTTATCTGCCAAATAAAAACTTAAATTATAACAGGTGTAACAAAACAAAATCACAACAAGATGGAACACAAATAATTACATAATTAAATTAAAAGAATACATCTTTCTTTAGATAACAAATAAAACAAATTATCCTAACCAATGGCAGGCAGGGTGATGGTGTCCTTCAATTGGCTAATAGTGGAAGACTGGGAGTGAAGAGAGCGGGAGTGGGCAGTGCATACATTTGACACCACACACAGGTATCATCACCTCTTCTGTACACACACACTCATACACACACACACACACACACACACCTCCATAGTGCAATGAGGTCTTGGCAGTTAAGACTAGTCTTTTATAGCTCGGTTTACTTGGAAACACAACAGCATTCTCAGGAGAATTTTGCAACTTCTTTCAGGTAATTTTGTCAATAAATTGTGGCCAATTGAGCTGCCAGGAAAAAAAATATGTATTGGATGATTATACTTCCCTTATGTTTTGTCTGATTTGTTTCACCGTCTCTTCACCTTTGTTCTCTTACGCTGATTGTTGTGTTTTAAAAGTTGCCCTGCCCATTACATTGCCCTTTGTATCTCAACCTTCAGGGGTCAGGGGGCCAGTATGGCCCAACAGGATCCATGTTGGATCGATCTGCAGTCACTACTGGAGTCTTCAGTTCTCTATTTTCTGCTGAGAACCAGCTCAGCCAACACCGTCTCTGTCAGTGCTGCAGGGTTAAAGATGTACAGCTGCTGTAGAAGTCCCACTGTTTTTAATTTTGTTTTTCGCAGGAAAGCTCCAATTGTGATTTGAATAAATTTTTTAACAAACTGTAAATACAGTACAGCAGTACTAAAAATGAAGTACAGGGACTACTACTATTACTTCATCCTGTACTCTGCAGCACTGCACAGAACATGAACTGTCCAATATCCAGGACAGCTTTTACACTGCATTGTAAAACCACAGCACATAATAGTACTACAACAGTACTTAAAAAGTTCTCAGTACTCCGAAGGTACTACACTGTTCATTTAACCAGTACTCTATGGTACTACAATATCATCGGTCAATATTAAAGTCAATACTCCATTGTTCCTCCTGGTACAAGCAGTAAATCTTCCACAGCTGCATGAGTACTCATTCAGCACTGTTTCTGTACAAAGTTTGTACGAGTGCTAGCACTGTCTTCTGGTACTTCATCCATAGCACTTAGTCAGCATTAGACCTAACATCAATCGCAGGTCAAAAAAGTATTCACCCCTAGTACTACTGTAGTACTAAGTCCTTGCCAAGTCGGTACTGACTCCGCGCTGGCTCAGCAGCACCTTGGCTCAAAGTCCTCCGGTAAATCCCAGGGAACAGCAGCAAACAGCAGGAGTAAAACCTCCTGGAGACAAGCTGAGCTCTACTGCTCAGGGCTGGTGTGTGTGGACCGCCATCAACCACAGGAAACTGGTCTGATCTGGTCTGGACTGGTATCATACCTGGAATACAAAAAGTCAGTGTTTAGTGTGTTTTTACACATGTGCTGGGGGAAAGTTACAATTATTTGGTATATTTGCCGGGCAAATTATTCTATTTTTGTGTACTCACCTCTGTAGCGATGATACATTCATCTTTTTGGTCCGACATGACGTAGACGGACTGGTATTTGGTGTCGTTGGTACACTGGTACCTGCTGTCACTGGGACTGTGGTATTCAACATCACTGGTTGACTGGTATTTGACGTCACCGGTTGAGTGGCATTTAAGATCGCTTGCTGCGTGATAGTTCAACTCGCTTGATGACTGATATTTTACTTCGCTGCAGCCTGGTGACTCTTCTTCTTGTTTCGTTTCTGATGCGTCACTGTGGGACGGAGAAAAACAGATTCAGAAATGCCTTCCTTCACACAACACATGCGCTCATTGCATTTAGGCTGACACGTGTACATTTTTATAATGTACAATACCAAATTTTCAAGCAGTACCTGCCCAAGTATATTTTTTGTATGTACCTGCTTTGTCTCTTCCTGTATCTTTCCTCCGAGTCGGACTCATCCAGCATTTCACAATTAACCACTGGCTCATCACGCTCCTCTTCTTTACACAGCGGCAGCTCCTCAGGCCGGAGCTCATGGACCAGGTTGTACTCCACACTGGGGTAGCGAGTCTTAAAGCCGTTCTTCTCTGATCCGTTGAGCCCGCTGATTCCACTCAGACCACCCAGTGATCCAGAGAGGTCCGAATGGTAATCCACCTTCTTGTTGGTGTTTTTTATGGACGTTGTCATCACAGTGCCCAGTTCCTTGTCACTGCGGAGACAATTGTTGGTGGTCGTCAGGTTGTTCATGGTCTCGTGGCTTTCGCTGTGGACACTGTCGCCGTGGTGACTGTGACTCTCCTGCAGTTTGACCCGAATGTAGACCACCAGTACTGAGCAGCCGATCAGGATCACAAGAACGAGGAAGACGCCGGCACACACGGCCGTCCAGGGGAATCCACTGTCGTCCTCCTCCTCAACATTTTCACTTCCTGGCGAAGAGTATCGTCGATCCGGTCCATCCACCACTGGCTGACCCCTGGGAGCCTCTGGTAAGAGGAACTGGCAGTTGTGACCGCCGTAGCTGGGCACACAGGCGCACACATAACGACCACCACGCTCATGGCAGGTTGCCCCATTGTGGCAGGGGTTGTGATGGCAGCGGGAGATGGGGGTGCTGCAGTTTTCACCAGTATATCCTTTGGAAGAAGCAGAGTTTAAGAGTCTGGAAACAAACTACATACATATAACAGATAATGTAAACGTAATCCCACAAAGCCCATCAGTTGAGTGCTGTCATACCTGGAGGGCAGGTACAGGTGTAGCTGTTCACTCCCTCCTGACACGTCCCACCGTTCTGACAAGGGAAGGACAGACAGTATCCAGAGACACTGCTGCTGTCCTCACAGTTAGGACCTGAAAATCCTTCAGGACACTGACAGAGGTAGGAGTTCACCAGATCCACACATTCTGCACCTGCAGGAGGGAGAGCGATTGAGACAAAGGCCGAGGATTAGTCTCCAGATATTTTAATTCTAGGTTTAATAGTAGGTAAACTTACAAACACAGAGGACAACGTACCGTTTAAACAGGGGTTGGAGGAGCAGTGGTCAATTTTCTTCTCGCAGTTGAAGCCAGCGTATCCCATCGGGCACTGACAGAAGTAGCCACCTTCAGGGTTGTCTGCGCAACGCCCGTCATTGAAGCAAGGCCCATCTGCACAGGTATTGGCACTTAACTCACAGTTGTTGCCATAGAAACCAGGCGGGCAAGTGCACTTATAGCCGTTGTCGTTGTCCTATATTGGAGATAATGCAAACAGTGGTTACACACATGCTCGTTTCCATGAGAATACTTGTTTTTATCGACACAGATCTTCTCTTCAATTGATACTCACAGTGCAGCTGCCTCCGTTGCGACAGGGGTTTCCAGAACACTCGTTGACCTGGATCTCACAGCTGGCACCTGTGTATCCAGGCAGACAGGAGCAAGTGTAGCTGCCCTGACCTGTGTTGGTACAGGTGGCTCCATTAAGACAGGGCTTATGGTGTGTACAATAGTTCAGATCTGGAGACAGAAACAAGAGGCAACAATTAAAAACAATACAGTTTAAATATGAAACTAAGAGGGATGACGGAGTGCCACAGGGTCCCAAACAAGGAGTAAATCTCTCAGTAAACTCACCCTGGTTACAGAAGAGACCACCCCATCCCTCCTGACAGTTACATTGCCAGGGCTGTTGGCAGGTGCCATGGAGGCAGCCCGGGTAACGGATACAGTCATCGCAGTAACGCCCACTGAAGCCCACACGACACCTGGGAACACAACATTTAGTAAATACTGTGTTAATAACAATCTATCTATACATTTATGATCCAAGCCACTCCCGGAAACAAAGACTTGAACGTTCAGTATCTGAGTGACTTACTTGCACTCTCCAGGTTTTTCACAAAAGCCGTGTTCTTCATCACAGCCAGGAAGACAGATTGCTGCAGGGAGGAAACAGATAGTGACAGGTGAATCATGGGAAATCCAGTGTTGGAAACATGTCTGCCCTTGCATCAGTCTCCCATTCACAAAGGGCTTTTTCAAACGGCTACATGCTTGCCTGCCTGTCTGGTTGGTGCCTCAACCTTCTTATCTGTTTGTCTGTCTATCAATCTGTCTGGTGGCCTGTCGGCCTTTCCAATTTGTTTACAGGCTCACCTGTCTGTCTGTCTGTCTGTCTGTCTGTCTGTCTGTCTGTCTGTCTGTCGTCTCTTTCATTCTCTCATAGAGGCCTAATAAACCAGAAAGAGGCTTGCGGCTCATGTTTGGTTAGCTGCCTAAATAGAAAGGGATAAAACCTTGAGGGTCATCAGGTCATCCCTGACCACCGGCTGAAATGTGTTGATCTCTTTAATACTGCAAAAGTTGCTGAAAATGTTATCTTCTAGCTTTAACAGCCCACAGGGAGCTTTGGTCACCAAATGGAGGAACCAGCCAACAAGCCCTCTCCTTTAACATGGTTTCTCTGTAACACAAAAGCATCCCACACAAAGCCGCCTTTCTCCCCCTTGACTGTGTGGGTCAGAAGTCCCTTTTCTCACCCTTGGCCCCTCTCTCCCCTCCTACTTCAGATCCTCATCTCCTCCCTTCCTCTTCCATCAACCTATCCCCTCTCTTCTTCTCCTCTCTTCTTCCTCTCCTCTTCTACATTCATCCTTTCCCTCGTCCGCTCCTCCCGTCTCTCCTCACTCCCCTCCACCTCCCCCTAGGGCCAGCTGGTCTGTGTGGAGCTAACCACCAGACAGCTGCTCCATTGTCTCCTCTCACCGTGCAGCTGCCCCCTCCACAACAATACACAACTCCGCTCGGCCAATCACCAGCCCGAGGCACAACAATACAGGACCCCTACTTGGCCAATCGGGGAGGAGGTTTGGGGCGAGGAGGCCCCAGTGGTCTAATGGAAGGCACGCGGCGTGTGAATTACTGAGGAGCCACTGCGGCTGATTAGAATGGTGCTGTGGGATAACTAACTGACGCCTGTTGCACACGGGCACCGCATTAGGAGGTGGAAAAAGTCCCTCAACAATAAAGATAGGCAAGTGATTAAAAAAGTAATAAACTTTTCAGAAAGCCTTTGACTCATCAGCGTTAGTTTATAGCTCCTTAGTTCTGAGAGTTAAATAATACATTCTTGAGCGGATAGTGATTCCTCTCTAAGCCATAACTTACGTAAAGCATGCAGTATTTTAGCTCATGTTTTGAGGCCGTATTTTGGGATCAGACGCTCAATGTAAACATCAGCACCTCCTACTAATGACTTGTGCTGCTCCTTCAGCTTATCTATCCCACACGCAGCTGCCAGAGAATTTAAATATTAACTAGTGCAATACTAAAAAGACGAACAACTGTTTTCTTTGCCCCTTTTATGGCATGTCCTCATGTTTCTCCAAACAGCCTGAATGGTTGCATGTTGGTTAAATAAACAAATCCACTTACGTTCAGTGCAGTAATGTCCCTTCCAGCCCGAGTTGCATATGATCTCCCCGCGCTCGCCGCAGGTGAAGTGGCCAAAAGCATCGTCTCTGGGCCGGCAAAAGACAGAGCAACCGTCGCCATAGTAGTGCTCATCACACAGGAAGCGGTAGGAGTAACGCAGCTCAGTTCTGCCGCTTGTCTGCATATCCTTGTACCACTCTTCTCCCACAGTGAGGTGACGCTGAGTGGTGATCCTACTGATCAGACGCTCTGGGTTGTCTGCAAAAGTCAATGACAAGGCTTGTTATTGGTCATATGTTATTACTGTTAGTGTTATGATTGAATACTTGCAGCATGATGTTCTACAAAACAGGTGCTATGAAAGCAGAGGGAATGACACGCTGTAATTGTCATAAATTATGACTGTTATTAATTTAATCTCATTGGTTATTATTTTTATAAAGAAGATTTCTTTGTTTAGCCTTTCCACATACATTAATATTTTTGTTTTGGGAAGATGGTTTACTGCCAGAAATAAAATACTTTTTAATGGTTTTAAGATAGTAAAGTGGGGGATACTGCTACCTAAAAAAATGGTTTTAATTCAAATTGTGCACTCTCCTGTTAAGAAAATAGAGTGTAGGTTACACCTGGTGACTGCCAACCGTTTTATTAACTCCACAACCACCATCAACGCAGACACACACACTCTCCCATGTTGTGGTCAGTTAGTCATCATTAGTGCAGTGATAAGAGCAGGACATAAAGATAACAACAACATATATATATAATATATAACAATGTAGGGGCAAATCTCAACTGGCACCTGCAAAAACTGTGGGTGGTCTTTATCTTAAGTAATGTTAAATAAACCTCCAGCTGTAGAGATGTTTGACACATAGACTAGTCTTTTAATCAAGTTATTTATCATCAAATTTAAAAGTTTATATGCCCATATGTATAGGCCACAGAAATCAAATAATAAGTCATCTACTTGGGTAAAGCCCCTATATGTAGGAAAGAAATGTATATAAACTTGCTCTTAATAAATGTGTCAGCATACTGCTGGAGAACATTCATCAAACGTTTTGTTGCCCTCTTTAGCACTAATGACTGAGCACTAAGTGAAAAACATGCTACTGAGAGAAAAACAAGGTCACTATAAGCCTTCTGGCCTGTCTTTGAGTTACACTGTTGCCTTCTCTGGCTGTCACCCACCTGTTGTCAGGTCGTCCAGGGAGTCAGTGTGCAGAGCTTCAATGATCAGTGAAAACGTCCCCTGAGGAGAGACAGAGAGAGTCAACAGCTGCTCAGCCTGGAGGCCTCCCTCCCTCCGCAGAGCAGCAGAGGGCCATTAGGAGGCCTCCCAATAAACTTCACAGCCTAATTCCCGTGTTGATTAGGGGCCTAATAAGGGCTACTACCTGCTCCTTTTTCACACCCCTGCTACTATCACACTCTGACACCGCCGTAAAACCAAACGAGGCGGAATTTCACGCTGCGCTGCCAATGATGTGCCAACTCAGAGGATGTTAAATTTCCCACCACGCCTGGTCGGAGGAGAGGAGGGTTTGGTGAAAACACCCCCCTCCCCCTTCGACACACACACACACACACACACGCCCTCCTCCCCTCCCCGTTTTATCCTACCAAAGAGCACAGAAATACTACAATAGCCCCTCTCACACAGTGCTGACAAAGACCCTCACAAGTGTTGAGTATGGGAGCATCTGTTGCGTTTTGCACTCTTCAAAGCTAATATGCCCCAGTGGAATAACACTACAATAACTTCACAGTCTCACAGTTTCCATTGCTCCTTAAAAATGTGACATCAATCGTAATAACAGACCACAAATAGTCTATCAAACCAAAACTATAAATGAAATGCATAGGCCTACAGAGTGAATATTCTACAGCAATAATGCAGGACGAGTTGTAGTGGCCCTAGGGGCAGAGATACAGCATTGCACACAATAACTGTCAGAAGATGTCTATAAACACTTACCGGCCATGTGAAGCCGAAGGGGAAGCGGATTGGGTTGGTGAAGCTTTCCGCGTTGGTCTCCGGCACCTGGAAGGAGTTGGAGCCGAGGACGGGAGTCACAGCACCGCCGTAGGTGCAGGGGGGCTCGGGGGAGACGTTAGCCTGGTAATGCTTCAGACAAACCCGAAAGAAAGTCTTGCACTCACACTGCTGGTGTTGGCCCTGCGGATGAGCAGAGCCACCGGGGCAGCAGTTGGAGTTCCCCGGTATCCCTTTCTTGTTGAGAAACTCCTGCAGCTTCAGCTCAAACATTCCGGAGCACAAAACCTAAAAACACACATAGAACCAGCCCAGTGTGTTTGAGACAGGTAACTTCAGGATGTATTTGGAAACATAAGCAAATTCCATAAAGTATTTTTTAAAACGTTTTACTAGCCACAATCGTGTGCAGACACACCGCGTGCGTTTTAATACTATTTAATATTAGCCTATCATGTTATTGAGCCTACCTGGCAGGTGAGTAGGGAGAGAGTGACAACCAGGAGCAGACACAGGCGTCCCATTGTGTTGACAGCCCTTCAACAAGCAGTGAAAGCTCTACAGGTCCGTGGAGCCCGGCTCAAACAATCATGAAGAAAGTTTAAAAAAAATTATAAATAAATTAAAAAAAAAAAGGCTTTCCTGTAGCCTATGTCACAGTCAAGGTGAACTCTTGAAGCGCAGGAGGGAAGATCAAGTGAAACTTTTCCTTTGGTGCGTCTGCCTTCTGCCCCTCTATTTTTCCATACGAGGAACGAGTTTTTGACAGAGAGAGAGAGAGAAAAAAAAAGAAAAAAGTTTTACGGTGTAAAGTAATCCTCAGCAGAAGGATCCCCTTGGAGAAGCGTGAATGAAATCCCGGGTGGAAATGTAAGATAGTTAATTCCAGTCAATCGTTGAAGGAGAAAGAGGCAGCTCTCGGCGGCCTTGTTTATTTTCCCACTTGATTGATAATGATATGCTGATGCTTAGTCTCTGTCTCTCTGTGCCTCTCTCGGAATAACGGTGCGTATGTCTGATGGGTCTCCTGCCCTGCACAGGGTTTTATACCGGGCCAGCAGGCGAAGGGTAATAAGATGCAAATGAGCCCCTCTGCTCCTCTTCTTCCCCTCCCTCCACCACCACCACAAGTCCGCCCCGGGGCCATCACAAAGAAAGAGAAGGGGGGAGGAATGTGTGTGTGTGTGTGTGTGGGGGGGGTGAAACTTTTCCAAAACCCGCCCCTCTACCCCCCCTCCTCCCTTTCTCTCTAAAGGACAGACCAAATGGCTAGTGAGCTGTTAAATGTGCAACAACCCCTTGCTTCCCCTGATGCCTCCCTCCTCTACAACACAGCACACAGGGCCCATTTACATTCCGACAAATTATTTAACCTCTGCACAGAATCCTCTACATCTCAGCAACAAGTGATTTATACACGCAGCGGCCGGTCCGACGGTGGCTTCTCATATTTGGGGTTATGGTAAAGCCTTGGCTGGCCAGTTCCATGCATGGCCAGCCGACAGCCAGCCGTCCCAACTGTGTTACAACGACCATCTGCTCCGCCACATTCCTATGGTGTTACCCCTGCCGTGGCTTTCACATGTTCACACCCCCAAAACAAGTCGATTTGTTCCTATTACCTTATCTTCATTTCTTGGTTGCATGTCCTACACCCCTTGTCTGGCTCAACCTTATGTAATCTAACGTAATGTGCAATTGCTTCAAATGCTGGTATTCTGATTTACTGATTTAATGGTTAATACAAAATGTCAGACAGGGCATTTGATCGATCTATTCGGCTGATTCCCTTAAAAACTAGACTATATTATAACTTAACATACATTTATGCCAAATATATATATTTCATACCATAAATCTGACTTCATGTCGAAGACGTCCAAAATTCCCATTGACTTTCTGTATTTAAACTCCTAAATTATATTTAATATTTTGAATGGATAAAGAACAGCTTTATATATATGTAAGGAAATCTAAATCAAGTGCGCAAAGACACACCAAAATACGCACGCAGTGGCTGCAGGCCAACATACCTAAACCTTTTTCCCCGCATGCCTCTGTATTTCCCGTACTTGCTCTTTGGTAGAGGCAGTAAAAAAAGACTTGGTGGTGTGTCACTCGCGTGGCTGTCATTAAGGGACTTTGTGAGGAGAAGGAGGGGGAGGAGGGGAGGCATGGATGGAGTAAAGTTTTTTTTCTTTGTGCTTTCAGCTGTATGGTAATTGGGCCGGCAGCACCTGCTCTCCCACAATAATACAACACCAGAGAGAGAGAGAGAGAGAGAGAGAGAGAGAGAGAGAGAGAGAGAGAGAGAGTGAGAGAGAGCATGGCCAGTTGCATAAACAGTAATAATATGCTTGATAACAAAATATCACCTTTTCTTGCATATAATCAAGAGATAAAACAATTTAGACTACAGCTACCAAGGTTACAATGTAAGTCCCTGAAAGCCTATGTAGCCTTCTCTATGTGGGCTAATATGGGAACATAACACTGACTCCACAAATGGAACCACTGTCTAATTTGCATACATGTATCTGTGTGTATCCGCAGAAAAATGTTGGGAAGAATTCACACTTGTTGGCATGATGTTATTATGAGCTTCTCTCTGGCTGTGAATTAACTGAAGATGTAGTCCTATATTATGAATCATGAATCTTTCATTAAACCTAACAAACACAATAAGAAAATCACCCAAACTGCTCTGCTGTTTTGTGAGTTATTGCCTTATGAGGTTATAATTGTTAAGGCAAGAAGCATAGCAATTAATCATTGATTATACATTATTATTAATAATAATAATACATCTAAGCAAAAGGTGGAATTTCTATGACACAAAGTTATTTATAAACCACCACTGAATATACTGTGACACTGAAATTTCTCTCTGGGGATTAATAAAGTACTCTATCTATCTATCCATCTATCTATCTATCTACATAATATGATGGAAGAAATACATATTGAATGCAATGAATCAGACTAATGAAATAACACATGTCTAATTGAATACTGGTCTCTATTCAGCCGTCTTTAAACCCTTTCAGCCCGGCACAAATTAAATATCTCAGTCAGCACAACGGCTAATTAAAAACCAGTATTCTGTCTTGCTGGTGGGAACCCAGGCAGCATGGTCGGAGTTACATTTGTTCTGGCTCAAATTGAATGATCCAGAGTCCCTAGTGAACTTTGATTTCTATAACTGACCAGACGGGCTGCCATGCTACGTGCAACAGTGTGTGTGTGTGTGTGTGTGTGTGTGTGTGTGATGGCAATATTGTGGAGGATCCCACAACAATGTCTATCTATCTGTCTATCTATCTATCTATCTATCTATCTATCTATATCTATCTATCTATCTATCTATCTATCTATCAGTTAGCGTCTACATCTGTCAATCAACTGAACCTCTTCACAATCACAAAACAGTGTAACAAAGATCCAGAGAGGTCTCCTATCTGAATGATTTCTTTATTAATGTGTTGGGCAGGTAGTGAGAACTATACTGCAGAGTACAGCACTTCTATTGTTTACAAGGACACACACAGAGGGAGGGGGCCTTAATTACTGTAACAACTCTAATTGAAGCTGCTCTCTGCACAACATCACTGTTTTGGTTTGCTGCTGTCCCCAAACAAGGCCCTCAATCTCATCTTATCACTATGGACATTTTAGTCTAGTATGTCAACACACACACACACACACACACACACACACACACACACACACACACACACACACACACACACACACACACACACACACACACACACACTGCTGATGCATTGTGCAGAGCTGGTGTTGTCCTTTCATTGCATACATTTGAAGACCCTGCTGGCTATAACTCCCTCTGGGTCATATATAAATGAGAAGCCTATGTCTAATGTGGTTGGTGTCCATGATGTGCTCTTTACACCCCTTGAGGCTGATTGAAGGGCCTTTAACCTTAAACTTTAACACTATTATCTTTGCCTGCCATAGTCTTTCCAGATACCCGTATGTGTGTTTAGCTATAGGACGCTGCTCCGAGCTGCTCATTTCATTTAACCAGTTGATTTCAGCCCCCTTCTCAATAGCATACAATGCTCCTATGTGGCGTGGCGTAAAATCCCTCTCTTGAAGCCTTTTATTTACACTCATCCCGACTTTCAGAGGTCCCCGGTGCTCTTTCTCTCTCTCTCTGTATCAGGCCAATATGCTATCAGTCATTCATCACCATGACGTGGCACACATTTTCCGATTACGCCAGCAAAGCGTGACTGAAAGGCATGGTGAGATGGAGAGTGACCTCCCTCGTTCATCAGCATCAAGGCGACATTTTTCCCTAAAACACAATTTATGGTAGTAGGCTAGATTCTCTAATTGTGTCTTAAGGAAACAGCAGAAAGTTGAAACTCCTCCCATCTGATCCCTCTCTCTCTCTGTGTGTGTGTGTGTGTGTGTGTGTGTGTGTGTGTGTGTGTGTGTGTGTGTGTGTGTGTGTGTGTGTGTATGCGTGTGTGTGCGTGTGTGAGGTTAAAAAATTGTTTAACTTGAGGTCGATTGTTTAACTGAAGTGCTTTCCTATTGTGTGTATATATGTGTATGTGTAACTGCGTGTATGTGGGCGCGCCCGCGCGCGCGCGTGTGTGTGTGTGTGTGTGTGTGTGACCAGGAGCTCTGTGACACGCAGGGGGACAACAAAGGAAGAGGTCTCGCGCCCCGCCGCCCATTCATCCCTTTCTCTTGCGAAGTAATTCCCAGTCGCGAGCCCCTCGGGGGAGAAACCGTGTGATTTGTGAAGGGTCGCGAGGACAAGACACGCCCCTCCTCGAGCCCCAGCCATCTGCTCACCAAACACCACAACCAACTACCAAATGGCTTCCCTCATCTCTATCTCTCTATAAAGTCTCTTACGTAATTTCACATGTTGTATCCCCTTCTTTTTCTTCCTCACTCTTCTCCCATCTACCAGTCCTTCCTCTGTCTATACCTTCTTTATTTCTCTCTCCATCTTCTGATTTACAGGCCAAATGCCTTTATAGGTGAAGCTGCTTTGCTTGATGGGTCTGTGGGCCAAATCACAGTGGAGGCATGCAAGGGGTATGAGGTGGCCATATGGCCTGTGTGTGTGTGTGTGTGTGTGTGTGTGTGTGTGTGTGTGTGCGCGAGTGTGTGTGTGTGTGTGTGTGTGTGTGTGTGTCTGCGTGCCAAGAAATGGATGGATGGCTGTGTGGGAACCTCCACAATATTGCCATCACACCAACTACCCACACACACACATACGTGAACACACACCCACACACTGTTGCACGTAGCATGGCAGCCCGTCTGGTCAGTTATAGAAATCAAAGTTCACTAGGGACTCTGGATCATTCAATTTGAGCCAGAACAAATGTAACTCCGACCATGCTGCCTGGGTTCCCACCAGCAAGACAGAATACTGGTTTTTAATTAGCCGTTGTGCTGACTGAGATATTTAATTTGTGCCGGGCTGAAAGGGTTTAAAGACGGCTGAATAGAGACCAGTATTCAATTAGACATGTGTTTTAAATGCCTGTGCTGCTATGTTATTTCATTAGTCTGATTCATTGCATTCATTGTGTATTTGTTCCATCATATTATGTAGATAGATAGACAAATAGATAGATAGATAGATAGATGGATAGATAGATAGATAGATAGACAGATGCTGATGCGATGAGCATCATTCCAGTGCTGATTATAATGATAAAGGAAGAGTCGTGTGGCGGGGCCGCTGACTTAATGGATAAGACTCCCCCAGCAACAACAACACTGTGATGTCAGAAACTCGAGACTCACATGTTCCCTCCCCATCTGAGCCACAAAGACCTGAGGCTGCCCACCTACCATCCCAGTCAGGAATGTAACAACTAACACCACCTGTTAGCCTCAATGTGTGACACAAACTTGTAGTATACCTGTGTTACAGTAGGCTATATGACAAAGTGTAAGATATATAAAAGATAGACAGTCAATTTAGTGAAAAAACATGTATGTCAACATTCCTCTTAAATGTCAACTTCAAAAGCTTCAACGTTAGACACTTGACATTTCATCTCATATTCTGCATGTTTCACACATCTGCTTGTTCCTATTGAGTAAAGCTTTGTCAATTAATCAAATATTTTGATCATTGATTGATTGATCATGTCACTTTGCAAGCAAAATTGCCAAACTTTACATGCCTCTCTAATGTGAGGATTTGCAGTTTTGTCTTTTGTGATGAATCATATTTGTAATGATGATGACCTGGCTTTTAAATGCCCACTTCATTGTTGTCACATTTAAAGTCTTGCTACACCATGACATTTTATGTTTAATGGACTTAAAACAAGCAAACAAACAAACAAACAAAAATTCAGTTTTGAACAAATCACACACTCCATGCTCCCCGAGATCCCTGCCCTGTGGCCCCCTGGGGGTCCCTGGCCTTTAGTTTGAGAACCAGTGGCCTCCAACAGCAGGATTAGCCAAGCCAGCTGCCCAGAGAGACCCTGGGCCCTGGACGCTGACACCAGGCATGACCTCAGGGTGGCTACTATCAGGGGCACTGAGGGGATTTGGACAGCACTTGGTGTGCTGTTCATTCAATTGGACAACTGTTGAGCCAGTGCAGATTTGTGCAGTGGTGTTCTTTGTATGTGTGTGTGTGTGTGTGTGTGTGTGTGTGTGTGTGTGTGTGTGTGTGTGTGTGTGTGTGTGCATGCTTGTATGGTCAATTCTTTCCGGGGGTTAACTACTGATCCAGTACAAATGGGAGGGGTTGGGGGGTAGGGCTGAGGGCAGTCGTGTGCTCCTGGAACATCTGCCTCTGTTTCTCCTGAGTCAAGCTTTGGTCAGGAGTGGGGGGAGGAGGGGGGAGGCAACAGGGGGCAGAGACTCAAAAGGGGAGGAGATGGAAGAGGAGAAGGAAGAGTCAGTGTAGGACGAGGAAGAAGTTCAAAAGATCCAACATGAATGGGCACAGACCCAAACACTGACTGCTGAAAATGGGATGCAGGATTATGTAAACCCCTTCCCACCTTTGGTCTTTTGTGTTCACATATAGAGGAGATACACAGGGGCATGAATAGAGCATGTGTATGTGTGTGTGCACATCCAGGTACATTGTGGGCATTGTGTGTGTGTTTTTTATGTGTGAACACCTGCAGGTTGTGAAAACTATTTTTTCTCTGGGACAATAACTTTGAGCCTGGTCCTGATCAAGTCAGTGTGGGAGCTTGATGGGACACATACTATATCATAGACTGTAAGGTATCAACTTAAAAAGATAATAAAAGCACATTTTTATTTTGACATACAAAACATCATCCTGATTCCAGACTTCTTGCCACCCACATCTCTGTTCTTTTCAGCTATTCAAATAAGGGGAAAACAAAATTGCCCAGTCAGCACAAATTGGCACAATATATGCAACAACCTATTTACTATGACTTGCAATTCCAAAACAAGTTCCCATATAAAGCTAATAAAACAATTAACAAACTGAAGTGAATGGGAAACCCAGATTAATATTTTCTCACTATCCACTTGCAATTTATGCATATTGTCATGCCTTCTGGCTCTGTACACCAGTTTAATAATTTCTTCTATGCTAGATCTTTTGCCTCAGCAGCTTCCTTTTGTCCAACTATCTCACTGCTGGGTGACATTCTGCCCTTCATCCCATACAAAACCATTATTAATAGTGTTAATGGTGGATAAGAACAATAAATATGTAAAGCTAAATTATCCATTAAGCACTTAATCTGTTGACAGGTCACTCACGGCAACTTTACAGGACAACTTCCAACTGTAGTATATATAACACTATATGCTTGTATATGTTATAAAGCTAGTCATCAGTCATCTGTTCTGTTCTCCCAGTCCCCTGTTTTGTTTAGTACACTTTTTTTAATGTTATATTGATGTTGTGCTTTGTACAGCATTGTGTCTTGTTTACTTGCAAATAAAAATAGCAATTTGGTCTGATTATCAGGCTATCAACATGGACCTAAACCTGAGAAATTACCTGAAGCTCTGCAGCATAACAGTTTTTAACCTGTAACTTTAAGACACGATTACCAAGAGAAGACGAGGTAAAGAAGCTGGTTAGTCAACATCTGCACATATCTCGAGCCCTGTTTCCTAAAAGCCTCCTCAAGGCTGAGGTGATCCTAACGTATAGACTTAAAATGGAGCTACGGTCATTATAGTCTCAGGTCTTTTTGGAACCAAGGCACAAACCATTGACCAAGTTATATGTAAAACCAAAATGCCTATGTGGTCTTCATGAGTCCATTGGTCATAACTCTCCAGTGCAATTATTTGGGGCATATTTACAACATAGCTCCTCCCTCTTTAAGATCAGTTGACTGGGAGGGGTGGATTGTCCTCCCAGTCCACAGAGCATCTGGCTGTGGAACGACAGATGCTGACAGCTGGACTGACATCCAGCATATGTCCCTTTCTTTATTCCTGTTCCAACCGGACAATAGAGTGGAAGAGACGGGGGTGCTTTGTGTTGAGAAGGTAGACCTAATAGCTTGTGACTTTAGAAAAGAGCCCCCATTCTCCAGGAGAGCTTGGAGAGCAATTAGCCCGTCTCTGATCCTAGCCTGGGGAGTTATTATGAGAGGACTGAGCCCACAAAAAACACATTAAGATGTTTATTTTGTTTTCATTACTGCATCATTACAATGATGATCTAAGTTATTTGTCCAAACTGTGTTTAAGGGATGCATTTTATTTTTAGGCATGCATAGTCTTTTATATTTGGATTAATCACACAGATAACACTGTGGCACCTACTGCGTTGTTGTCTCCGTGCGCCGAGCACGTGTGCTTTGTTTTGCAGCGTGATGACGCCACGCGTAAAGAATAGGAAGTCATTTGAATTTACATCAAGTAAACACTACACGGATAGAAAAGAAACTGCTGATGTACACCACAATTTTAAAGTAAGTCATTGCTATGTGAAGGAATACTATGGGGTGAAAGCATTTACAGACATAATTTAGTATAAGACGAGTTGGTTTGTAAGGACAGGAAACGCGACAGTCTCGCAATAAATTAGTTTAGTGGCTAGAAGCTAAGCTAACTGTTAGCATTAAGGTCTATTCTCACTAACGTTGAACACTGACAACAACTGAATAACCTGGCAAGCTGTCACATAGTGTATATCGTCCTGCAGCGATGTGAAACCTTTTTAATACTTCAAATATAAGATGCTACGAACAGGGCATGATTTAGCATCTTGCTAATTTAACCTTACCTTAAAAGTTTCCAATGAATTCCCTGTCACTCTGTCTCTCTCTGTTTCTTCTCTGTAGAAATGGGTGTAAAAGGTCTTCAGTACTTTATGGACCGTTGCTGTCCAGAAGCCTGTGTGACTGTGAACCTGAGAGAAATGGCCAGACAACATGTTGCCAAAAACCAGCAAGGCTGCACAACCACAGATAACACTACCAGTTGAGTTCATGTCAGTGTGCAAATAGTATAACAGTGTGTATCCACTGAGCTTGTTTTAGTAAGACATTTTGAGATATTTAGATGTATTAGATTAGTGCAATTGGTGTGAAAACATGTAGGCCTATCTATCTTGTCTGGGTGATGAGCCACAA
This sequence comes from Perca flavescens, assembly GCF_004354835.1. Lineage (NCBI taxonomy): Eukaryota > Metazoa > Chordata > Actinopteri > Perciformes > Percidae > Perca > Perca flavescens. The sequence goes on along the minus strand of NC_041331.1, from coordinate 28,759,494 downwards.
ACTAACTGAATTCTAAGGTGTTAACATTTCTATTTGGGCTCAACACATTTGACTTTTTTTAGTGTAATAAACAAGAAATTTTAATGGGATCAGATAACCGTGTAGAGAGTCCTTTGGGCGATATGTAGTAATGATCAAAAGCACTTCCATATAATTCATAATGTAATTGTTTATAGCACAATATCAGTGAAAGCATTTAAATGTTTGTCCAGTATTTCTAATTTTAAACCTGGTGGTTACACAACAATACCAACACTGCTGTTCACAACAAGATATAGCTAGTAGTTTGAAAGATAACAGGAATACAGAAAAAATGAAATCAGTGACAGCCAAGGCTAGCAGTCTGAATGACTGGCAGCATTGAGGAGAAAATGTTTTGATGATCTAATAGCTGTAGGCTTTTTAAACCAAAAGATACAAAAACAGGAAACTACACATGTCTTGACTATTACTGGGGATGTGTCTTTTCTTAGAGTGGGTTAACATGCAGGCCTGCTCTCTATTGCATTTCTGTTTTCACTCTGATTTAGGCCCCACACTCGTTGTGGATGGTATGGCCTGCCTGCGCCACTGGTACTCATGTAAGGACTGGGTGTGTGGGGGGCAGTGGAGGGAGTACATGGATGTGCTAAAGAGCTGGGTGGAGGCCTTCACCTCAGCAGGCATCAGACTTGTTTTCTTCTTTGATGGAGTTGTGGAAGAGCAGAAGAGACAGGAGTGGGTGAGAAAGGATACTCTGGGAACTTGTGGTGTTCATATATTTGAACTTGAATATGTTGAAAGTCAATCCACTACTGTGTTTAGTTGCAAAGTTTATTGACATATTGTTTTCTGTAACACTAAAGTGTAGATGCTATTAATGCCACAATATTTAGAACATATAAACATGATTTAGTGAACGTCTCCCATATTGAACTCAACCGATAAACTCTTCTGTCCACAGGTGAAGAGGAGACGCAGAGTGAATGGGGAGGTTTCTAAAATGTTTCGTCACATGAAGGCACATGGAGAGCAGCCTGGTAAAGAGCTATTTTGTCTGCCTTCTGGTCTGGCATCATTCACACCCTTTGCTCTCAGGTCAGCATACAGGACAGATTACAACGCAGTAGCCCTCTTGTGCATAATGTATACACTGTGATAATGAAGTTAATAATGTATTTAAAAGACTATACATCATTAAATGGAGTTAGATCTAATATCCGATGATGGTTCTTGTTATTTCTGTTTATGGTGGAATAATTGTCTCTGTTGTTGTTGGGTACTATGTTCTTATTGCTGTTTACAGGTCATTGGGCCAGGAAGTGTTTTGCTCAGTGCGGGAGGCTGACTACGAGATTGCCAGCTATGCTCGTCAGCATGGCAGTATGGGAATTCTAGGACAGGATTCAGACTTCATCATATATGACAGGTTTGTTAAAATGATGCTGTTATGCTTTGGGACTTTGTTGGATTTTTTTTGCAGATAGACTTACACTACAGTACCTACTGGTCAGTTAAAATTTCTGATGAATCATGCACAAATTGAAGGAGCTGATGGGATTACATTTCACTGGAATTGTACCTCGTACGATCTCATGTGACAAATAAAATGGATTGATCGATTGATTGATAGATTCATAGATTATATGGGACATGTGGATAACCTGCCTGATCTGAACATGTACTTTTATCTCTTAAAGTGCCCTCTACTTGTCTGTGGCAAAGCTGCGGATAGACAGCCTCACTACTGTCATGTACCACCGACAAAGGCTCTGCCAAACAATCGGATTGACTGTTACCCAGCTACCACTGCTGGCTTGTCTCCTAGGTAACGATGTGGTGTCAGAGGAACAGATGCAACACATCAGGAACAATGCCATGGCAGCATACAGGTGTCTGGGGTTTTGCTTTTGGGTTTGCTCTCTGTTGGTATTTGTTAAAATGTATGAATATTGAAATTCAATTTTTATTCTTATCATCTTTAAGATAAATGATACCTTTGTCGTTGACTGTATTTAGTTATGGGAACATGAATATGACATGCACTCATTCATGATATTTAAAAAGCCAGACTTATCTTGAAAAATCACTCCTCTTGTTAAAGTTAAGATGAGGACATTATCTGACAACAATTTTATTGTTTCTCAGGATAAACAGTCCTGTACCTCACTCTGGTGCTCCTCAGGGGCAGATGGTGCTAGCTGTATCCCATCTTGTGAGCTCCTTGTGGGACAGAGAGGAGCAAGAGACTGGGCTTATCCCTCAGTCTCTGAATCTATCAGCTCCTCACAGAGAGCTACTGAAGAGGGGGGTTCGCTCTTACTTACTGCCTGGACAGGAAGCTCTTCAGCAAGATGACATGTCTGCACTTCCCTCTGCGTCAGCCTTTGAGAAACATTTTAGTCCCAAAATATTAAAGGTATGTTCTGTATCTCATTCTGTTTTTGAAGTTTTAAGAGTAACAAATGCCATTTTGGCTTATTATGTTTTACTTTGTGGTTTTCCCCAGGCCTGTAGAGAGAAGCATGTAGCAGCAGAGGGTTTTATGGTTTACAGTGTTGTGTTTGAGGGAGTCACTGAATGTAGCAACACTCTAGAGGACGAGGAGAACACAGAGTTACTGCCTCAGGCCCTCGTCTACAAGCCCTGCAGACAACGCATCTATGGGCTGCTGCTGCTGCACGGGCATGATGGTAGGACACACACACAGTTACACATGCACTCTGGCAACACCATGCACACGGTCAGAAAACCAAATATCTGATCATAAAGACAGAAACAGACAAATGTAGGTCTGAAGGTAGACACCCACAAATTTGCAGAGAAGAGGCCATATTATGCCAAACATGCAGACTGTGCACATACACATGGACATACAGTACATGTACTGTACGCATACCTCAGTGTATACTGAAGTTTAAAAATACAGACAAGAATGTTTATACAAAAGTGCAAAGTCAATCCAAGTCTAACCTTGACTTTGCATGTTTTCAGGCAGCAGTGTTGACCTTCCAGCAATCAGGGAGTGGTTTGTCTACTCTGGAAACCCTCTGAAGGAACCTGACATGGTCCACCCTGTCCCACTTGGCTTCCCAGGTACTGTACCTGCTAGTTTAGAGTTGGTTAACATGCAGGCCTGCTCTCTATTTCTCTCACTTTGTGAACAACTGCATGAGCAAATAGTCCCAACAGTTTAAGAACAACGTTTCTCAACATACAATTGCATGGAAATTAGGGATATCATCATCTACAGTCCATAATATCATCAAAAGAGCCAGAGAATCTGGAGAAATCTCTGCACGTTAAGCGGCAAGGCCGAAAACCAACATTGAATGCCTGTGACCGTCGTTCCCTCAGGCGGCACTGCATTAAAACCGACATCATTATGTAAAGGATATTACAACGTGGGCTCAGGAACACTTCGGAAAACCATTGTCAGTTAACATACTTTGTCGCTACATCTACAAGTACAAGCTAAAACGCTACCATGCAAAGCAGAAGCCATATCAACAACACTCAGAAACGCAGCAGACTTCTCTGGGCCCGAGCTCATCTGAAATGGAAAGTGTGCTGTGGTCTGACAAGTCCACATTTCAAATTGTTTTTGGAAATCATGGACGTCATGTCCTCTGGGCCAAAGAGGAAAAGGACCGTGCAGATTGTTATCAGCGCAAAGTGCAAAAGCCAGCATCTGTGATGGTATGGGAGTGTGTTAGTGCCCATGGCATGGGCAACTTGCACATCTGTGAAGGCACCATTAATGCTGAAAGGTAAATACAAGTTTTGGAGCAACATATGCTGCCATCCAAACAATGTCTTTTTAAGAGATGTCCCTGCATATTTCACGAAAGACAATGCCAAGCCACATTCTGCATGTGTTACAACAGCGTGGCTTCCTAGTAAAAGAGAGCGGGTACTAGACTGGCAACTGAAAATGTGGGACGCATTATAAGGCGCAAAATACGACAAGGGAGACCCCGGACTGTTGAACAACTGAAGTCGTACATTAAGCAAGAATGGGAAAGAATTTAACCTACAAAGCTTCAACAATTAGTGTCCTCAGTTCCCAAATGCTTATTGAATGTTGTTAAAAGGAAAGGTGATGTAACACAGTGGTAAACATGCCCCTCTCCCAGCTTTTTTGGAATGTATTGCAGGCATCAAATGGAAATGAGTGAACATTTGCAAAAAAACATTAAAGTTTATGTTTGAACATTAACTAGCTTGTCTTTGTAGTGTATTCAATTAAATATAGGTTGACAAGCATTTGCAAATCATTGTATTGTGTTTTTATTTACGTTTTACACAACGTCCCAATTTCATTGGAATTGGGGTTTGTAGTTACACCAGCTGATGCTAATTAAGAAGATGAGTAGATGAGGGTGTGTTTGTCATAGTTCTGCTTTCATTTTGTCTCGCTAGGATGATTCACTGTGCCGGTCTAATGCACTTTAAGTTTACAAAGCTCCAAATCATCTCACATGTTGTGTGACAAATGTCTTTAAGCAAAGCCCCACGGTATTTTTCTCTGTCTGAATGTGTAGGTGATCAGCCCAGTCTGGATTTGTTATGGTTCGGCACCAGTCCTGAAGTTTCTGCTCTTCGCCTGACGTCATTCCTTTCGATTTTTGACTGCCAGGAGTATAAGGAGTTATATGGCGCTATTGAAGATTCCCTCCTGGCTGCTCTCTGCTTGGTCACTTACATAGTCCTCCAGGTAATGCCAACTCTTTCTTTGAGTTAGTTAGTTTCTTTGAGTTAGTTAGTTAGTGTTTAGTAAGTTCAATGAATTGAACAGGAAAAGGTGGAAACATTTTGTCTAACTACATATAATCCTCTGGGGAAAAAGGGAAACTGAAAACCCCAATCAAAGATTTGTACAAGCAGTCCAATGATTCGATTATAGAACTTATTTACTCTCATATCTCATGAATCTTGTAAATGTATCAGCTAGTATTTATATCAGCTAGTACTTATATTAATAGAAGCAATGATGAGTCGAAAGTCATTTATCTTATTTTTATTAAAAATGCATTGATACATGATTTTCTCTGATCTTATTGTATTCCACTACAACTTTCTCTTGAGTCATGTTGGTTGTTCCAGTTGCAAAAAAGTTAGTCATTAGTGATGGGTACTTCACTGTGATTGATGTGACTGCATTGGTTTTCATTGGTCAGGCTGCATGTTTGTCTTAGCCTTTAATGAATAAGTTAAGCTGTTAAATGAAGCAGTTGAGCACAATGGCATCAGTGCCAATAATGTAAGTATATGGGTAGTAAAGCTACACCTGGTGATTAATGTAAACAGAAAATGAAAGACCAAATGTATTTGGGGACAATTAAACACACAAGTCAGCTTTTCATTTGGGTTTTACATCTATAACATCAACAACAATTATTCCGCTCTTTTGTCAACTTGTGATTTGTAGTTAAACATCACTTGTTGACAGTCTTTTTGTGTTGTTTTGAATGGCTTAATGGTAGCCACTATCACCAACTGGGTGACCACTTTAGCCACAGACACTGGTTTCTGTAACTCCAGCTTTTGCGTCAACAACTGCTCTTATAACCACCCAGGGGCTTTGAATATCTTAAGAGCCATTTCTTAAATCACCTTATTACAGTTGTGTGTATTATGGTTGTAAATCAAACGATAAACATGTGTGCTGTCTGTAATCGTATTGTAATGCCATGTTTTTGATTTAAATTCCTCCAACACCGTGATCACTTTTCAAAGTATGTGAAAAAGCAGAGATTTGTCGTTTTGGTTTGTACATTTTTCATTGACGTCATCTGATTAAGCTTAACACAAAAGAGATCACATGATCACATCCCCTGGATAAAGGTGCATGCGTCATTTTGCAGAAGCAAAACAACAATTATACTCTAGAATCATTTATCAACTTTGTAAAAAACAGATCTTCAAAAATCTCAAATCTCAAATGTTATCTTGAGTTTTCAGAAACTGCTTATAGTGGTCTGCTCACCCAACTTCTTTCTGACTCCACACCTCCACCTTGTTTTATTTTCAAACTTGTAGTCTTAAGCCCTATCAAAAATTGACTTAAGTGACATCAATTCAGGCAATTATTTGGACACAAAAGGATTTAGATAGCTTACACATAGTAATACTCCCCAATACCTGTAAAGTTAGACATGAGTTCCCCTTTAATGGCAAAAAACACCTCTATTTGCATTTGATTTAAAAACTGTAAAATGTCCTCTCCCACTGTACCCTGATGTCGAAATAGAAATGAATTTCACCCAATAAGTTCATAACATAATCATTACAATTGAGCTCTACAACTGTAGCTCTAGTTACCAATGAAACAAACGGATCAGCTTGCTATGAAGGAACTGTGTTGTTTTCACAGTTTAATTTGAGCTCCAAAGGACAACTGAAAAGCATGAAGTGTTGTCAGGGTCAAACATACGATCAGTGAAGTTTCAACAAACCAGCTGAATGAGGATGTTAACCCTACACCTTTTGTAGGTTAGACCTATTTTCTACCACATAACGTTACCTAACAGAACTCCGAGACACAAAGATTAACAGGCAGCCTTCCAGACAGATGCAGATTTTGGGACGGACAGTTGGAGCAAATCATTTAAATGGATGAAGGACCAAGAGACAGACAGAAGCGCAGCTCGTTAGACGGCCCGTTAGATGAGTAGTCTGGCTGACAGACAACAGTAGCTGTTGTTGTCTGATCACTGCCGCATTCACATGCCCTCGTCACTCTTCCATTTAAATAGCTCCAGGGTGTGTTTGTTTTGTACACACAACTGGGCAGCCTTGCTCTGCATTCAGCATTGTTTCTTTCTCTGTTGAATTGTGGCACAGAGAGCAGACAAAACATACTGACCCACACAGAAGACACACTGGGATGGGATTGAATTGGCTAACCATATATTGTCCTCTGTGTGTGTGTGTGTGTGTGTGTGTGTGTGTGTGTGTGTGTGTGTGTGTGTGTATGTTTTCAGGTACAAACGTTGTCTCAAGAGGACTTGGATGCTTACCTGAGTCAGGCTGTGTGTCTGAGACTAAAATCCCCTCAGGAGCTTCAACAGATCAAGGTCAGTTACAAACACAAACGCACGCATACCTATTTTGTTTTCAGATTTTTCACTCCCTTTGTCCCAATGCACCCTAAAGTTGTTGAGTTTCATGCTGCAAGAAGACAATGGCCCCCGCAGTTGACAGTAAGAAGGGCTTCTTGTCGCAAACACAGCCCAGAAAATGTTTCCAGTAATAGAAAGTGATGAGAAAACACAAATAAACCGCTGATTGTGTCTCCAGAAAAACAAACAAACAAACAAAACAAAACACCCAAACAATTATGGTTGAACTGCAGTGTGTTTGTATTGCAAATAGTGTTTTTGTATCATAGATTTTTACAAATCATTTCACTGAGTTCAAAATAAAAAAAACACGTTTCAAGATTTCTTTTTTATAAGTGTAATATAAATGCAATAAATAATTTTTTTTTACAGACACAACCTGAACGCTGATGGTTTATTGTGACATGCTGTAGCAGCTGTAGTTTAAGTTGATACTTTTTTCACTTGTTATATAGCTGATAATCAACTGTTAGGAAGTATAGCTCTCCTTTATCTAGGAGACGAGAGCCAAATAAGACTTCCAGCTTCACTGTGATCATCTTGTTAGGTTGCAGTATTTATTTATTTATTTTTGGGCTTTTCCACCTTTTTTAATTTGACAGGACAGCTAGGTGAGAAAGGGGAGAGAGAGAGGGGGAAGACATGCAGGAAATCGTCACAGGTCGGATTCGAACCCTGGACCTCTGCGTTGAGGCATAAACCTCTCGGTATATGTGCGCCTGCTCTACCCACTGAGCCAACCTGGCCACAGGTTGCAGTGGTTGGCTTTCATTTTAAGTGATTACTCGTGCTGTATTAGAGTACAAACAAAGTAAAACTGCCTGCAGATGTAGGCTTAACATTTTAATTGTTAATTTTTTTCACAATTTTTACTAAATGGTTGATTGAATTGTAAACAGTAGTTCATAGATTAATCGATAATGGTGATACTCATTTACTCAGTTGCAGCCTCAATCTTGACAGGAGTGCCACTGAAATCAGCGAGGCAGCATCACTACTTGTCTTCAGTGAGCTCGGTGGATCTGACTTGGGAGCTCTTACAGATACGAGAATCGGAGAGTCAGCTATGCTTTTCCATTCTCTGGGAAAACGGCTGCGCTGTTTGCTGCCTTGTTGTAGCCCCATTTATATTTACTGCTTAATTACCATACTTATGTCAAGTAATTTGTATTTTTGCTGCTCGTCTGTTTTCTACACAATAATTAGGGCTGGGCGTTGATTTGAATATGCTGTCTGGGAGAAGTTCAGAGCTTCATGAGGGGGGTTAACTGAGTGACTAGTGTATGGATTAACTACACACACACTAGCTAAATGTATGAATATACTCTCATATACTCCCAGATGTGGGTTAACACACAATCAATATTGATTTTGTGTGTGTGTGTGAGTGTGCAAGTGCGTGTGTGTGTGCGCGCATGTGTGCAGAGTAACATGCTCATTTAGCACATCACAGCACAATACAAAGTATATCTTATCTTAATATCAAAACCAGCATCATTTTTCCACAACACAGCAAAAACAAAGATTAAAAACAAATTAGAATAGCGCGTGTGTTCAACTGAGTGAAAATGAGTCACACCATTTGTGTGTGTGTTTAGGGGAAAGGGGTTGTGGGTAGATTTTGGGATGCGTCGGTTTCATTGCAACATTCCTCCCCATGGGATTTTGTGTGTGTGTGTGTGTGTGTGTGTGTGTGTGTGTGTGTGTGTGTGTGTGTGTGTGTGTGTGTGTGTGTGTGTGTGTGTGTGTGTGTGTGTGTGTGTGTGTGTGTGTGTGTGTGTGTGTGTGTGTGTGTGTGTGTGTGTGTGTGTGTGTGTGTGTGTGTGAGTGAGAGAGAGAGATAGAGTGTTGCTGCTGGCGACAGTCGCCTGTCTGACGCTCACCACATGGAGCTATTTACACCAAGCACACTCCACCCCGCTGGACACACACATACCCGTTTCTGTCTTTGTTCTTATTTTATTCTACTTTATACTCTCGACCACTTTCTCTTTTTCTGTCTCTTTTCATGTTGCTCTTTATCTCTTTTTTTCTCCCTCTCATTTTTGTGTTGATCTTTGTGTGCTCCTTCAGGCTTTTGTGTCTGTGTCCAGTGATTCATTGTTTTCAGAAGGTGAAGCTGTGTTTGACTGGAAGCAGGTGGCAGGCAGGCAGTCAGGCAGGCGTGTGTGTGTGTGTGTGTGTGTGTGTGTGTGTGTGTGTGCGTGTGCGTGTGTGTGTGTGACACACTCACTGTTATCAGTGCTATCTGCCAGAGGACAGGTGAGAGCAGAAAGCACACACAGAGAACATCTGCCTCCTGTTATCAACTGCTGTCATCACAGTTAACTCGCTCTCCGCTTCTTCATCATCCTCATTTTTTTTTTTTTTTTTTATTGTCCTCCTCCAGTTTTGTCTTTCTTCTCGCTCTCTGTTGCTACCTTTTATGGTCTTTTTCAGCAAACAACATAACCTTCGTCCTGTTTTTCCTTTAATGGCTCAACTCAAACTAGCGTAACAGAATCTATCGTAAAAAGAAATCTTTACACAAGCATTTATTTTGTAGAAACATAAACTCTCTGTAGCAAATATTGTATCTGTATTTCTCTTATAATACATTTAGCCAGTTACTGAGTTTGAGATAAGATTTAAAGAGTTCTTATCAAAATGTGGGTTGAATTGGATATTTAATTGGCTTGCTGACTCACTATTTATATCATTACTTGTGGATTGGAACACTTTACTTTATAAAAGGGTTGGGAAAAAAAACAATTATTTTAGTGAGTGAAATCTTAAGAATTTTTTTCCGTATGGTGACACTAAGCATATTGAAGAAACAGATGGCTCTTTACAGCAAGGCTGTTTAAATGATGCTATGCTACGACTACATGAAGATATTTGTAGTGTTTTGATTGAAGCTACAGTTGTTATGGATGCCTCAACCTCCAAGGAAGATCTGTTCTTTTACTTTACGTTTTATTTTCACCTGTGTTGAAGTTAAGTATGATCTATCAAAAGAGAGTCACTGTCGCTGCAGTCATCGTCGTCTCATCTTTAAAGTAGGTATTCCAAAGTATCAAGCCACATGATGAAGATGTACTACCAACCAATTGTAAAACCAAAATTTGTTCCTCCTCCATTCTCAGCTGCCTTTCCTCTCCAGTCGTGCAGTGCAGCTGGGATCCCTCTACGTCCGAGGACTGAGCCACCTGCTCGGTGCTAACTGTGCCAGCGGCTGCCCGTTGCCCAGCGCTGCCCTGATGCCTTGGCATAGCTTCGATGGGCGACTGTTCCACTCTAAGTACCTGCTGGCACATAGCGGCACAGAGAAAACTGTGTTGCTGGACAGCGATGTAAGTGGAGACGGAAAGTGTGTGTGTGTGTGTGTGTGTGTGTGTGTGTGTGTGTGTGTGTGTGTGTGTGTGTGTGTGTGTGTGTGTGTGTGTGTGTGTGTGTGTGTGTGTGTGTGTGTGTGTGTGTGTGTGTGTGTGTGTGTGTGTGTGGCAAGATTTTGAGAAAAGGAAAAAAATGATAAAGTTGTATTCTGTTGCAACTGCTTGTTTCACTGTATGAATCTTTTTTTTTTTTTTTTTTTACCATATATGAACACTAACTGATTTTGAGACGTGTAATCCAAAGGGTGTTATTGTCTGCCTTTCTCTGCAGTCGTCCTGTTTGTCTCTGTTTCTCTGCCTGAGAGAGAAACTTACAGAAACCTGCAGTAAGCGAAGCAGAGTCCTGCAGTCCAGACCCAATGCTCCAGAACATAGTCATAAAACCACACCAGGTAAGCCATAAGACTGATTCACATGTCTTTATCTATGGTCCTTATAGATACCTGCCTTTCACAGATTTTCAGTTCATGTGAACACTTTGTTTTCACTTGCGACCGGTGTTGTTTGTGAAGGATTGTCGTCATGTCAGGGCAGGGCCATGACCAGCGCTGTTTGTCTACTGTGGGTCACTGTGAACAAAGTTTTGTCTGTAAAGATGTTGCTGTATATATCTAAAACATTTATAAATGACACAGTTACCCACAGACTTAATCAAAAACATCAGAATGGTCACGATTAAAGTATGGCAAATCTGTCTTTAAATTTTCTACTGTTTCAAATTAATCTTTCATCAGTAACATTTCTTTTTACAACTAACACTTGAAATGATGAAGGTACTTGCAAATGACAAGTTAGTTCAACATGTAAACCATACTTTGGTTTTAGTCATTTTTACCTCTGTATTTCATCTCTTTGTTGAGATGCTGTGTGTGTGTTCATAAGTGATTAAAGCCATAAGTGATGTTTTCTCCTTCCTTACTCTTACTCAACACTCACTCTGTCTGTGAATGTTGGGTCTGTGTTGTTTTGTTTAACATAATTATGTTTCTATTTTGGCCAGGACTCTTTGGAAAAAGTGTTTTTGATCTTGTGCTTGTGACCATCCTGGTTAAATAAAGGTCAGAGACAGAAAAACGTTTTGACCTGAATTAAGAAATGTTATGGTGTTTCTAGGGCGCCCTGGTGGCCTATGGTTAAGATGCATACCATAAAACCACAATGTCCTTGGTGCAAATCTGGCTGGGGACCTATGTCGCATGTCACATCCCTCTTTTTTTGTCTTCCCATGCTTCTTTTGTATACTGTAAAACCTCCAATAAATTGGCAAAAATGCCCCCAAAAACATTATAAAAGTGATGTTATGATGTCTTATTATTTTAAGTAGCTCGAGTAGTTCAGTTTTTATGTTTTGGAGCTAGTCTTTGTTTCTAATCCAATCTTGTCCAAAGTAAATAGCACTGTGGCTTATATGAAAAACTGATGAAAATACTGGAGCCAAACAGAGAAACAGCATTTTAATCTGACAGTTCATCTGTGGTTGTAGTTCTCTGGTGCCCCTCACCGAACCACATTACCCAGAGGGCCGCGCTGTAACGAGCTCCATGTGTGCTGCGGCCTTAATGCATATACCTCCATGTGTGTGTGCACACGCACACATGCACGTTTGGATTCGAGACTTGCTTTGTCAGTGCACTACTAATAGTAGGTTTCTGTTTATAGGCTGAGAGACCTCTATTTTAAGACACACAACAAGACTAACTGATTACAGACCTCTCTATTCTGTCTCTCCTCTCTTTGTGCTCCCCTTCCCCTCAATCATTCCCCTCTGTCTAAGTCCTCATCCTTTGTCTTTACTTTTTACGTTTCTCTTCTTCATTTCTTACTGTTGTTCTCTTCTGGTGCTGCGTGCAGAGCCTTGACACTCTCCAGACGCCTTTCCAGCTTATTATACACCGATTTTCAAACATATTTACCCTCTTACACACCTACTACTTTGTTTTGTGTTAATGAGGCCTGTCTGTGTGATGCCCTTCACTGTAGTGTTAGGCTAAGTTGAGCTCCATGTTGGTACAAGACTCGTCCAGCTCAGTGGTCAATCTCAGAAGACGACTCAGCAGTAGCTTATGAAATGTGAACCCGTAGTTTCTGTTTAACCCTGTGACTTGTAAACCTTTTGTGACCGTTTCTCTGCGTGCCATGCTGGCGCAGAGTCTCCAAATTGCGCCGAACTGTCTGCGTTTTGCCCAAGTCAACCCTTGTGGGTCTCACAAGGATGTTTCTGGTTTTATAGATGGAAGGTTATACACTCTTTATACCTCACTGTTTCATTTCTGCCAGACGCAGACACCAATCATTACTACAGAACTGTGGGGATACCAAGTGTGTGTGTGTGAGAGAGAGAGAGAGAGAGAGAGAGAGAGAATGTGTGTGCGTGAGAGTAGTGGTGGCGCTATGTGGTATCGTTGAGGGTTTGGTTTTTGTTTGGAATCAGGCCCGATGTTTAGTCTCCTCAGCAAATATCTCCTCTGCCCGCCTGCCCTTACAATTACTCTCCCACGTTTATTTCTGTCCAAAATGACAAAAAGTAAATGAAAACAACCTCATTTTCAGATTGGCTCCCATTCGTAGAGTACATTTTACTTTGGCTGAGAGAAGTGATGTACCTCTCTCCTCCAGTCTATCCTCTGATAGTGTTTGATTTTCATTTAACTCTCCTCTGACATAGGAAGAACATGTTATAATCTCTATTATGTTATATGTTATATCTTATAGGTTTAATTTCAATTCCCAGTCTGAGAAACTGAAACTTTTCCAGAAGACATTCCAACCTCAGAAACGGACCTTAAAAACGTTTTGGTGCTTGCGGACTGCCTGACACAATGACTTCTGCATGGCATGCTTTCATGTGCTTTTTTTCTGTACTTTCACACTCAGTGAGTGGATTAATGGTAGGATGACGGCCTGATTTGGCCTAGCAGGCTACAGCTCCATTTTGGAAAGGTCTAAAGTTGGACGTGGTGTTTTTATTTCAAGCACTTTGTAATTGCCTTGAAATCTGCCACATCTGTCAAAGTTCCTTATGTGAAAAGTACGCCACGAGCTTTCCTGAAAGAGAGGATAGATTTAATGGTCGCTAAACAGGAGTAGAAAAACGTTTAACTTTTTGTGTCTGTCGATCGATTTTGTTACCAATAGTAGAGCAACAGACCATAAATACAAAACATATGTTTCATCTAAGTTGGAGTTTTTTATTTGTTCGCTGGCAGTTGACATTGAAGAAAAGGAGATCTGTAGGCATTCAGTTTCATGAAACCTTTTTTTCTCTGAATAATTCGGCTTTCGACACTGGCAGTGACTTGATGAGTGTTCATGTCCTCTGTGATATGGCATTTGTGATTTTTGGGTTGTTCTGTGGGTAGCCTTGAAATAATTGCGGACAGACTTTAAAGACGTGTGTGTGTGTGTGTGTGTGTGTGTGTGTGTGTGTGTGTGTGTGTGTGTGTGTGTGTGTGTGTGTGTGTGTGTGTGTGTGTGTGTGTGTGTGTGTGTGTGTGTGTGTGTGTGTGTGTAAGAAAAAGAGAAACAATTGTTGATGCTTTTTGCACATAGTTGTAGCCTAGAAATCTAGACGCATCCTGGCGGCAGTAAATGTAATTTGCAGCCTGGGTCAACATCTTGATGTGGGTCTGGCTTGTCAGGCTAACGTAGTGGGGCAGTTAACATTTAACTTTAACAAAAAGTCAGACTTAACTTACTGGTTCCATTACTCCATGCCCAGACTCTTAAAATAATAAAGGCTAGTGTGGGCCCATTATTCAGCAGAAAAAATAAAATCCATTGTTTTGTTTTTTCCTTGCCACAACTATACTGTTTTATTTCACTCTCCCCGCTCTCATCAGCATCAGTTTTGGCTGCTCAGCACTTTCTCTATAACGACGACATTTCATTTTCGGGATTGTTCAGGTGCCGCCGGAAATTCCGCTCTATAAATAGGTAAATCCAGACAGCCAGCAAGACTATTTGTCAAATTTTGCTTTTTAGCGTGTTTATCAACGCCGTTCCGCCGCCACTGACCTACATTACGTGTGAATTTTTGCCGTAGCAAGTAGTATGAAAGGACTTAAGTCTTTGGAGGGGTAAAACACAGGACTTTCACCCAGGAGAGCCGGGATCGCATCCCACGTGCGGCGTTTGTTTTTTTTTTTTTTTTAAGCCTTCCCCAATGTTTCTTTCCTAAACCCAACCGTTTATTGTTTTCCTAAGCGTTGATCACCGTCGTGTTTTTGTCGTTTTTTTTCTTTTTTCTTTACCTAAACCCAACCTTTTTTTTTTTTTTTTTTTTTTTACACACGTGACGTTCTCGCGATAAGACGCCACGTGGCGACGTGGTATATGTTTACATCAGCTGTATACAGCGTAGACATGCACGTGGAAAACTCAAAATGCTTACAGATAACACGCCGTTTGGCTTTAGGAAAGTGGCGTGTATGTTTACGCCAAGTCATGATGCCATGTTGCTGTAACGTAACATTTTTCAAGACTAAATAAGCATCAAATTAAAGGAAAAGTTTAACACCCAATAACTCAAGAAACTGCTTCATCTTGGTGTTGTTTAGTCAGATTTGACTGTCAGTTGCCTCAAAACTGGCAACTGGCAGTCAAATCTGATCAGCACAGAAATATTATTATATTATATATATTAGAGCCTGGTGCACTTCAAACCATTTCTTATTTGGAATTACTGAAATTGTTATTATAGTTCTTGTAGGTCTTATCGCTCATTGTAAGAAAATACAGTACGTTTTCCTGTCCTTTTTAAATATTACCTTTCTCACTTTTAGGTGGTGTTCAAAACTGGAGGGAAAGAGAGATGTTTGGAGGCCATCGGCATGGAGGAGGATGGAGGGAGAGAGGGGAGGCAAGACGATACCCAAGAGAATATGAAAACGGAGAGAGACTATGGGAGAGAAGAGGAGGGATGAGAGGAGGCCATTTTCATCCTGCTCCTCATCCAAACTGCCACGATGGAGGACCCCAGAACATGAGCCGTCCTCCAAATCGTTCCAGAGGTCCATCATACCGGAACAGAGGCAGATACCAGCTGTCTCCGAGGTAACACCAGTGTGGAACAAGATGTTCCTCTTTTCTAATGTTTCTTCTGTTCTTATCTGCTCTATATTGTCACGTTTCATCCTGTCCTCTCAGATGGTCGCAACCTCCTGCACCAGGAACATGACTCTACCCCAGACGAAGAGAAGAGAAGAGAAGAGGAGGATTAGAGGTGAGGATTTAAGAGGATGGGAAAGACATGATGAAAGGAGCGAATGAATCAAATTTCTCTCAACAAACTGATTAGTGAATTACCCATGAGGAATGTTTGTCTAAAAGATGCAGTAGGTCGAAAAAATGGGGATTAGGACGAGGCATAATGAAGAGATTAGGAATACATCATTTAAATTGCCAGTTTAAACTGAATTTGTCTTTTTGTGTGTCTCGAAATAATCCTATTGACATAATAGGTAGTAAAGACTTTTAAAGTCAATCATTTTAAAGCCTCTCCTTCATCTCAGGGCAACTTACCTGTCTCACTGTTACAGAAAATGAACAGTACGCATAAGCACTCACCAAACAAACACAGAAATGAGCCACTTCAAACATACACTGAGAAGTGGATTAATGGTTGATCCTCAAGCCTGTTATCACCTCTTATCTTTTGACAATAAAAGGACAAAGATCTTAAAAGCTGTGTGTGTCCAGCGGCTTAATCCTTTTAAAGGAATGGTTTTAACTAGAGAAACAGTGATGCTGGTATCAAATATCGGCTGAAATAGGGCATCAGTACAGCAGATTTATACACTTCTGTAAACTGATACCAAGAGCCGTTTGTGACATGTCAAAAACAAAGTGAGGCAACTTGAGTTTCTACTTTTTTCATACACAGAAGAATGTGCATTGTCTGTAATGGATACCAATCTGTATTTTAAACTCTCTGTGTGTGTGTGTGTGTGTGTGTGTGTGTGTGTGTGTGTGTGTGTGTGTGTGTGTGTGTGTGTGTGTGTGTGTGTGTGTGTGTGTGTGTGTGTGTGTGTGTGTGTGTGTGTGTGTGTGTGTGTGTGTGTGTGTGTGTGTGTGTGTGGAATGTATAGCCTTTACAGTCAGGCTGACTGATTTCCTGTAGCACCGTGATAAGTCGTAAAATCCACCAGAGGAAAAGGATGCAGAGAAAGTTCCACAGCCTAAGTGCTCTCATTCCTGTGTGTGTGTGTGTGTGTGTGCGGGCGCTATACGCAGAGCAGTAAAGAAATGTGAGAGTGAATTTCTCAACAAATAAGAGGAAATCAGATTGTTGATACAGTGATGGTGAGACTGTGTTTTGCGTGACAGAGCTGAGGGTTACATCAGTTTATCCTCCTGTAGTTTAATGATACACTTATTACACAGGGCCAGATACAGGCTGATACAAGCAATATGTTTTACATGGACTGAAGATATATGCTTATCATTATCAATCCCCCCCCACCCCCCCGCTTGCCTAGATGTACTTTGTTGCGTGAGGCTTCGTTTCCCTGATTTTGTTCAACAGAGATGGGGATTGCAAAGTTAGCATGACCCATAGACTTACAATGTCCACATCTATGGGAAATACCCCTAAATTAAACAAAATTTGTCATTTAATGTGACTGCATTAAATTCACATTGAGTTGCTGAGGAAGAGTTACAGTAATGCTGCATATAGGCAAGTTGCCAGAGCGATGTGTCTTTTTCACACGTGACGTGACGTTTAAAACTGCCAGTGTATTCACAGTCAGTGCATGAGTGAAAGGGGCTGTTGATTCTTTGCTGAGGGTGACTTAGGAAAAGTTGAATCTTCATGCTGAAGATTTGAAGGGTTAGAGGGACGAGGAATTGAACAGCTCAGTGATTAGAGCTTTCTAAGTGGATGTGACCAAAGCGTCCACTCCCTGTCTTTCCTCTCAGTCCAGACGCAGCAGAAGAAAACACAGAGCGTGTGTGTGTGGTTTTAGGTCAGTAACTGTGGTGGGTAGAGTGGGTGTGGGTGGGTGCATGAGGAGGGGCAACACGGGTGGGGCACGCAACACACATACTCGAGTCCAGTTGCCCCTTCAACATAATAACAATAACAAGAGGAGTAATGCTTTCTGTGGTGAAGAGGAAGCAAAGGATGGAAGCTTAAAAAGAGAGTAAGAGGGAGGAAAACAAAGTGGAAGACGGAAATGAAGAAGTGTAAAGTAGAGAGGAGAAGTAAACATTGAGAAGAGGAAAACGAACAAGAGGAAACACACCAGAGGAGTGATGGAGAGGTGGAAGACTAAGAATAGAGAAAACTACAGAAAACAGGATGAGAGTGGAGAAAAGAGAGGAGATGAATTTAAAGAAGAGGAAAGGGTGAGACAGAAGAGTTGAGAACACAAGCAATCTGAGTCACTAGTCTTGCCTCAACCACAGGAAACCCTGTTGACTGCCCGACAAATCAGCTTCCTGTGTGTGTGTGTGTGTGTGTGTGTGTGTGTGTGTGTGTGTGTGTGTGTGTGTGTGTGTGTGTGTGTGTGTGTGTGTGTGTGTGTGTGTGTGTGTGTGTGTGTGTGTGTGTGTGTGTGTGTGTGTGTGTGTGTGTGTGTGTGGAGGTCTGGGCGTGGTCCCTCCAGCAGCAGGGAGGCAAACAGTTAAACCCCCTTTCGAGGCCTCCTCCCTGGGATAGACTCAGGCCTCTTTCCTCATTCAACAGACTGTCTACTCTATTTTGTCTAACACTCTCTCTATCCTATCTAAACCTTCTGAGGCTTTCTTCCTGCCAAAGTCATCAAACTATGCACCGAATTGTGTAACCCAGCTGGACCAAGTGGATTTGATTTAAACCCTTGTGGTGTCCAGTGGTGGCCGCAATGGGTGGCAACTAAATGGATCCCATGTGACCACAAAACCACTTCAGCAAACTTCACCCGAGGCAAAGAAGCCCTCTGAGGCGGAGTTACTCTTTCATGGTTCTACACATTTACCTCTGGAAAGGTGTTACATGGTTATGCTGTAGTATTTGTCAGAGGTGCAGTGGTGGAAGAAGTATTCAGATCCTTTACTTAAGTCAAAGTACTAATACCACACTGTATACTCTGTCACAAGTAAAAGTCCTGCATTGAAAATGTTACGTGTTAAGTCAAAGTACTTTAGTAAAGTATGTTTGTATCATCAGGAAAGTAAAATTCTGACATTTTAGAAACTGGAAAAGTTTAATCAGCTAATCATTCAGCTGTACTTGTAGGCCTATTATTGTTGGGTAGTTTAATTTATAATAAAACAATGTATTTTATAAACTACTTGTGTTTTGCAAAAATCTTAATTCGTAAAGTAACTAGTAACTAAAGCTGTCAGATTAATGTAGTGGTGTTCAAAAGTACAATATTTTCCTCTGAAATGTAGCGGAGTAGAAGTGTGGCATGAAAATAAAAGATGGTGTTCATGATATTTCCCAGCCCAGCCTCTAAAGTATAATGGTGTGCTCTGATTAAAGTCAAAGTCCTACTGACTTGGGTGATCCCCTGACTTTACCCATGAGGTTTACATTTGTGGTTTTAACTAAATGTCTCAACAACTATTGGATGCATTGCCATGAAATTTGGTTCAGACATTTATGTTCCCCTCAGGATGAATTGTAATAACTTTAGCTTTTCATCTAAAGGCCAATTCATGGTTTCCGGATCTGTGTGGCTGTGGACTGTCTGCACTACAAGCGCACCGACTGAGCACTGAATGTGCTAGAGAAGTAAACGGACTCGTTCTGCACACTGTATAAATGTACTGCATTCCCCATCCTGTGTCCTATCCCGGTCACACTGTTTTTAAACATGTATTTACAACCAAATAGTTGAATAAAGTGACATTCCCATCAGCCTCAGTTGTACTTTTAGTTTTGTGCTAATTTGCAAATGGTTGTCGCTAAGTAAAGTAAGGGGAATGATACTCCCTTGTTTGTTCTAATTCTGAGAAACATCCAATTACAGCATTTTGGAAGAAAACGTGAGAGGAGACATCAATTTACCTCAACCACAACACCACTTGTTAACACACAGCGACCTGCCATCAAACCAGCTTGTTATAAAGGGTAATTGTTATTATTATATGGTGAATAACATATGTTCTTGTAAGTTAACAAGTACCTTCAGATTAAAGTGTTGTTATGTAAAAACCTCCCAATTGGTGTTTTCTCGTTCTTAGATACAGGGTGTGTGAGAGAGAAACAATCTTGGCGACAGAAATGGCTCGTTATTCTTTTTTTTTTTTGTCAATTTTACAGAGGCACGACCCAAAGTGACACAGGCATCCAAAAATACACCGAGCCATAGTGACCAAATATAACCCTTCTGTATTTACAGCAGAGTCTATAAATATAAACTGCTTTCTGCTGAGGCCAAAACACAGAGGGAACAACTCCCAGACTTGCCTTGTGTGTGTGTGTGTGTGTGTGAGAGAGAGAGAGAGAGAGAGAGAGAGAGAGAGAGAGAGAAGTAAAACTAGCACACTCTAGACTGCTGCCTAATGTCTAATGTAGTGGAATTGGACAGACGGAGAAGAGGTAACGGAAAAGGAGAGAAAAACTGAGCAAACAAACAGTGAAGAGAGAGCAGATAACAGAAACTTCACTGACTTTCATCATCCTAAAATGTGTTGGGTGTTTCTCTTGTTTGATCTCTTCTCTCCCCTCTCATATAAACTACCAACCAAGTCTGAAGCTGCATGAAGGCTTAACTTTCAACATTTTGTTCTTGAAAGGGTTTATAATCACGGATTGAATTTATCAGATCCGGAAAAACAAATGCAAGAGTATGAACACAAAACTCACATGTCATTATGTACATTGAAAAGTATTTTTTTATTCGCTGTGATCATAAACCGTAAAGCAACTCCTCCCTGGGGTAGACTTAGGCCTCTTTCCTCTCCGGTGACCAAAATCTCTTTCAACGTACATATGGCATGTGAGTATTTTATTAAACAAATAGTTTAACATTTTGGAAAACACTCTTTTTTTTTTTTGCTCTTTTGAGAGGATTGATACCATACCACTCTCACATCCATGCATTAAAGGAATACTTTGCCGATATTCAACCAACATTGTATCATATAATGTGTAACGTATAATGTGTTGGTAGTATGTGTAAATCACTTGGAGGTTTGCTGCTGGCCCTTGAACTACAGACTGTACTTCCGCATACATCAGAAATGTTTTTTTCTTCTTTTTTTTACTGCAAAGTGTTATGAAAAGACCCTCTCTTCTGCAGTAAAATACTTCTTTAAGAATGGAGCTGGAGTCAAAAGGCTTCTAGCTTAGCTTAGCATAAAGACTGGAAACAGGGGAAACAGCTACACTCTGTCCAAAGATAAACAAAATCTGCTTGCCAGCACACTCATTTACATGTCATATCATGTGTTTAATCCATACAAAAAGATGAGAGGGAGTTTTGTGCTTCAACTATACAGACAACAGCTGGCCGCAGTGACTTCATTGTCGTCACAGTGAAGTTGCCAGGCAACCAGGAGAGACATCCACAGTAGTACCAGGTTGATGATGAACTGTTGTTTGTCGAGAAACACTATGGCTGAGTGTATATCCCAAAATGTTGAACTTTACCTTTAAAATAGACTTATAAAATGTACTGTACTAAACTGTTGGAGACAAGTGCTCATTGCAGCTCAATATTTATATAAGTTTTCTTGTGATGGGAGTGCTGGAGCGTGTAAACAGGAAGCTGTTCCTGATTATTTAGTAAGCTGTCATTGTGGGATTGATCAGCCAGGTTGGATTTATACAAAAAGAGCAATTTGGCCTCTAGAGACACAGCTGCTATCGAGTGAACACTAAAGGAATTTGTTAGAATTTGTTCCTCGAATGGACCATCTGTAATGAAATCAAAAACCTGCAGGGTAACCCTTTTTTATCTGGGTGCATACGTTCCTAACCATTTCCTTGGAAGTTTCCTAGGAATGACTACACCAATTGACACAAACAATAATGAAAACAGGAATTTCCTTGAAATGAAATCTCAGTTTAAACCAAGTAACTAATTTGTCGTTTATTATTGTATTGCATTGCAAAAAATGCTACCCGACCTTTGTGCTTTGAGGTTTTTACTCAACAGCAAAAGACCAAGGTGTGGATTCTCTCTTCACCGCCATGTCAACATCAGCTCACAGAGCCAGTGTGTTCGGTTCCAGTGGTGAGGCGGAGATCTCTGTCCCACCCACCTTCTTCTCCTCCAATCAGCTCCCTCCCTCCTGTCTCTCATCCTTATTTATCTCTTTCCACCTCCACCCATCCCTCCCTTGCTCTTTTGCCTTTCGCGTATCTCCATCTCTCCCCTCCACAGCCCCCTCCTCCTCTCCTCTCTCTCTGTCTGTCCTTGAATGAATGCTCTCTGACTAGTGGAACATATGCTGCTGGTTGTTCAATACCCTCCCTCTGAGCGGGGGCGCATCCATGCTTGTGTGTGTGTGTGTGTGTGTGTGTGTGTGTGTGTTCATTGAAACATATGCCTCCTGTTGCACATCGGCCATCTGTTCCTTGAATGGACTGATGGAGTGCTGCTGTAACCATGGCGATAGGCCATTCAGTCAAATAGCCTGTCGAACAACCCATGGCTCTGTTTGTGTGGGTATGTGTGTGTGTGTGTGTGTGTGTGTGTATGTGTGTATGCGTGTGTGTATGGGTGTTTGTATGTGTTTATGTTTAGGAATTGACTGGCAGAGTGGAGGAATTCCCACATGTTGATGAAATGAGGTTGACCCTCCAAGATGACCTGCTCCTACATTATCCCATTTCTCCTTTGCTCTCCACATTCACACTGGTTTTTTTTATACTGTAGCTGGCTGAGGACATTGTCACCATGAGACCTACTAACCCAGCCAGACCATTTACACACTAGGAAGAAAACATTGTATAACTGAATCGACATAGATGGCTATATAAGCAGTTTTCAAGGTTTTAAGGGAGAGAGGTAAGGAGACAAAGATACAACTGGGGGTTTTGTTTTGTTTTTGGTTTGTGCTAAAATCAGTTGGTCGTTAGATTTTCACATGAAGAATGCCTCCTGTAGCCCTCACAGAAAGGTTTTAGTTTAGTTTTAGTTTGTTTAGTTTTTTTGGTCATGTTGGTCTGAAAGAAGCTTCAGAAACAAAATATTGTCATTTGAACGTTTTTAGATACTTGAAAAGATTAAGAACAATGTATGGGATGTTGGAAATTAATTATTCATACGTATTCATTCATATGTAATTCAAATGAATCACACACACACACACACACACACACACACACACACACAAACAGCAGCAGGGCAACATTGAAAATGAATATTGAGTTTCAACTGTCTCTAACCACTGGTCTATTCATCTGCACCCTCCGTCAGAGCATTCAACAGTAACCCCACCCTCACACACACACACACACACACACACACACAGAGCTCCACCCAGTGCAGTGGTCTGCTGGCCATATGTCAGCCCATCTACTCATAAAGACCTCTCCTGGGATCCCCCACTTCTTTTTGTGTGTGTGTGTGTGTGTGTGTGTGTGTGTGTGTGTGTGTGTGTGTGTGTGTGTGTGTGTGTGTGTTCTCTAATGTATAGCTCTCCTGTGACAAAGATTGAGTCTACTCCATAGATAAAAACAATTGTAATTCATGTAACTAAGGTTAACACAAAACAAACAATAGTATAGTGAATAGTTCAGCGTTGAAAGCAGTGCATGGATGTGAGGGTGATGTGCTGTGGACATGGTGAAGGTGCAAGTGATGCAGGGTGGATGATGGAACAGAGAGGCAGGAGGATACTCATGGGCCAGTTTAAATAGCCCAAGAGCCCGGGTGACTGACGACCAGCCTATGTCACTCTTTCTTCTCTGAGTGTGGGGAAAGGTAGGGGGGTCTTGTGTAAGGTTTATCGGATGTTTATTGAACGCATTTGGATGAGATAATGTATGCTTATGTTTTATATATGTTTACTGTATTTTTGATTGTGTTTATGTACGATGCGTTGTCATTTTTTGTTCTCTGGACTGCCCAAGACACATTTCTCCTATAGGAGACAATAAAGGCTTATCTTATCTTATCTTATCATATCTTAACTAACTGTCTACTGAGTTTTCCAATGACAGCCTCCGAGACAATGGACGAAACGTCCCATCCCTTAACATCTGAAACACAAAAAGTCAATGTACCAAAACCAACTCAAAGACAAAACAATAAGGCAACATAATCAGAATCAGAATCAGATTTCAAAACAAAGTGTTTACATTCCCTAAATTTAAACGTGTAGTCTTTCCCAAAGAGCCTCATTACACTATAATGGCTTTCGCCCAAACATACTACGACGACCAATGACCTACACCCCAAACCACTGCCACCCATCCTGCCAGATCCAATCCCTCACCCAGAAACATTGAATCCTTCCAGGATTAGCAATTTAAGGGTCAGAAAAATGTGAGAAAAAAAAACAATGCTACAATAAAGCTTACACAAACAAAACTGACCAAAGCTTGAGCTGTAGCGCTTACTACCAAAACTGCTCGGCCAGGTGTCTTTCTCTAGCACTCTGTGCTCGGCCAAGCTGACACGTTGCAGACACGAAACATTCAGGTTGCATTTTACCAATCGTTGACAACTTCCTTGCTAGCACTGTTCCCTAATTTACCAAACCAAATACTACCATAAACCTAAGGACTGTAGGGCATACCATATTTGAGTCAGTTCAGCACTACATCACACTATCAGGAATTGCCAAAAAAGCACCTTATTTACATTATTTAACCATTGTATGTTTAATGTACTGGAACATGTGCAACTTTGAAATGAATGAGCCACCACAGCCTTAACTAACTAATTCCACTTACTGTATCTAACTAGTCTCAACCATATAGTCTTCAGACAGATACTGGTGGTGATTCCATCAAAACCAAAAGGCAACCAGAAACTGGCGACCCTAAATATTATCCTCACCCACATTCTGCACCACAACAGATTGGTTGGTCTCCTGTTGAGATCAACCTCAAAGGGAATGCTTGCTCCTACAAACTGAATCACATACCTTTAATCCTAAATGTAGGGGTTTGTAAACCAAACAATTATGCTGTTCCCTTTTAACATCCACCAAAACAAACTTCACAAAAGTAACCAAATAAGCCATCCTAAATAACAGTATAGTTTTAAAGACTTTTTTTTCTGGTGAAGACTGACTATTTTCTGCTGAGTTTCAGAAAAACAGTAAAACAGTAGATGTGTTTTCATTTGATCCTGCTGCCCCAATGTCTGGCCCCTGGTGCTTGTTTTCCTGCAGGGCAAAACTGACATTGATTTTCTGAGACATGACAGTAAACTCAGAATTTGGGTTGTCATAATGGCATCTGTGGGTGTGTGTGTCTGTGTGTGTGTGTGTACCTACATTAATGGCAACACAGAAACTCTGGATACTAAAGGCCGTTTTATGCTTCTGCGTCTAATCGATGGCGTACCCCAGCAGACCCCTCTGCGTCTACGCTGGACCCTACGCCGTAGCCTGACGAGCACTTCTTGAAAAATGTAACTACACGTCACAGCGACGCACCTTGCTCGGCCGTGGCTTGGTATTGTTGCATTTCCCCCGACTCATTTCCTGGTTCTCCTTCTCCATAAACATGAAATCAAGGAGAGGGTTAACTTTTCCTGCTAAAGATTTTCCACCGTGGTCAGAAAACACAGGGGAGACACTTTGTTTCTCTCACTATTGCCGTCATTCTCTCACTTCTCTCTCGCTCTATCACCCACTCCCCACACACACACGCATGCCGGCTCAAAGCACACACCAGCGCACAAGTATAAACATCAGGTCACTTACGTAAGCTACGGCGAAAGCTCTGCGTGGAGCCTCCGCAGAACCATAAAATGGCCTTAAGACCACGCCGTAAATTGATGGATGGTACATACATCAGCTCAGTAGATGAACATAAAATGATCAGTGTAATTCATGTTTAATATATCAAGATCATGGTGGAATAATAGGAAGCTCAGGTTCTGTACATCTTGTTAGTTACAGGCTTTTTTTTATTTTTAATGTCGGGAGAAGTTTTACAGACATACCTGTATAAAAGCATAAAAACTGTACACACATTTCAAGTTAACAGTCAGTGTTAACTTGAAATGTCAATGTGTAGTACAGCATTAAGACACACACACACACACACACACACACACACACACACACACACACACACACACACACACACACAGGGATCCCTTTCTAATACAACGGTATGGGACTAACTGCAGTGTCCTGGTTGTTAGGCAGCTGAGACTCATTCCATATTGTGGTGTTTTGTGTTTGAGCCCAAATTGTGATCTTGGTTTAATGTCAACCACCTAAATTCTTTCCCATTTTGTTGGTCTCTCATCACTGTCTCCACTAACAGACATGCCTTGAATATACTGTTACATTTTCCATAAGTAATACTTTTGTTGTTATTAGTATTGATGCAAATTTGTTTTCTTTGAGAATAGCCATGCCACGTATAGCTCATCCCAAGACAAGAGACCATTGTTTCCTGATTTATGAGACTAAATACTAAGAGAAAGACTGAATTTACAGTGTCACACATCAACAACAAAAATATGTTTAAAATCTAAGACATGTTTAATGCCTATCTTGGTTGACAGATACAGAAAAACATGAAAGCAGACATCATAAACACATGTATCTCTGTGTTTGCGGGGGTTATAATATTGTACAAAAACAATTGAATCATAGAAAATATTCAGCGTTACTGACCACAGTATTGTCAACTAGTTATGGTTAGCCAAGACATCTCTCTGCATTCTGTAGAAGCATGCAAACTACAGTGTGTAGCACATCTGGTTTTGTGTGTTTGTGAGCGTTTTAGCTGCAAACTCTTGTAGCCTCAGACCACTTTCTGACTGTTGTTGATTTCTTTCTTTGTCTCTTCATGTGAGAAATCAGTCTTACCACTTTCTCTCTTTTCTCCTCATCTCCTTTCCACTTTTTTGTCTTTTATGTCTTTATTAAACATATCTATGTGGGGTTTTGTGGAATTTAGTGCAATTGTTAACTATGCAGAGGCATCCATCCTTCCTCCCTACAACTATAAATATAAGTCTTTAGTTCTGGTTAGAGCACAAAGGTTTAGATAATTCATTCTCCACTGGGTCAAGAAAGGAATTTTGTCTCTGTACCTGTCTGTCTGTTAGTATATTGTCGGTTTCACATCCATAAAAACCCACAAGGTCTTAGACACACACACACACACACACACACACACACACACACACACATACACACACACAGTGCGTAACACACACACACACAGTGCAGAACACACAGTACAGTCCTAATTCTTTGCACACAGACATTTAGGTCAGCAGTTCTACCTGTGCTTACATTGTTTTTGTGAAATTCTTTTAACAGTGAGCCACAGTGTGTGTGCAGTGTGCGTGCAGTGTGTGTGTGTGTGTGTGTGTGTGTGTGTGTGTGTGTGTGTGTAGACACAGTGACTGCTTCCATCTGCAGCTATTTTGTGTTCACCCTAATGATGTACAAAAAAATCTATTGTTTTGTCTCTTACTGTGAGACAGTCGTCTTCACAGATGTCTGTGGGTTTTTGCTATTGTGTAATCCACAATATACAGCATGTAAGTGAGTATACCCACCAGTATTTTTTCACAGTGGTTGAAAAATAACTCTGATCTGTAACTTAGCATCTAATATTAGGTCCCCAATTTCACATTTTACTTACAGTTACCTTATAGCACTATTAGCAGGAAATGTGCTCAAGTAACAAACTGAAGAATATTTATTGAAGAACAGGCTCTTAGAGAGTGTTAGAGCTACTATAATCAATTCAAATCAAATTTTATATACATAATGGATCCCACAGAGCATCCTCAAGCTTCATTGTTTTGGATTTCCGGCCCGCAACTTCTCTATTTTGGCTCACTCTCACCTCTGTTATATCGATTTTGGCCACAGCAGGCAGCTGTTTTCAGCACAAAAGCTCTTACAACCCACTGTACGCTAACTGCTCAGCAACAAACAGCAGACCGACACAGTTAGCGACTAGCTGGTGAACACAGTGGAGCATTTAGCAGCTAAAGAGCCATATATTTCCCTCAGGAGTTGTTAAAGACCACAAACAGAGTTAAAAGAGAGTGAATATTGAACACATATTCGCCAGGTGGACGCAAATACGACTCCAAAGGAATGATAATGTTGGTCTGGATCTGCTGGATGTGTAAATATCAACTTTAGAGGGGATATTATGTCAGTGCTGTAACTCACAACATTTTAGATAAATGATTAAATGCACTATTTTTAAAATATCATAGAAATATCAAGTCCGACAAATGGAAATACCCATAAGCACCACTATATCAAAATAGTTTAAAATTAAACAGTTAACAGGTTTTTTGGTTTTGTTTTATTGGTCCAGTGACTGCTGCAGTAAATGTCTGAATTGGACAAATTGGAAGCATCACTTGTCAATGAATACAGTGCTTCATCCAAAAATGTACTGTAGCAGAACATAACATGAACTTCAGTTTCCACAAGTGAATTACTGCAGTCATCAATGGTTAACATTGGATCCAAACAAATAATGTCATGGCGCCCATAAACTGATATTTTTCAAAAATTCATGAGACCCCGTCCGCATTTCAATTGTGGGGTGTGAAAACACTCTAGTGATGAATGTTTTCAGTATTGAATTTTAACTTTATTAGTATTTGTAGCATAGTTGACGTACTGCAGTATAGAAATATTCAGTTTTAATTTTCGGAGTTCTACAAGATCAGAGGAACAACAGCTGGACACATGGATTTTGTTTTGCTGTGGATTCTCCCTTTAACTAGATCATCAGTTGTATGCTCATGCTGTCCTGTAGCCCCCCACCCCCGCCCCACCCACCGTGCCTGTTCCACTCCTCAATGGCATTCCTGTGTTAATGCACGAATCATGACACTTTGACTCTGTGCATCTCTTTCTTCCTTTCCCTCATTCTCATTCATATCGTTCTCTCTCACTCTCTTCCTCTCGGTAACGGTTTAACCCTCCACAGATGACTTTGTGTTGGGACTTCCTCTGAAGTGCTGATGGGTCACAAGCATGACGGCCAGGTTAACAAGCAGGCAGGTTTGGGAGGTGGGTAGGGGGTCATGGTCAAAGGTCAGGATGACAGGGAAATCCTCAATGTAGGGCTGCTCATCCTTCTGTGGGATGATTATTTCAGAAATTTGCTTTGATTTGCAGCTTCTCAACAGAACGTCTTCTTCAACAGGTGACAAAGAACTGTTGTTACATAATTCTGCTACCTTGTCATTGTTTTATCCGTGGTGCTCCTTGCTACTTGGCTGTTTTCTCTGCTGTGATCTTTTTAACTTAGACATACATTATTTGCAACTTTGATATATGGTAGGATATGGCTGGTTTCCATCCTGTTTGTGCCATACTGTGAGCAACAGGTGATTTTCTATCCAACAGGAACGACTCAGTAAAAGGCCTGCACTGCTCGGTTTAGCCGTCTATACAATGCTCCTTTCTTATGTCTTATATATTTTCAAAGTAAGTTTAAAATGTGTCTGTTAATTATTTCAGAGAGAATCCATCATCTGTTAACAGTGCTGTCTTATTTATGTTGCCAGTCAGTCCAAATGGCAGCAATGCAAGCCAGCTGTGTTGTGAAGTGAACACAGTGCTCAATGAAGCAAGCCACAAAACATGGCAAGCATAATCTTAATTAGTCATCACAGTTGCCTCCAAAATCGACTTTGAAAATGCATCGTTGTCGGAGAGACAAAATGGAAAAGCAGCAGTTTAACTGACCTTTTAAAGTCTGTCACACCACGGTGGCGTCTTCCTCTGTGTAAATCACAAGGCATGGCTGTAAATGCCTGACTGGAAAGTCTTTGATCACAGTGAAAAAACTGAGAGATGAGAGAGAGGATGTCAACATTTTCGAGGTGCACCCCAGTTATTACCAGGTCATCTTTTTCCAACTAGACACATGGGCAGCTTTAGAAGACAACATTAAGGCTAGTGTAAAAATCATAAATAATAAATGTTTCCACCTGGTTTTAAAATCCGCCCTGAGTGATCCGATCACAAGTGGATAGCTCTAGTACGTTGGTCCACACCTGGCATTAGAATGTGTCTCTACATGCCTCTTGAATGACCACTTCTGATCGGATCTCACTTGCCCGCTGTATATGCAAATAAATATGTACATCATTTCCGATTGCACATAGGCTGTGTGTGTGTGTGTGTGTGTGTGTGTGTGTGTGTATAAAGTTCCGTTGTTACTCTCACATAAATTATATATAGAAACATGCAATGACTAATGAAAAAGCGATGCCTACAGTCTTTGTCTGTGTGCTGAAGGACTGAAGGACGTTAACAGCGTTATGTGTTTCTTTGCTGCTACTACAACACTCTATACTTTAGGTTTAAATTATGGCACCCATCCCAGGGAAAGAGACTTCCAGCCATGGTGAGAGCAGACGCCACTTGTAAGTTACCCAAAATAAAAGGCAAACATGGTGATATACTAAAACTTGCATACATTTATGGAAGAAAACCAAAAACACAGCAAACCAACCCCAAAACACTGCAGACTACTTCCAGGTGATGGTTGAGATTCAACCGGCTGTCAACCTGTGGACAAAGACAACAGAAGACAAATAAATGTTTTAATATGGAAACATATTTCTGCAGGGTCTGATAACTGCCGGTCTCAATGTCCCAAATCGTTTCCACAAACTCACTCTCTCTCTCAGCCACACACACACACACACACACACACACACACACACACACACACACACACACACACACACACACACACACACACACACACATTGTTTCTGTGTGGTTGGGGGTAACAGCACAGTAAAAGAGCAGATAGCTCTTCAGCAGGTACATGTAACCTCATCGTGCTCTTTGATAAGCACAGACACTTCCCTTTAACATGGGATTGACAAACACACACACTCGACCACCTTCTCTTCGTCCTGTCACACAGTTATCTTTTATGGCTGTGCCCAAATCAAGCTTTATCCACTTAGTCTTCAGTCCAAATTTAGCTGCTGTTTTTCACTCACAGAAGTAGAGTATTTCAGAAAGCTCTTTCTATTTCCTCAACCTCTTTCTGCAAACATTCATTTTGAATGTCACTATAGCCAAATCACTCGTTTCTTGTCATTTACTTGATGTCAGAAATAGAAAGAACTGTGTCGTGGAGAAATTCATTGTGAGTTCTGCTGTACTGACACAAGATATAAGTGATCATTGATGTAAGAGGTGACAAAATTAGCAGAGCTCAAACTTCTGGGAGGGAAAGCGGCACACTGTATGCACATCCAGAACATGAGTATGATACATAGCAAGGCTCAAGAACAAACTCACAAAAGCCTTAAATAGTACAAATGAGTCAGAAGGAACAGTGTGTGTGTGTGTGTGTGTGTGTGTGTGTGTGTGTGTGTGTGTGTGTGTGTGTGTGTGTGTGTGTGTGTGTGTGTGTGTGTGCATGTGCGTGAGAGAGAGAGAGAGAGAGAGAGAGAGAGGCAGTAAGTACATGATTGGTACGCTGGCACTATGGAGCCTTGTCATTTAGCTTTAGAGAACCTGAAGAACATCAACTCTTAACTGGTGCACACAGTAGCATGTCCCACTGTGATGATTCTGCCATTAGCTGTCTGGTGCGTGACGATCAAACCTTTCCAACAAAAAGATTTCAGTAAAACAATGCGACTATAAACCACTCCATTGAAAACACGGGCACATTTTTTACACCACTGTAAAATAACCATTGAACATGTCGGCATGTTTGTGAGAAAAGGTCACATTTCCAGAGCAGGAATCCAGTTTGACAAATATAATGCCTGTCATGACAGTGAAAAGATCATTCCTGTGGTTATCTCCTGTAATTTACATGAGTGCCAAACATTTTCCAAAGCCTGTCATGAGTTTCAGACTGATTTCTTACCTTCCAGGCAGCCATTAGTTTCCATTTAGTTCACTCAGTAAGAAAATCAACTTGAATTATGTTTGAACTGGATATTCCATTGTCCTGTTAATTTGTTTTATTTATTTATTTGTAAAAGTTACACTATCATGGCATGGTGATGCATTTGCAAGCAGGGCTTCTTTGCCAGTGCATTCAAGGACACTGACATCCAAGATAGGTGAGTGTAGTCAAATAGCAACCTTTTTAATGCAAGAAAGGATCACATTTACACACATTATCCTCTACATAAAACAACCATACAAACATGATTAACGTTTGTTTCGGTTTGTCCTCCAGGTTGGATTTGTCAACAACATAGCTTGAGCAACACTTTTTGGCGGTCTGCAGAGTTCAAATGGTGGAGCTTTCATGAATGCTTCACTAGAAAGTTTTTAAAAACCCTGCTCACCACTGCATTTCTATGGAAATACAATGAAGGTATAATAAATACAATAGAAATACAATAATAATACAATAAAGTGGAATAAAGGTTTATGTAATGTATCACCAATGAATGGAAACTAGTTACTGCAGATCAGAAAATGTATGATGTAATCTGGAAAATGATAGGGATTAATACATTATTGGGCTAAAACTTGCAAAGCTGCCGGTATGTTCCTTTAATGTGCAACATGGATTTCTAGTACGAGTGTCTGTGTGTATTAGGAGGGTTAGTTACAGGATCATCTCCTATCGTCAATGAGGTGTGAACCCCAGACTTCTCACGTCCCCCAACCCCCCTTTACACCAGCCCAGGTGTCAAAGCCCCCACTGAGGTGGCACTTATCACTGGTCTGGGAAAGAGCTGCTCTGCGACAACACACACACACACACACACACACACACACACACACACACACACACACACACACACACAAAGACGCTCAGATACCAGAGGATGACTCGGGATGGAAAATGTCTTTCCCATCACCAGATACTAAGGTCTGTGGATTATCAGGTCTAGACAAGAATGATAAAATGACTGAGTTTCATTGACAAAGCAGAACCTTAGAAGCCATGAGATTGCCAATTCTCTTTTAGATCTTCCAACTGTGTCAATTAAACTTCCCATTCAAAGTTTTTGGCTCCACTGCTATACTCTACATTATCTGGCTCACTAGCTTGTCTCAGATACTACCATCGACACACAGATTATCTATGACTACCTGACTGGTGTCTGTTTTTAGGCTGTGTATCTTGCTCTGTTCTCCCTCCTCCTTTCCTCTGAAGATAAATATGTCACTCACACTGCTGTGTGTGTGTGTGTGTGTGTGTGTGTGTGTGTGTGTGTGTGTGTGTGTGTGTGGCTGAGAAAGAGAGTGAGTTTGTGGAGACAATTTGGGACGTTGAGTCACTGACAGGTCAGATAACACAGCAGACAGACACACACATTATTATTAAAAACCCCAAACCATTCATTTTTGTCATATTTATGGCACGCCTAATAAATACAGGTACCGTTCTGTTATTATAATCCCAATAGCAACTTTATTTTGAGTTGTAGGCCTACAGGTTCAATGTGCAACAAAATACTTTAGCAGGAAATAGAGGACATATACAATATAAACATTTGTGGAGGACAGTAGCCAAATGGTTGCAGAAGTGACCTCATGACCAGAGGGTCAGTGGTTCAAATTCCTGTACCGCCTGGTAGCAAAAGTGGCCGAAACACAACAACTGCCATCAAAACGCTGTAGAACAAGGTACCCAACACTCAGTCACTGCAGTAGATCAATGGCAGACTGGTTTATACTGTACTTGGCAGGTACTAAAATTGATATTATAATATTTTATCCCGATACAATTTGTTTCTATTCACCTGACAAACAGAAATCATGCAGCTTTCATTTGCGGTTATTGGCTTTTTTGATGAGCTCTTCGAAGTGGAAAACTTGCTGCTGCAGCGCATGAAGAAAGATAAAGGCTCCGCTGCTCTCTTGTGGTTACTGTCTGCTGACAGGCAGTCTGCAAGAATCACTGCAGGAGTAAAATGCTCTGGACTGCTGAAAATGTTAATGCATTAGTGGGATTAGTTGCCTGATATGCCAAAAGTCTCAATCAAAGAGGAAAAGCACATTAGTGCAAATTATTTATTTAGATTGCCCTTTGTCTGAAAGCCAGACTGGTGTGGTCTCTGGAGTTTCACTGTTCAACTCCTTTTGGAGAACATTCAAATTTTGTATTCTCCCTGTGTTTTTCCACATTTTCCAATAAAGGTTTTGTGACCTATTATTGCCGGGTTTTAAACCTTTTCTGCACAATCATCATTCCACTTTTATTTCTTAAAATTCTTGTGAACCCAGCAGTTAAAGAGCTGTCATTTTGTAGGACATGGCAACACACTGCATTAAAACAAATCAAACAAATATAAATACATCAACAGAGATCTCCCAAGACCCATAAAGCATGTACAGTAAAAGGTAAGCCATGATGAAGCTTCATGTGTATTTGATATGTGACTGTTTGTCTTGAGTTGTGTCTCAGTCAGCAACAATAACTTTCCATGTTTATCAGACCAAATGGAATACAACTGTTAACCATCACTTGTGCTGTCTATATAATTTGTGTTTTCTCTTTAAATGAAGGTGTCTTGACTTTATGGATCCCAATAATAACAGGTTGCCCCCTGGACCCTGTGTAAGTAGTCTAGTCAGTTGTACTGTAATTGTCACTGTGACTGGGTGTGCCATCACTTGTAACATCCCTGTGATAATAGCTGATGTCCTCATAATTGGTGTTATCCATTGTGCTGTCCCTGTAATCTGTACTGTCTCACATGAGGACTTCCAGGTGACACTTAGACTGCCTCCAACGGAGACGATGTTTGATCCGTCACGACTCTCCCTTGTGGCCTTCAGATGTAAATGAAATTTGATGTTGTGATGTGAGTATTCATCACACCTGCCTGGAGTCTTCATGTGGTTACCATTTAAAAACTATTTAAATTAGCCTTCATTTAAATTGTGGCCTTTGATAATTAAGCGTTACCCCAAACCGAAAGATCCAGACCTCACTTTGAATTGCCTTGTTGCTGAAATGTGCTATACAAATAAAGCTAAAAAAGCTAAGGGACTGCATAAATATCTAAATACAAATATGACTACACGAATAAACAACACAAATATAAATCTACATAAAATAAGTAATGACATCAAAGCAATTCCATTTATATGTTTCATGAGAGGGACACTCTTGACAGCCGCTTACACATAGAATAAACCAGAAAATTGCACACCAAATGATTTATTATGATGTTTTGGCGAACAATTGGATTTTTCAAGGATATTTTCTTTATATATACAAAACATGCACTTAAAAAGCCATCTACCACCTGATAGCAATTATGTTAATTATGAAGTTTATACCATAACCAGCACTTCTGGCATTTGCTTACCACTACTATGTTTCAGTAGCATAGATAACAATATTTTTAAACCCAAAAGACACACATAGCGAGGAGAAGAAAGAATAAAATACTATAATCTCAAAACATTATGGACAATGACAACCCAGCACACTTAGCCACATGATTTCTAGTCCCTTTAAAGTGTCTTCAAAGGAGAAGCCCATTAAAATTATTGTTATGTCTATGACAGTATTGTGTCCTTCAAGCTACGTTCTACAGATCTGCGTTTATTGAACTGTTCACTGAGTCAACACAGTGAAAATAAAAGACTAAGTAGAGTAGAAAAGAAAAGAAAAGAAAAGAGCAAATACGCCATCTAGTGCAGGCAGGCAGGAAGCACAGTGCACTCCGGAATAAAAGCCAGTGCTAGGATACATAGGTCTAGAATTTTAATTGGATTGATGCTTCTAATTCTTACGACTACCTTGACATATAGATTCTGATATTACTTTGAATTTGAACATTTTCAAACAGACAGCATGCAGACTGATTAAATGCCGACCGTTTACATAGGACAGGTAGAACAAGTATGCAATAATGTATTGTTAATTACATGAGTTTAAATGGTTAACAGACATGCTTTTAAGCTGTTTCTGTGTGTGAATTGTACGTTTGCATTTTCAGTTGTGTGCTTCCATTTGGGGCTATAAAGCCAACTGTGGCACTGTATCACCATGTTGGGTTCTGTAGGATAAATTGCAGGCCCTGATTTTTTTTTGAATGTATGTGCAATCTGCTGTTGCTTATTCTAATTTAATATAAGACAATGTGATATACGTAAAATCATGTTTTTTTATTTTAATTTCTTGTATTCAATGATATAGCCTGTCAAAAAATGTCAATGGCAAAACCTTTATTTTGAATGAATGAATCTTCGCACTTCCTTCTGCCAGGAGAACGAACCTCAATCGTTGTCTGCCGACGAAAGGACTTCGCGATGAAGTAAATAAACAGAAAATAAAATGAATACTATTGAGAAGAAGCTAGCGGACTTGATACGTGAACACCCGAATTTATATGACCAATCACGGCGGGACTACAAAGACAATCTGAAGGGACATTTGTCGTGGAGAGACATCGCAGACGACATGGGAAAGTCGGAGGAGGAGGTGAAATTGAAATGGAAAAATCTACGCGACAAGTTCTGTAAGGCGAAGAAGCGAATGGCCAAGAGAAGCTTCCCTCTGCTGACAGGCGACGAGAACCTGGTGGAGAGGCCCGTCCCGGTGCTGTACCACCAGCTAGCCTGGCTCAGCGCCTACGTCAAACCCAGAGTAGAAACTGGCAAGGGAGAGACCGACGAGGTTTGTGTCTGTCATCCATTGATTGGAAATGTATTTACGTCATTTTTTTAATTTAATTTTTTTACTTGGGCCTATGGAAACATAGCCACCACCACTGCTAATAATAGGCTGTAATAATCATATTTACACTCTGCTCTAATCTAATCTATATATAATATGGATTTATAACTATACATCCCTAACGCAAACTAAATTGATTTTTGTACAAACTAATCGCATGACAACATCCAGAGAGAGGATGTTGCTAACAGCTACGTATGACGTCTGCCTCTCAGAATATCCGGGTTTACTTTTCAAAATAAAAGCACATCGTGGAAACCCGATAATCTTGAAAATAATTCTGAGTTAAAAATAAAATTAACTTAAAAACAACTTCTCTTGATGGAGTACAGCACTGTGTTAATTCAGTCATGATACAGTGTATGAACATAGTGCAAATATATGTTATTGTAATAACTGTTTTTGAGTTATTTATTTTTCCCCTTGATTATAATCTGCAGTAGGCTACCCCTTGTCTGGAATTTTTTATCTTGTCTTTACTTTAGATATTTTAAAAATATTTATGTTAATTTGTAAATTGGTCAGCTGTCTTTTTTATTTTAGTGTTAGGGTTTCTTTTACAAGCCCTTGGGGATTTTTTCCATCCCACCTGTTCTTTTTTTAATTTGCTTTTTTAATGTTATTGTATATTTCTTCTTTTTTTATATGCACAAATAGAAAACATACAGAGATCAACAACCAATTTAGGTGGGACATGGCCAAAAGAAGTAAAAACTGACTGCAGTGCCATTGACTAATTGTGTGTATCAAAGCAAAGGAGCAAAAGACTTTAAGTAACCAATATTATTTTTGCTTTCACAAAATAAAATGGGGATGGACATCGGATTTTTGAGGTTGAACAAGATATTGATACTTTTTTTTATGTTGGCCGATATTCTTTTTTATTATTATTAATTATTCAGCCAGGCCCTACTGAATTGTATGTATACAAAATTGATTATTCTTTTAAAAATGTATTCATTTTTTATATTTAAAATAGTTTCTTTTTATCTGCAGACTTACAAGAAAGTAGAAACCCAGTCAAACCTGGAAGTGTGTTTTGTTCCCAGTAGGAGGTATAGGTTGTATAAGGGACTTTTATTTATATGTATGGCTGTGATTGCCAAATACATTTTAAGCTTGTTATCAAAGATGTTGTCTGTGTTAACCAGTTATGCTACTATTTGTTGTTGACATGCCACACAGGTAGCTGTAAGTGGTGAGGATGTGGAGAAAGAGCGAGATAAAGATGAGAAGGAGCAACAATGTCCCCTGCCTGTCGTTAGTACTAGCTTTTCTCTTGTGGAGTCCTGTCCAAACAATCATCAGGAGATGGGAGTCTCTCTTAAACGTAAAAGGCAAACCACCACAGAAACTGAGATAAGCTCTGCAGATGCCCTGACCAACCTCAGAGATGAAGATGAACTGTTTCTGCTCAGCCTCCTGCCTTCACTGAAGAGGCTTACCATTAAAAAAAGAATGGAGGTACGGATGAAATTCCAGCAAGTGCTTTATGCTGCAGAGTTTGAGGACTAAAGGACTCATTAAAAGGCAGTACAAATTGTATGATCAGTGTTAGTTGCTTTTCCATCCATCTTCGTCCGCTTATCCGGTGTCGGGTCGCGGGGGGAGCAGCTCCAGCAGGGGACCCCAAACTTCCCTTTCCCGAGCAACATTAACCAGCTCCGACTGGGGATCGGCGTTCCCAGGC
The DNA here is from genome assembly GCF_004354835.1 of Perca flavescens. Taxonomy (NCBI): domain Eukaryota; kingdom Metazoa; phylum Chordata; class Actinopteri; order Perciformes; family Percidae; genus Perca; species Perca flavescens. The sequence continues at coordinate 28,721,571 of NC_041331.1, read as the reverse complement.
CAGGTTGGAGATATAATCCCTCCACCTAGTCCTGGGTCTTCCCCGAGGCCTCCTCCCAGCTGGACGTGCCTGGAACACCTCCCTAGGGAGGCGCCCAGGGGGCATCCTTACCAGATGCCCGAACCACCTCAACTGGCTCCTTTCGACGCAAAGGAGCAGCGGCTCTACTCCGAGCTCCTCACGGATGAGTGAGCTTCTCACCCTATCTCTAAGGGAGACGCCAGCCACCCTCCTGAGGAAACCCATTTCAGCCGCTTGTACCCTGGATCTCGTTCTTTCGGTCATGACCCAGCCTTCATGACCATAGGTGAGGGTAGGAATGAAATCGTAGATCGAGAGCTTTGCCTTCTGGCTAAGCTCTCTTTTCGTCACAACGGTGCGATAGATTGAATGCAATACCGCACCCGCTGCGCCGATTCTCCGACCAATCTCCCGCTCCATTGTCCCCTCACTCGCGAACACAACCCCAAGATACTTGAACTCCTTCACTTGGGGTAAGGACTCATTCCCTACCTGGAGAAGGCATTCCATCGGTTTCCTGCTGAGAACCATGGCCTCAGATTTAGAGGTGCTGATCCTCATCCCAACCGCTTCACACTCGGTTGCGAACCGATCCAGTGAGTGCTGAAGGTCGCAGGCCGATGATGCCATCAGGACCACATCATCTGCAAAGAGCAGCGATGAGATCCCCAGCCCACCAAACTGCAACCCCTCCCCACCCCGACTACGCCTCGATATCCTGTCCATATTGGAATAATTATAATTCTTCAAGCATTCAATCCTGTAAACAGATTTTTTTTAAAACCATTATAACTTTAATATTTATTTTTGGATCGCCACTGCTATTATATATGTCTCTAATTCAGTGTTGTCAGAGTTGTCCGTGTATCAAAAGCTTAATCTATCGTTTTGAAAACAGAGAACAGAAAAATATCTCTCATTTTGAATGTAGGTGATGGAGCCACCCTTTTTTTACTAGTTAATAAATTAAATAAGTGAACAAATTAGGTACATGTGTACAGTAAAATCTAATGAAATCAAATACAACAGCCCATTTTGTCCACACCCATTTATGTAATTGGGCCTTGCGCTGGGCAAAATGGTGTGCAAGTTAACCTGGTAACTCAGAGTGATGAAAAATCTGAATATTAGTTTCGACCCATTGCGGATTAACTTTTCTTTTGAAAATATCTAAAGACAGAATACACAAATGCCACAATTACACAATATTATAACTACTTACACAGGTAAACCCTGTTAAACAGTACCAGCTCACATTACCATACAGTATATATAATAACAAAATAAATTCCAGACATTTTGAAATAACTGCAAATATAGTTATTATATTTAACCTTGTAGCTACAATGGTGAAAGTGAGGAAACAGTCGTCGGCGCTGCCTGCTTCTCTTCAAATGATTTTTGTAGATAAGACATAGCTCTCTAACTGTACGTAAATATATCTCCTTTCTCTTTCTGAAATAAGTCATTTCTACTGTATATTTTTTATATACTTTATTTTACAAATAAATATTTTCTTGCTTCGGAAAAACAGTTTTTTGCTTCCTGTTATTTTTGCTAGTTTATAGATTTCAAAAAGGCACTCTGTAATCAAATCTAAAGGTAATTGCTACTAAAATGTGTTGGTGTTTTACAAAAGAGACAGTCTGTAATCCAGATGTACACGAATGGTCGCCCTATGTCCAAAATTCTTAAAACAAATCATAACCTGCTAGTTTTTCAATTTAGAAACACACTTTTTTTTATTATAAATAGTGTGAACTTTACAATTATATATGATGGTACAGATTTTATTGTATTTATTGTATTTTTTATCATCTACCTAAGTGTACAATACTCTCTTTTGTCTTTCATTTTGCTGATCATTCTTTGTGTTGGTTTATAGGAAAGCATTAGCAGAATAAGCATTATCTTATTTCACTGAGAGTATATTCTAGCTGCAGTGATACTATTTCATTCTCTTAGTTGCAAAGTCATTCGCACGCATGCGCACACACACACACACACACACACACACACACACACACACACACACACACACACACACACACACACACACACACACACACACACACACACTAATCTCTGGTCTGTCTCAACAAGGACCTCCCTTTCTGTTCAGGGATTGGTTGGTAACAGCAGTCTTGACCCTCCTATTGCAGAAAGCGCTGTTCACCAATATGTGTATGTTTTCATTCATATTTTCATGTATCCCATTCATATGAGCAGTGTATTATGCTAATGTGTAGGTGGGGTGTATTTAGGAGTACAAGTCAGTGCCCCTCTCTCTCCTCTCCTCCTCACTGTATATATCCCTCTCTACAAGCCTCCTCTGGACTATTTCTCCCCTCTTTGCTGTGTTACTCCCATACCCCACCCCCTCTCCCTGGCTTCCTGCTCTATTGTCATTGGGTGCTGTGTGGGGTGATGGTTATGGTTTCTGTTGCTGATGTCTCCAGAGCTTGTGCCGGCTTACTGCTTCAGACCTGTAGAAGCTCATTTTGATTTAACAGCTTTGCAGCACATCTAGATTTGATTGATTGATAGATAGATAGATAGATAGATAGATAGATAGATAGATAGATAGATAGAGTGTTTTGAAAGAATATGTAAAAGAACATATATCTGTTCATCATCTCTGTGGCAGTAATGGTACCATCTGAAGTTTCCATCATGGGACATCTAGGAGCCACTCACTGCTGCCTGTAGCTGCCACAACTGGCCTGGGATTGACACCCTGAAGCTTGGAATGTACATTCTGCCAGGAAGTCGAGGAATCAAGCCCATCTCGACCAGTTTCCACAGAGTCATTGCCTCACACTCCATATGCTGGACCAGAGCATAGACTTATCCTTTTTGGGACTGGACTACTGTGTGCTGATAAGCTGCAGAATTAAGGATCAACTATCTGCTTTCTACTGCCTGAGGTGAGATGCAATAATCGCATGATAACATATGTACATGTTCATACGGGATGATGGCATAAAATATATATATATATATATATATATATATATATATATAGTTGGTATAATTACAGTATCTCTTTTGCTATTGTAGGACAGTATACTCACTGTTTCTTGTTTTCTGCAAATCAAAATATTAATAAATCACAGTATTGGAATCTGTGAGCGTAGCACCACTCCAGCACTGCTGCAGAATGAAAGGCTTGCTACTACGACAAAACAGCATCTCTTCCTCCTATTGGTGGAAATGGGTACCACTAAAGGCTACTGATTTGTTGGTCCGGCTGTCTGTCATGTGGAAGGGTGTTTTCCTACAATGATGGACATGGTCATATGGTACAAACATACCACCCTGCAAGTAGTGTTTGTTAAGGTGTGGTTCTGAGATGATGGGAGAGGAGAGAGACAAGACAGAGTGAAGGAGGAAAGTGGATGCAGGGCGGAAGGAGAGAGATGTAAAAATGAGAAACTGAAAAAAAGACTGTCATGTGTACTTTTGATGTGCAGAAAAAAAAAACTGCCATGCAGGCTGCATGCATGCAGATTGAGAATGCAATATATTGACATTGTTATGCTTTTTTATCTTGCATCTTGATGAAAATATTAAATCAATTGCATTCAATTAAAAAAACATTTAAGCCCAAATGCTTATAGTATAACTATATAGTTGTATAGTTGTTGTTGTCCCTATTGGTGAATTCTTACATGTGACACAGTGTTATAGTCTACTCACAAACAGGCAGAAAATGTATGCACAGCCTCACAAAAGCACATGCAAACAAAAAGATTAAGAGGCTTACACATTTTTTTTAGATAATGAAAATTGTGATGTTGATAGGGCAGCACACAGGGGAGGCAGAAAACAAGTATAGGAGAATGAAAAAAAACAAATGGACATCAACATCAAGGCAGCAGCGGCCTGAATTATAAATTCTCTGCTAAATGCAGCCATTTAGAGAATTAACACAGGCAGTATAGAGTCAGCTGAGGGGTGCTAGAGACCAGTCATATGATCCCTGGTCAGCCTTCAGCTATTAGAGAGAGAGAGAGAGAGAGAGAGAGAGAGAGAATGGCAAGCAGAGCAAGAGAGGCAGAACAAGAGGAAACAACAAAAAAGGGAAAGACATCAGTGGTTCTTGTAATGTAGTTTACTGTAGCCTCCATGCTACGACAGTTTCTCTTGCTGTCTGTTGTAATGGAGAGAACATTCGTCAATTGGTGAGGTCGGAGGCTTTTACCTCCCCCTCTTACATCATGGTAAGGTGGAGGCCCACTGGATGCATTCCTCATAAGCTACCACTCGAAGAAAAGGTAAAACCTCCATCTTCTATATTCTGTTTTATAATGTCAATTTTGGTAGTGACTATACAATTTTTGCATTAAATCAAGATTTAAGAAGAGTTTAGCATATCTGAGGGAAGAACCTTTTGGCATATATTATTTATGACAGTGAAAGGTCTCATCCTGTGGTGTATGTGTTTACAGTGTTTGTTTGAATCAGTTTGGATAAATGGGAGGCAAAGATGCAACTAATCATTGAGTCTAATTACACAAGTACAATTTGGGGCAATATAGTAGTCTGATAATCGGACTGAATAGCCATTTTGTTTTATCTTATTCTTTAATTATATGCCTGGAACCAGGCTTAAAATGCAAATGGTTAGTTGTTTTTCAAAACAGCAATTCTTGTCCAAAATTGTGTGCATCCTGCTGGGCCAGCGGCTACATACCACCTGTACCTGGCAGGGATGTTTGGGCATTTAACAAAGTTGGGTTGTGCAATGTAATGTTTGGAGGTATCCTTGTTTTGTGTAGGCTACATCAGACAGGAGCAATTATGGTAAAAACATTTGTATTCCCTGGATTGTTTGATACACTCTTCTCTAATCTTCCTGCTTCTAAGATCTTATACTGTCTCCACTGTTTTTCTCTAGGCTGTCTTGCACAGCTCAGAAGAAGCCCAGCACATCCTGAGACTGTGACCAAACAGGAAAACACCATATTTGAGGGTCATCTGGTTCCAGGGAATCAGAAAAATCCAAATAAACTTGAAAGTGCTGCAGCAGCTTAACAGGAAACAGACCAGAGGGAGCCACTTCAGGACTCAGGGATCTGCTTCATTTACTATCCTCTTTGCAACAATACAGTGGGCAAAGGAGAGTACCACTCACCATGTACTCCCCTCAGAGTCTCCACCGCTGGGGCATCACTCATAGTGAGAGTATGGAGCGGTTAGCCTACAGCCAGGGTAGGTTATTTGTGTTATTTGAATTAATAACCCTATCTATTATATGATGATAACTCCTGTCAATTCCTACTGCAATCTGGTCTCATACAATGTTCTGTAATGACTTGAACAACAGTTCCATACCAATCAGTGTTCATATTACTGCACTGAAACAAAGCATCTATCCTGTCTGCAATTCACTCCTGTCTATTGTAATACATTAAAGCAAAAACAATATCCAATTTAAATTGTTTTCACTCTGACCCTAACATTTATAATTTAAGGTATCCATAGGCCTAATGTCAGTGAAAGTTAATTAAGAGCGCATATGATTAAATGAAGCATCATCATAGTTTTGCCGTGGGCACTGAAGTCCTACAGGTGATCAGGATCAGCTGACTTTTACATTTAAACAAGTCACTAACAAATCAAGACAGTGAGCCTTTATAGACTGACAAGCTTTAGTATAATCCATGACAACATTAAAGGTTGTGAATTATTCATGTGTTGCTAAGTTCTTGATACTAATACCATTTTCAAGCACTAACAATCTAAGTAAAACATTTTTCCAACATTTCCAAAACATTTTCCTGGTTCCAGCTTTGACAAATGTTAATATTGGCTTGTTGTCTTAGTCCTCTATGCTAGTAAACAGAATATCTTTGGGTTTTAGACTGCTGGTCAGACAAATCAAGCATTTAAAGATGTCAACTTGGCCTTTGGGAAATAATGATGGGAATTTTTCACAATTCTATGACATTTTATAGAAGAAAATAAGTTGAATCATCAAGGAAATAATCAACAGATTGATTTTGATAACTGATAATTAGGGTTGGGTATCGTTTTTTTTTTTTTTTCGATTCCGGTGCTAAATCGATACTTTTAAAACGGTACCGGTGCCTAAACGGTGCCTGAACCGGTACTTTTCAATAAAGTAAAAAAAAAAAAGAAGAAGAAAAAAAAAAATAAGTGTAGTAAACAACAGTCAGTGACTTGTTTATTGCTAAGGCCATGGTCAAAATTAAAGATTTAATAATAATGTAATAACTATAACAATAACGATAACTTATTTCACCAGTAAATTGCTGTTGAACCCCAGATGGGAAAAGGGTATTTTACAATTACTGTGAATGCACCACAAGGCTACCTGTTTTAAGTGAATCTGTGTTGTTTAATTCCGACAACGGCAGCTGCGAGTGAATGCACCGTCTGTGTTGTTTAATTCCGACAACGGCAACTGCAAGTGAACGCACCGTCTGTGTTGTTTAATTCCGACCATATAAACATACTGTATATCTATGAATTGCGACAACGGCAGCTGCTGCGCTGCAGAGCAGACTGTTACATCCCGCTGTAGAAGTCCTCCACAGTGAAATACAGTCACACTTTACACTGTTTAACGTTAGCTGTCAGCATTTTAACCGTGATTAATCCAGCTGCTAGCTAAAGGTAGGCTAACGTTACATGCTGTCAGGTGTAGTGTAAAGTCGAGCACCGAAATGAGGCACCAAAACTTTCGTTCTTATTCGGTCTCGTTACTACCGTTTACGTCGGCACCGGTTCCCTATTGGCACCGAGTTTCGGTACCCAACCCTACTGATAATGGAAATAATAATTAGTTGCAGCCATACATTTCATGTAGCATGCTTGTTTTACTTGAAACCTTAAACGGGTTTCCAAACGCCGACCCAGCTTGACTTCCTTCATCTACTGCTTCCTCATCTTTACTGGTGCCTGTGTGGGTGTTTATTGTTTCCACTGTTGTGCTTCTAAATTCTACTGAATTCAGTTTTGCATTGCTATTAAAGGAATTTCCTCTGTGGGTTCAACATACTAAATTAAAATGAGGGCAGTAGACAGGATGTTGGAAATATTGAGATCCCCATGAGTCCAAATTCCCCCAGCAGAACCCCGCCCACATAAGAAATTATGGACAAGCCAATTAAACAGTGTCAATTTCTTTGAGAATTTAAAGAAATCACAAAATACTATTCATTAATGTAACTGTTTAATTATATTATCTGTATTTATTATTAATGTATTTAAAAAATAAAGAAAGACATTTTGCCTAAAATTTTAGACTTTAAAAAATCAACAAATGTAATAGGTTTTTGCCATAAAATATTACAACTAAGTTGAATGTTATTACCAAAATGACCAAACATACAGTGGTGGAGGAAGTATTCAGATCCTTTTCTTATAAAAGTGCATAAATATTAATAGGGAAACGTACTTAAAGTATCAAGAGTGAAAGTAGCCTACGCAGAGCAAAAAATGCACCCTGTGACAATTATATTTTTGTATAAAAGTGGCTATAGTTAGTTATTTTTTATTTCTGTGTCATGCCAAACATTTTGGCCCATCCCACATGGGATTACAAGACACCACAAATTTACTTATTTAACAAACATCTTCCTGTCGCATATACAAATCATTCGGAGAAATCCATGAATAAAAATATATACATATACACACATATACACATACACATATGTATATACACGTACACACATACCACACACAAACAACAAATTCTCATCTACAATTCATCTCGATAAAGAGCTTTTTTCCTCTTCTCCCAAGCTTTATCTAGATTGGCCAATTTATATGTTTCATATTTGAACAGCCATCTCAGTAAAACACAATAAAAAGGACAATAGAAAACAAAATGGAACTATTTTCTATATCATTCAAACAACACATAGGACAGATCCATTTTTCCTCTTCTACATTAACATCGTCCTCTTTCAATAGTCAAGGCAAAACACCAGATCTCACTTGAGCACATAAAGATCTTTGCCTTTTTGACAATTTATATACAACTTAATTCTCAGTGCCATATTCTGGTTTTATCATTACAAAAATACGCAATTTTGGCTTAGCTATATGTAACTTTCAGTTTGTGTTGATTCTAGCGGCCCCTTTGGACAAAAGCGGTAGTGTTTTTACCACACCTGCTGTCGAAAAGGTCTTTTCTTTACGGTGCTGTATTGTTCACTGTAGATTACTGAGTTAGCGTTACCGGGAGGTATAGTCACAATGAATATTTTGCTCAACCAGAAAATCATTAATTTACAATAAGAGAATACATTACAGATGCATCGTTGCATTTCAAGTGTTGCGGTAACGTCTACTTTGGATGTATCGTAAGCTTAACCGGGTATTACTGTCACTGTGTCACGAGTCAAAGCATTAAGAGTTTGTTGTAGCAACGAACGTAGTAATAACTTATATACCGCATTACATGAAACCTACCAACTAAATGGAAGGGGGCGCAATTTAATCTAGGCTACTGGTGTACAACCACATCCCGCATTGTAAAGTTATTTTATGAATGAAATAGACATTGAACATAGGCCTATCTGAGGGCCAATTTGGGGATGTTTTTGAATCATTTACAATCCCATAATTGTCTCCATCTGTTGAAAGTCTCACCGAGATTGACTTGGTTTTGCCCGTTTCACTTTCCCTTTTAGCTTTTAGTTGTTCTTCATTTAATTTCCTTTTTTTCTGTGATGGTCCTGCCCCAGTAGCCATAACTACAACAGATAACTTTTAAAATAAAACTAAAATACAATTAGGCTTATATGAAGAAATCTGCTACCTTTAACCTGACTGGATACAATAACACAGGCTTTTCCGGTGTTACGCTGAAATCTGTGACCCTTCAGAATGTGTGCGCTGTAGCGCTATCTACCTGCCATAAATAATTTTAGGACTTCATGGGAAAAAATCTAGCCTGGTCCTACCCAAGGGGGTAAGCTTTGCTTCAGAACTCGAACCTCCTAGGCGCCATTTTGATGCTACAACAATATCACCTCTTGTTAGCATTCCATTGACTACCATTCATTTTGACAGCGAATAACTTTACATCTGAAGCGTTTAAAGAATTCATTTGTCCATTGTTTATTTCTAAAGAAATACAACAATGTATAAAAGGCTCCATTACCTTGTACCTCACGTTATGGCACCGTAGCAGACGTTTTTGTAAAATTAAGCTAACGATTAGTTACACAGTAGAGGAATTACCGTATAGTACAGGAGAAGCTCGCAGGCAGTTTCGACTTACATTAGCTGTTTATGTTTAACTACTATGTTAATTAGCATTTTAGTTAGCAATAATTAGCCTGTGCCTATGTTATCTCCTTACATATACCTACTCTCTCCGTCTCTGCAAGATTGGGAATGATTGAGATTTCTCTTGGCACAGCTACCAGAAGACTTACAACTTTCAGACACGTTGCTCACGTCACATCTACGTTGTCTCTCTCAGTTGGAGGCTGCGCAGTAACGCTCAGCGCTCACCGGAAAAGTGCTTCTAATATCCTTCACTGGTCTCCGTCCAGAGCAACGGGGTCTGTTGGTCCATTCTTATATACTGTCTATGGCCCTACCAGACTCCGTACATTTCATTTGTGCAGAGAGTCTGGCCACTCTCCATTGACAAGTGTTAACTTCCTTGAAGGAGGGTACTCTGTTGAAGTTTAAAATTATTGGATCTGCCCAGAGCCACTCTGGATCTGCCATAACCAATTGCTAACGTTTGGTCGTGATGTAGGCCTATGTCATGCGCAACAAGAGGGGAGACCGACAACAACTACCGGCTTATATTTAGCATTAGCATCACTAGTGTTAGCCTTAGCCAACTCCTTTACCACTAACGGAGCGAGCTGGAAAATCAAACTTTTCCCAAACCCCGTGGGGAGGGGGGCCACAACATTATGGCCACCAACACAACTCAGCAAATATTGTTCTTGCTCAAGCTTTAACTTCTGGATATTCAGCAGCGTTGCCACAACGGACCGAATGGCTTCGCTTGCATCTTTCTAGTGCACGTCCTCAACGTCATCATTCTCAGCCACTCCCTCTGTTCGCTGATTGAACCGCCAAGAAAACCCAAGAATATACCACAAACCCAGATGGAGTAGTCTACTGAAGGGAAATGAAAATTGAGCGGAAGTACATAGGAGGGCGGAGCCAGGCTAGGAAAAATCAACCCGGGCAGTTCTCTTAATACATCCATGGGGCAGAGACAATAATAAAAACTATATAAAAATAGCATTCTTTTCTTTAGTCTCGTTTGCTGTTACAGGTTATTTATGACCATCAGATGAAAAGTTACACCGTTTCAGAAACATTTCAAAGTTACATATAGTAACTTTAATATGAAAGTAGCATTTTCACCATTTTAGTTGTTCGAGGTGGAGATAATTAACTATTTCAGAGGCTACTGTTAATTCAATCTATAACAACGTATGACATTTTATAAGCTCATCATATGTTTTATAGGCTATGTAGGGTTAAGTAGCCTAACTATAATTGTCAAAATAAGTGATAAAAAGTAGGCTACCTACAATATTAATGGAAGCACTCAAGTAAAGTACAAAGAAATACCTCAAATTAATGTAAAGTAAATGTATTAGTTACATTCCAAAGAATGAATAAAAACATTTCCCACCTTAGTGGGAGCTACAGCTATTCAATGCTGGACTTTCTATTTTTATTTACATATCTTAAGCTGTCTGGGCCCACCACTTGTCTCCAAGTCCCTCTGTCCCAGACACACAGTACCATCCTCTAACCGCAGCCATGCAGTTCTCACTTCTAGCAGCAGGGGGCGGCACGTCTACAACGCAGCAGCTACTGAAATCATTACGTAGTGCTGCCTTTTGTGTCTTGTGAGCCTGTTGACACCGCCCCTCCGGAGGGTGCAGCGGGACTATCAGAAGCCAACTGTCGGTTAGGTCTGCTGGCTGTAAACAAATATCTACAACACCACGATGTACGGAATAGACTTGTATCCCAAGCAGCAGCTGTCCGCGCTGTCGCCGCCGTTGCCAACGTTCACCATGTAGACCGACGCCTACAGTTTACAGTCCGGTAACGTTACGACGGCTGCTTGTTAATTCTAGCCAGACCTGTCATTGATTTGGCCGGTGGTATCACAGGTATATTCATGCTACGGTTGTCATAATGGTCGCCGAGTGAATTGTACATCCGAGCTAGTTCGCTAACGGCTAGCAAACCGTATAAATCTGGCTGTTTTTGTGCCGACCAGCACCAGCTATAATCATTTCAGAGGTACATGAACATGGCATCGCCCGCAGAGCACGACCTGGCTCTGTCTGAAGCGGACAGCAGCAAGGAGAAAGTTCAGGTGTTTGGGATTTTGAGGCTGCAGGAGGAGAAATCTGGTGTTGTGGATAAAGCTAACAGTAGCAGCACGATGAGAGGAGGAGGAGTAGGAGGTGGTGGTGGTGGTGGTGGTGGAGGAGACGGGCGATGGCAGGCTCCTATCTTCGCTTTGGCCAGGAAAGCATCCGAGACCATTTCAGGAAGCATTCACGTCCTGCCCAAAGTGTCGGAGCACAGGACGTCTCTGCCCGGGGACTGGGCAGTGCAAGGTAGAGTATTACCAGCATTAGGGGTCGTGAGGCTTATGAAGGGAGTGTCTGGTTAAATAATAACAATCTGAAGACACCCAGTAACTGATTGTTTTAGGGACACATGAGGAAATTTGACCTAACCTAACTGTGCTTATCAGTCTGTTTACACAAAACAGTCCTCATGTCTTCAGGAACACTCAATCATTCAGTCAGCTGCTAATGGAGCACAGTTAATAGTTCCAGCTGGTGTGCAGATGTACCAGTGTGACAATCCTAGCTGGCACATCTCCTCCTTTCTCTTTCATATCTGACATTACCTCATCATCACCCTCTGTGAGTGGCCAATTTATTTTTCATAGATCACTGCTGCTCTCATGCTTTGATGGTACATTGTCATTCGTTAGCAGTGGTACTGTAGCTGTGCACAACTTAACTGCCCAAAGCATCACATGCTGCTCTGGTGCAAATGGAAAAAATGTTCTGTCTTTATTTTTTCCTTTGGGGGTTGACATTAGTACTAGTTGACAGTACTACAAGGTCAGCAACTTTGTAGAATATGATTATTTTCCCGCTTAATCAATTAATTTGTCTGTAAAATGTCTATCACAATTTTCCATTGAGATATATATATATATATATATATATATATATATATATATCTATATATATATATATATATCTTGTTTGGTCTGACTCACAGTCATACAGTATATTTATTTTTTACAATTACATTAAACACAGAAAAGCAGCAAATAATCACATTTAGGAAGCTGGAACCTGGCATTTTTGTTTGACAAGTGAATCATACTATTAAATCGGTTCATAATATTTTCTGTCGAGCACGTTTTCTCTCGTTTTAGCAGATTTCTGGGCTCTATTTTTCTCTGTCAGTGTGCCCATCAGCCAGTGTCTCTGTCAGTAGAAGTCTCCACACACTCACAATTATATTTAGTTTGTGACACATTTCAGGTGTCCATACAGATGTGTATTTGAATTATGTATAAAATAATTTGAAACAACTGAACAGTCTTTTCAGGCATTCGGTGGAACATGACTTCCCAATTGTTCAACTGTTTTTGTTTTTCTTTTCTTTTAACCCGAACACTGGAAATTAATGTAGGAGAATGACCTTCAAGGACAATTTTAAATCTCCATTAATTGCATTCAATCTTAAATCCCCACTAAAACATCCAGATACGTTAGTGATGTATTTTTTTTTAATATCAGTGATTGATGCACTTTAGAAGAAGCCACATGATAAGACAGGCAGTCAAAGGGTTACTGTTTTTTCCTCAGTATCCTCAGGGCTCACAAGTCTCGCTGCTCCCAAGAAATCATCTGTTGATTTGTCAGCATCTCTGCCTCTGGGCCAACCTGCTGGGGCAATTAAAGCTCTTTTACATTGCTAAGCAACATCTGTGTACTTTTTCACCTGACATTATTCTGTTCTGCTCTGGTGTTTGGCTACACATTAACCCAGGGATCCATGTGTAGAGCATTTAAAAGCATAGCTCCGTGGGAGGTTATAATCTCAGGTTTTGGAGTTTGTCTATAATGGAAACGTTTAATACCATGTATTTTTGTGACTAAAAAAACATTTCCAAGCTAAATAATAATTTTCAGGTTTGAAAGAGTGATTATACTTTGTTCGCATACATTCAGATCTTTTAGGGTGGACTCTTCTTCCACTTGTTTTTTATCTGATGATTTGTGTGGCTGCACTGACCTGAAACAAAATGCAAATGAGCATTCTGTTTTTAGGGTGGATTCTGCCTTCAAACCACTTAGGTTACATTTACTGTACATCCCTAGTGAGCCTGTTTCTGGTAATGACAAGTTGTAAGACATTAACCTGGCTGACCCAGTTGTATCCTTCAGATAAAAACCCTACAGTCCTACTTCGTGTCCTGAATATGTGTGCAAGGTATAATAACTGGGTTGGATATTCATAAGGCCTTCTGAGCAATTTGTCTATGCATTCTATATGTAAATAAAAGACGTATTGATGTTCTGTTAAATGTTGTGTTTTTTATTATGCAGCTGTTGCAGTTGTATTGTCACTGTAAAACATTTGAATTGCAATTGTTTTACACTCTACAAATTAACCCACTCTACCCAAATTAAACTCCACATAGTATTCTTATGATGACCAAATTATTACACATCACTAATTTGAATAATGTTATCGAGTCAACACCAATTTTAGTCAACTTTTCTGTATAATAAAAAAAGTATACGTTTATACCATGTAGAGATAATGATAATTTTTAGACATTGTGTGACCATCCTTTAAATCCTGACGGGAGTATTTTAAGTTAAGCGTTTGTGTGTGGCTTCTGTCCTGCAGCTGTGCGAGACCCCATGGCCATGGAGCGAGCCAACCTGCTGAACATGGCCAAGCTGAGTATTAAAGGGCTGATCGAGTCGGCTCTGAGCTTCGGACGAACTCTGGACTCTGACTACCCGCCCCTCCAGCAGTTCTTTGTTGTCATGGAGCACTGCCTTAAACATGGCCTCAGAGGTAACTTATTGAAATGCGATGCCGCTGTGCAATTGTGTTTATGTTTGCCTCCCTCATAAAATATGTCCTTCTTAGATTTTCATAGTGTTTCATGGTCTCTTTCTCTCTTGTGTACAGTGAAGAAGTCCTTTCTGGGCTTTAATAAGTCACTGTGGGGCCCTCTGGAGCTGGTGGAGAAACTGTGTCCTGAAGCAGCAGAGATCTCCGCCTCTGTACGAGACCTGCCTGGACTTAAGTAAGGAGTACATTTATGTATGCACACCTGCGCTCACGCACAACTTAACTTAACATCATGCTGGAGGAACATGAGCCACAACACAACAACACACTTAACGTATACCAGGAACAATAGAATGTGACATGAGCCAGAGCAGGGAAATACCTGACTATGATTAACTTTCACTTCACCTTTCCTCTCCCTGCTGCCTCACTTCTCCCTATTTCTCTATGTCTTTATTAGACACATTTTCCTAATTAAGTCAGACTCAGAGTTAAAACTGAGTTTGAAGTAGTCATTATACTGTCAGTTTTTGGCAATAGATCAGCAATGGTGCAGTAGTATATTTGCTGCCAGTGTCTGGCTTATTATGTAATCAGCATTTTTGTTTGTTTTCTCATTCATGCACATTATTTCCATGTCATGCTTTACTTTGTTATTCAGTTATCAGTCATTACATACCAGAGCTTCTAGCCTAAAATCAAGTAATATTCAGATCTCGTCGGATCCAGCAAAATGGGGAACAGTTGTGTGTTTCCTTTGGTGGTGCTGAGTCAGACCAACAGACATGTAGCAGAGCAGCGTTTTTTGCAACACCAACTAGGACAGTGCAAACTTTCTTTTCTCTAGAATAATGTTACGCATTAAAAACAGTCAGTAAGGTGACACAGATGCAAAATGAAACGTCCAATTGAAGTCTTGAAAAGAACAGTTTATGAGCCCATGTTAAATGTAAACTGCAATAAACACATCACATAGAAGAACCTAATTAGATACAAACAATCAAACAAGATGAAGCCAAAGATCAATATAACAATGTCCAGCACCACTGGCCTTAGATCTTCAAAACTATAATGTAAGTGGTGTGTGTATGTGGTGTGTGGTGTGTGTTTTTCCAGGACTCCATTAGGCAGGGCCAGAGCTTGGTTGCGTCTGGCTCTCATGCAGAAACGGCTGGCCGACTACCTACGACTCCTCATCACGAGAAAAGACCTGCTCAGGTACACACACATATGTACAGATATCAATAGGTAAACTTAATTTTAAATAACTAATATAACTACGAACACTAAATCCTAACCATTCTTGATTTAGGGCAATTTTCTAGATATTTATTATTAACAAAAAAAAAATTTCAGATAATAACAACATATGTTTGGCTACATATTTTTGAAATTTATTTTATTTATTTACTAATAAAATTATATTTAAATTAATAAATAATATTCAGCAATTAATGAGATTCCTGTGCACAAATCCAGCAGTTAACATTGCTCTTAATTCCCTGAAAATAATTTGAATAAAAAATTACAGCTTGCCTTGTACTTACACCAAAGATATTTCACATCCACAGTTATAACACTACACAGCTAAAACGTTAAAATAAAGCCCCTCCCTTTTTGCTTTTAACAGATCTCCCTTGAGTGTTTGAGAATCTCTTGTATCTTCCTCCACAGTGACTTCTATGAGAATTCAGCCCTGATGCTGGAGGAGGAGGGAGCCGTGATAGTGGGCCTGCTGGTGGGCCTGAACGTCATCGATGCTAACCTGTGTGTCAAAGGCGAGGACCTGGACTCTCAGGTAACCACTGCTCTGTGACAGTAGCCCCTTTCACAAAGCCTGTTCAAGGCAGGATTTGTTGCACCGTTATTCCGCCTCGCTGTTTTGTATAAAAGTTACGAACACGGAATGGCAGGACAGAGTTGTTCCGCTGTTAGGTTGGCAGCTGAGGTAGAGCTGAGTCAACGTCTATGTAAAAGGGACAGCCAGCATGGTGGGACAACACACAACACACACACACACACACTAGACGCCGTCTGTGTTGTGTTACAGGATATTCCTCTTTTGCATCCGGAATTGCAGCATGCTATCTAAAATCACACAATTGGGTGGAATTATGCCGCAGTTCTTTGGTTCAGTGTGAAAATAGCAAAGCTGGCATAACGGCGGATCTTGTTTACAGCAATATTGCGGAAAATCTGTGTTAAAGAGCCTAATATTTAGACCATTTGACAAAAAAAAACACATTTGCACCAGACATTGAGTTGTCTTAGTGTGGGTATAAAAAACATCTGATGACCTGCCTCATTCTGCATTACAGCCGGCGTAAAGCTGGTATGCGTTCTACTCTCCTTTCTGTTCTCTCTAAAATTGGATCTAATTTTCTGCTTGCAGTATAATAAGCAGAAAATAAATAGGTAACACTTAACTTGAAGGTATCTACATAAATGTGACATGACACTGTCATGAACACATGACACAGTCATGACACATGAACCCTAACCATAACCATAACTTGTCATGACAAAAACCGAATGACACTTACTAAAAGAAGCGTTATGTCATGAACGTTTATGACTTGTTTATAATGTTTATGACACGTTCATGACCGTGTCATGTCACTCTTATGTAGATACCTTCAAGTAAAGTGTAACCAATAAATCTATGTCTTATGTCAACAAAAAATAAGACAAGAAATGTTTTGTCACGTTATCTTGGTATCAGGCAGATGGAGAGCAGACTGTGGTGTCATGTTTCTACTCCGTGAGTGGTGACTTTGTCCTGAGTGCAAACACCTTTTCTCACTAATGCATACACCCTGTTCAGACTGTGTTCACACCTGACTGAACTTGGCCGAGATACTTGTAACATGAAGTGATCTGGAATGGTTGGTTGTTGTTTTAGATCCTGTGTGTTTTCTGATCCCAAAGTGACACCGAGTACCACACACAGATTACACATTTAATAGCAGGTGTAAATGAGGTCTGATTCCATTCCTGAAACCAATATAATAAAATTAATTCAAGATTAAAAAGTATTTGGTTTCTACTTTCAAAGGCTGCAACCAACGATTATTTTCATTGTTGATTAAACAATAATGGGGCGATTATTTTTTCAATCATTAGACTATACAATTCCCAGAGCTCAGAGTCCAAAACCCAAAGATATCAGTTTACAATTATAACATAAAACCGAGCAAAGCACGAAATCCAAACATTTGAGAGGCTGGAACCAAATTCTTTTTTTTAAACAATATTGGTTATCAAAATAGTTGCTAAATATTTATTTTTCTGTCGATTGACTAAGTGTTTAAACTACTATGTTCCAGCTCTGGTCCTTTTTAATGATGTATTGACACTTGAAGGTTTCTTTAGACTGCAACTTAATGGTGGACTGTGGTAGTTTCTATGTGTGTGGTTAACAGACAAATTAGCGCTATTAGTAAACACATTGGATATAAACTTCATACTATCACTTTTACACTAAGCATTTTGTTTGTCTTGTGTGAGTTTTAATTAACCACATAATTGTAAACATCCTTAATTCTTGTGGATGTTCTGGTGGCATGCAACTACTTAAGGCATGACTCATCTCATCAAATCTACATCTGTGCACTCATTT
The DNA here is from genome assembly GCF_004354835.1 of Perca flavescens. Classification (NCBI taxonomy): domain Eukaryota; kingdom Metazoa; phylum Chordata; class Actinopteri; order Perciformes; family Percidae; genus Perca; species Perca flavescens. Next base: position 28,703,831 of record NC_041331.1, on the reverse strand, counting down.
CTTTTCAGAATATGCTTCCTTTTGAGTGATGCTAGTTTATTTATTGTCTTATTTGAGGTTGGGGTGATCGACTTCTCCATGTACTTGAAGAATGACATAGATGATTACAGGAGTGAAGAGAGGTATGATCTTTTATTGTCTCTCCACTGTATTTAATACACTGGGTCTCTTAGGCCCCCCAAATGTGATGCAGAGCTCTGTTTTATATCTGTTTCCGGTGCACCAGGAATAGCCAGATAGCATCCATCTTGGATCAGAAGAACTACGTAGAGGAACTGAACCGACAACTCAAGTAAGACAAATAACAGAATAAGGACTTGTGTTTTATTGGAAACAGTGTCTGCAGCGTCTTCCACAGAATTCCTGGAGATGATGGTTTTATGAACTTCAAGGAAATTCTGTTTATTTTTTGTACCTGAACAGTGGCTGATTGAGACAGGCAGTCCTTCTACCTGATTTCTAGCTCACATTTTGTTTTACATCTGTTGATTATCTGATGTTTGAGCATTGTTATAATACATGAATCAAAGGCAGAAGACAGATTGCACATTAAAATAGATCCAGCATTCAGTCAGTTTCAGTTCGAAGCAGTCTGGTTGTTTCAGAAGTGCAACTCCGTCCATCTGTTCCTACAGACAGACTTGTTAAAGCACAGTCACGCTTCCTCTTTCAGTTTTTTCTTTTTCCTACAAACACAGTATCTCATCTAAATTAAGATGTATTGATCTGCTATCTTAAATGGAATTATAGGTTTTGTTTTCTTCAAATTTTGCAGCTGTTAAAGAGCTAATTATAGGGCTATTAAAGGTCAAATTCAAGTCTGTCAATCTGTGATAAGACACTTCAGTCCTATAAACCTGTAAATGCTATTAAACCTAATAAACATGATGACAGCTCTCACAGGTCACAGTTGTTCTCCATTGCACTGTATCTAATCAAAATAAGAAAAACCTCCTGTTTCAGTTACACATTTTACAACATCGGTTCTGAATTGTAACACAACTACTACAATCCCATTCTGATAGTCTGAGAAAATGTTGGCACGATGAAATCAGTGATACTCAAAATGAACAGAAGTTGATTATACTTTCTGTGTTTGTGTGTGTTTGTATTTCTAGCTCCACAGTTCATGGTCTTCAGGGCAGAGTGGACTCTCTAGAGAAGTCCAACTCTAAACTCATAGAGGAGGTGAGACCCACACTGAAAATATCTGCGTATTAGATTTCAACTAAAGGTGAAAGTCAGCACTTTAGCCTGCACGTCTCTACATCATGACTGGATCTACCGGCTTTGTCGGTTACATGTCAAGTAATCTTAGAATCTGATAATTTAGCCTAATAGATTTCCATGAAATCACATTGTCAGTGTAAGCAATATTGTCAAACTGTTCTTGTTGACCAACTAAATTATTCTGTGTCTTACATGCCCACGTTTGTGTGTGCAGTTAGCCATAGCCAAGAACAACATCATCAAACTGCAGGAAGAAAACCAGCAGCTGAGGAGTGAAAACAGCCTTATTCTGATGAAGACACAACAACATTTAGAGGTACACAGTCACAATTGCACAAACCCAAAAATACAGCCAAAACCGAAAACAAAACTGTAGATCTAGCCCTCAGTGTTCCAACAATTATTACCAGTTTTGACTTCAAGTTGTTGCATAATACGGCTGACATGTTCATCCCATTGATGTTATTTATTTAGGTAACCCAAGGTGATGCGTCAGTGGAGAGAGATACATACAAACAGTCACGTCAGGGTTTGGATGAGATGTACAGTGAGGCTCAAAGGCAACTGAAGGAGGAGTGTCAGCTCAGACAGGTCAGACTCTGACTGCTTGTGTGTGTAAAAAATCTGTAAAATATACAAGCTAACAGCATAATAACAGATTATATACATGTATGTGGTTTATGTTCAGGATGTGGAAACTGAGCTGTTAGTCCAGGTGTCGATGAAACAGGAAATGGAGATGGCCATGAAACTTCTGGAAAAAGATATTCATGAAAAACAGGTAATCATACATTTTCATTGTGTGTGTATCACATCACTCTGTCTTCCTTTTTGCGCACTGATTCATTTACAAAATATCTCGAGCTGAAAGTAGAAAAATGTACACCGAAGAAAAGACTTTAGAATAATTGTATTCAATATTATCCAGAATGACTTACGATGAATACACAAATGCAAATAGAAAAATCACAAGACATGAAGATTAAACAATGTACAAAGAGACATGGGTTAATGTATGTCGTGCATATAATGGGATTTGTCAATGGTGAGATTTAATCAATGCAAACACCGGAAATTGATGAAAAAAGTTCAATCAGTAATATTTGAGATATATATTCAGACTCAAATAGTTAAACAATGATCCGAAGAACGACGTGGTTGCTCTTCAGACATATTTTTATTACAATGAGAGAGAGCGCACATGATAACAAGCACAAACTAAAAATCTAGCACCAGCCTGTAATTGCTCACGTGGAGCAGTAACATCTTGCCAGCTCCTGTGCCCGTTTCTCTCTGGCAGCCCTGCCAGCGTCGGGCCTTTCACCACCAACATGTGAACTCTGCCATATAAACACCACCAGCTGACATTTGTAACCAAGCTGCGACATACAGTAGCTGCCATGGCAGCAGCATCATCACCACAGCTTTGTAAGGAGGCTGCTGGGATCATTAAAAACGACATGAGGTGAATCTGCTGTCAGACTGGAGAGTATGGTCAGCACCATCATTGTCGCAACAAGACCATGGGGCCATGTGCCATGGGAATATTTGTATCATGCATTGTGACATACAGTTTGCCCTAAATATATTTACACATGAATATGATAGGGGTGGGAATCACCAGAACGATACGATATCATCACATACTTATGTCACGATACGATACTATTGCGATTTTAAACATATTGCAATATTCTGTGATGTATTGCAATTTATTACCTTTTTTCCAACTTCAAATTTTTTCCAATTTCAAATAATGTCCCCAAAAGGAAACGTTGTCAACATCTGTTTTATCTAAAAAGATACATTTCTCTGTTTGTTCGTCTCGCTTCAATTTTATTGCTGCAAAATGGGATTGTCAAGCTGACAAACTGACCAACACATACAGTATATAATTATAGACCTATACTTGGCCTCTGTGTATCCATATAGTATTGCCACGGAAAATATTGCAATCCTATGCTGTATTGATTTTTTTCCCCCACCCCTAGAATATGACTAAGCTCCAAAAATGTCCAGTAGTTTTTTTTTACTATGTATGTATGTATGTATGTATGTATGTATGTATGTATGTATGTATGTATGTATGTATGTATGTATGTATGTAGTCCTGAGTTTAATTTTGTACAGATCCCCAGTGAATAAATCATTTGAGAAGATGAATAGATACACACATAAAAAAACATGACTGAATGAAAGGATGAATGAAAATGTAATGAAAGAAGAGCATGCTAAATTGCTACTGCTGTAGGAAACTAGAATCAGTCATATGACAGCGTGACCAGGACAGTCAACACAGGATGCGAACACAACTGAAGTCTTTGTTTTTCATCAACAGGACACACTGATCGGACTGAGACATCAACTGGATGAAGTCAAAGTTATCAATGTAGAGATGTACCAGAAGATGCAGGTACAAACATGCACATCCTCAACTGGTTGTACTTGTTCTCTAATCATACACAGCACACATACTGTAATTATTACTTAAGACTCATTCTCATTTGTTAGTCGTCTGATGAGGAGATGAAGAAGAAGAATGACGTGATCACTCGTCTCGAGGAGAAGACCAATCAGATCACTGCCACCATGAAGCAGCTGGAGCAAAGGTAAGATACGCTGCCTGTAAAGGAGCAGCACGCACTAATCAAAACAGGAAAATCACTTTGTCCCATGTGTCGCCTCAGTCCCTCCTTCAGTCTTCTCTGCTGTTCTGTTAAAACCTTTGAACTTTGCTTTACCAAAACTTCCATAATCCTACTTTAGCAAAGTAAGTTTGACGTCCCTGAGACCCTTTTTAACAGCTTTGACTCCTAACATTGAACTAAAATAAAATAAGGAATCACAAACAAAGAACTAGTTTCCAGTCCACAGTTGCCAAACGTCATTTTTCTAGACCAGATGATGATGTCGTTTTTATTGATTACTAAAAAGCTCATAGCATAGTTATTAATAGTTCTGCATGGTGTAGTTTGAGGCTATGTGGAAGAGAACTGGGGGAAAACATGGGAAAAATTGAGTCTGCTTCCTCATCACTGTTTCAGGGTTTTTCATAGGCAATTGTTTAGGAGGTTGTAATCTTTGTCTCCTCCAAACTGGCTTATTTCTCTTCTGTGTGTCCTGCAAACGCAAAATGTTCCGCAGTACAAAACCTTATAAAAGGAAGTGATATGATCAGGGTTATACCTGACATTACGACATGTGATGGGATTGATAAGTCTTTGTCATCGGTTGAGCTGAGTTCCACTTTTGTGATGTAATTGGTTACTAGGTGACCGTCTAAACAACCATCAAATACATGATCTTTGTTATGTGAAGTAGCTCCATTTTCTCTTTGCCCTGAAGATGTATAAGGTTTTATTTGATAGATGTTTTAATTCATTTTTATGTTAGTGAAAGTGGTCTCAATTCAGTGAAGGCGGCCCACAACCTTTTCATGAAATGGCAAATGGATACACTAAAAAGTGTTTGCATGTTAAATTTATTCAGCATAAACACACTGTCAAAAGTTGAATCAAAATAGCACATTGCTATTGTCCAGTAAATGTCAAACATTTTGGGAAACATGTCATGTTTTAAGTGTGATTTTGCATTATCCAAGTTTTGTTCTTCGTACAAAAGTTGCTTAAATTTGAGATACAAAGCTTTTACTTGCCCTAGAGATTCAATTTTTATTAATTTTACTAAAAATTACCAAAGAATATGCTTGAAGTCGCCGTCCCAATGTAGAGTTTCAGGGCACCTGAAATAAAGACAACCTCCACTTACATCAAAACATCATACAAATTTAACACGTGTATGAAATAAAACATTAACCTTCAGGAGAAAAGAGCAGAATCAAAATTTCATACAGTAAATGCCATAGTGTGTATTGAATTCTATTGTTTAGGCCATCACCTGCTAACTTAACTGATTACAAGACAAGATACTGTACGTCAGGATTTGCCAAACTATTTCCTTAGGGAAACCCTGCCGTCCTCTTGGTCTCCAGTGCACCACATTGTTTAATGCTCTTTAATTCCATATCAGTCATCATGAGACCTGCTGGTTCATTGGTGCCTTATGATCCCTCCTCATCTCATTGTCTACCAGGCAACACGGTCCATCCCTCCCCTCCCCTCTCCCATTGGTTTAAATCTGTTCCATCCTATTTGTGATTTGTTGTGAATGTTTTTTGCTGCTCTAAAGGTGTATGGGCAGTATGCTGGCAGGACACAGACCCCAGTTACACTTGTTATTTTCAGTGGGAGTTTTGTGTTGTTGTAGTTGGAAATCAAATGAAAAAGTTAAGATAAATAAACCTCCCCCTCAGAATTTAACATGGTGTCTACCTAAGAGACATCAGGCTTACGTCGCTCATGTTGATAGTATACTTCTGTGCACACTGCACCTAAAACACTACACTTTGTCTGATCTAGTTACTGTATATTCATCTATCCGTCCACATTACCTTTCCGTGTTTCTCCTTCCCACCTTTTTTCATTACTCATACGCTTACTGTGGAGGTAAATATATCAAGACTGAAGAAATCTGATGACAGTGGCAGTCTGAAATCAGATGTCTGTGTTCTAATGCCTTTTATTTACTCTTACTGCTGTGCTTGTGATGTTAAAAGTCACTTAAAGTGTTTATTGTAACCAGGGCCACTTAGAATACTGATGTATTGACATCCTTTCTTCCTTCCTTCCTTACTTTATTCCCTCCTTCTTTCCTCCCTTCTGTTCGTCTATTTTTACCATCCATCCAATCATCCGTCCATGCGTTTTGCTCCCTTAAAACCATGTTTCATTGTTTTTCTTGATTTTATCCCTGCGCCTCTGTGCAGTGATAAGGATCTGCTAAGTCAGACCAGAACGCTTGCTATGTCATTTGTTAAGTGTGCCAGCACAGACACAGAGCACCAGTACAAGCTAGTCAAGGACATCTCCTTCTGAGGACAAACATGCACATGCACCGCACATGCAGACACACAATTGCTTATGACTGAATGAATAAACAGATTTAACTTGTGTTTTTTTGCACACAATATTCAGATGGTTTAAAGGCCTGAGAGCAGCCACAGAATCAGGTGGAACTGGAGTTCATGTTTTGGTCCTTTTTTAGTTACTAAAACCTCATCGTCACCGGCTGGGATTCATAGAGGCCAATGCAACACGTTTCGGGATCTTTAGTTAAATTCTCCTCAGACATCTTTGCCGGGTTAGTGCTGAACGGGTTTCCTCTGAATGTCCTGGTCAGAGAACTGTCTGAATATTACGTCAGTTATACTTTGAATTAATCATACACTACTTTATCTATTCACTTACATGCTCAGGCGTGTACACACTCACACATACAAATGCTACACATTCTCCCTGTCTCCAGTAATCAGTTTATATGCAGTAACATTGACAGTAAGACAGTTGACTCTGAGATGTTTAGGGTCGTTGTTGTTGTTGTTCACGTTGAGTTAGAATGAGTGGTGGACATTCCCGCTCGTATCACAACCACTTTTTTTCTGGCAATACCTAGAGCCACTGGTTAGTGTTATTAATCATTTCTTTGGACCCCTCCCTTGAGCAAGAGAAAAATGCATACACCCTCGCCACAAAATATAGTAATATTTGATTACTCTAATTAATTTTGCCATTAATAACTAAAATTGCACAAAGAATGTAAGGTGGTGTACTCCCTTAATATGTTAACGGGTTAATACTTTTCACATAGCTACCAAATTGCACAGTAGACGTGGAATGAGCATTTGCCAAAAGTATGGCAAACCTCAAAATGATGTGTCCTGATTAGCGAATATTTTTGCCGTTGAACCAAAAGCTGTCACTTTATACAGTATGACACTTTAATATTTTTTGACACATTTTAATTTACTGCACTTCTGCTATCTGTTAAGATGCAGGATAAAGTGATGTGACAAACTACATGCTCTCTGGAGAGATAACCTTCGGTCACTTCCACCACTCTCTCAAAAAGTTTAGACTGCCGTCCCCTAAAGGAAAAAAATGTGTTTCTGAACTCCCCTCTAATAAGTTCCGTACTGTCCCATAGCGGTGTCCACGTTGGCTCTGCAGAGGTTGTTGAGTAACTTGTGATTCTGTGCTTGGCTGTCTTTTTTTTACCTTATTGCAGCCAAAACTGTTTAGCTCTAAAGCATGAGCAGGAACACGACAACTACCGTACAACATAGACAGCTGTGTCTACAGCTTCCTGCATTTTAATCACAGTCAGTCAGTAGTGTTCACTACAGGTGTTTAGTCGGACAGGAGTTTGCATGTGCAGCCTCCTGCTTTTAATTTATTGCCAGTTTGCTCTGCATGTGTTGCACCTCCTGACCTGCTTCTGACTGGCTGTGATGACCCTCGCTGTGTCTGATATCAATCCTCTCTTTATAATACACACGCAGTAGTTTACTCCATAGTTAGCAGTAAATTAGGATTTCGGACACTAATGAACCATTGTCATTTTTGCATCATCGCTGACAGGTGACGTTATAAAATGTAACAAATTGCATTGTGGGATTGTTAGTAGAAAGTAGTCTGTATGTTATGGATGCTACTTTTTTCCTTCCATGGTTGGATTTTTTGAGGCCGCTATATAAAGGATAATGTATTTCACACTCAGACTTCAGACACAATTTCATAAAGCAGAGGCTAAATACTCTGCAGTAAAAAGGGAGTGATTTCAGACGCAGCCCGTCTCCTTCCTGCATAGATTTACCTAAACTGTAAATTGTAAGGTTGAGTCAAGTTTTGCAGATGTATACTGCTCAGTGGGACCAGCAGCTTTAGCTCAATTCCTGTGCTTTGTTTCTGCAGAACAGACAGAATTGAGCCAAGTGTAAAGTATTGTAGATACACAGCTGTAAACTTCTGGAGCTTCTCTCAAGGGAACATGAATGTGTTGTTGTGTCTCGTCTTGGCATATTTATTGACTTTTGTGATAGATCAGGAAGTAATCATTCTACCTATTCTAACTCCATGTTCATAGTACTGTAACTCCTCTCACTTTGTAGATGAATAAACACTCAGTACAACTGATTGATTAAAACTCAAAACTACTGTCTTTTACCACCATGACCAATAAAGTTGGATGTTTTGAAAGTGTTGGTTGTGGTTTGAGTTTTTGGCCACTTTCAGAGTGCTGTTAACATGTAGACATAGGAACATGTGCTTTTAAGGCGTAATCCAGCTCTAAATCAACAGTTGCTGTGAGTCAGGGTGTTGTGGTATTGTCCTCATTGTCCAACCAAAATCCCAAACCCGAAAACATGCTACGAAAGGTTCCTCCCTATGCAAAAAAAAGACTCCAAATGCTGTGAATATATAAGGTATCATTGAAAAAGAGCACTCTGTCTGAGAGCACTCAGATAATGCATTTAGTTAGCTATCCTCTTCTTTTTTTCATTTAGTTGCTTTAAGGCCTCCCCCCCCCCCCATTGTTTCATCAAGCGTCTTTATTTGGACTCATCACCCCTTTGTGTTCCTTACTGTTCTGTACCCCTCATTACGACTCTGCATCCCTGGTTGCACTCTTTCTGAGTTACCTCTCTGGTGCTGTAACCGAGAAAATTACAACGCCATCCTTCACCCCAACCTTCTTCATTTATCCTCCGCCATTTCTCCTTCATGGTTCCATCCAGAAACCTCAGACCCTAATCTCCTTCCTTACCCTCATCCTCCTTCCTGTCTTCCTCGTTTATTTTCTCCTTCTCCCTCCATACCACCCCACCCCCCCAGTTTTTTCTCTCCATGGTCCTGAGTGTGTCCCTGGTTATAATGGTGCAGATTACAGGAGGCAGAGAGGCACCGCACCTCAGCCGAGGAAGGAACCAGACGCTTCAAGTTGGACTTTGCCAACAAGGCCGACAGCCTGCAGCGGCAGATCGAACACAGAGAAAAGCAACTGTAAGCAAAACTCCTCCAAAGATGGACTGATTGTTAGACTCATGCGCACATGTTCATGAACACTTAATCTACAGAATCTGTGGTGCTCAGAGAGAGACACAACATAGTCAATACACCATAAACTGTGTAGCATGGTAAGCCAGCTGTTGGTGATAAAGCTTTTCTTCCTTGAACTGGAACTGTCATAGCCCTAATTCATGAACCTAGGACCAGTAGATCACAATTAAAACAAACATACAAACCAGTGTGCCCTACTATAATTTGTTACTCATTATATCCCTATCTCTGTCTCGTTATCTTTATTCTTGTTATTGGTGATGTATATACGTGTTCGTGGTGCTCCTGTAGCCAGCAGCTGGAGACGGACCTGAAGATCGAGAGGGAGTGGAGGCAGACGTTACAAAATGACCTAGACAGAGAGAGGGATACGGTGGCTCAGCTCAGCACAGAGGCGCTGCAGATCAACGGACTAAAGAAGGTAAAAAGGAGAGAAAGAAATGTACCATTTATGTGATATTGTATAGTAGGTTTTATTACATGTGCATAACTTTATGTAATAACTTTGAGAATTTGCAGAATATGATCTGATTTGATCTGATGCATGTCCTCTGTTGTTTTGTGTTTATTTTCCCCAGGAGTTCCATCGTCTCCAGGATGAGAACATTCAGCTGAAGACCGTCTGTGAGGAACAAGAACAAGCTCTCGAGGAACTAGGCTCCAAACTGAGCGAGTGTGTATGCTTTAGTTAAACATGTCTGCACCATAATCAAGCTGTCTTTACAGATAGTTAAATGTTCTAACCCCAAATGTCTTCATTAAGATTTTAAAATCTTATGTTATGTTGTGTCTTTTAGAGGACACAAATAGCCTTTAAAAAACATGTATTCTAATAGATGTTCATTTTTTTGTGTTCATCATATAAATTTTAGCCTTTAAAAAACATGTATTCTAATAGATGTTCATTTTTTTGTGTTCATCATATAAATTTCAGGTAAAAAAATAAATAAAATTAATTTTTTTTTTTTTATTAAATTCCTTAGATCATAGAGGACCATACCAGAGCTTTGCAGGTTTTAGCTAATTTACAACAAATCACATGTAATTTACATTCTTGCAAAGAAGTAAAGTTTACAGTTCTTTAGAAAGCCAAACAAGCTTTCCTGAATGAAACAAAAAAAGAGAACCTCTTGCTAATATTGTTTACTGTTTTTTTTTTTTTTTTTTTTTATAATTTATTTCCATTTTTCTGTATTTCTTGTCATCAGATCCAAAATGAAGATTGAGGACATTAAAGAAGCCAACAAAGCTCTTCAGGTAAAGTAAAATGGCAGGGAAAAATTGATTTAATCTCAACCCTCTCCATCACAAAGATGGTAAGTTAGATAAGATATTAGTAAAAGAGCAGGGAGAAATCCGAGAAAAACTAGAAACAAATCTAGTTCTGCTGATTTGGAGTTGTAAAGTGTATTGTGCTGTTCTGTAACATTTATAATGTAAAGTTAGGGTAAAAGAGAGATTTTTGTTGTGTTGTTGCAGGGGGGTCAGGTTTGGTTGAAGGACAAAGAAGCCAGCCACTGCAAGCTGTGTGAGAAAGAATTCTCCATATCAAGACGAAAGGTCAGTCAACAAATGACCACAAATAGGAAATGGAGATTTTCCAGTCCTGTGTGTTCCCACATCCAATCCAGACATGGTCAGAAACAGCACTGGGAATCATCTGAGGGCCCCTGATTTCTTTATATAGTCTATGCCTCTGATATGTTGGTGAGGAAGTTGGTAATCCACATCCTTTTTGCGTACATAAATGTCAAGTAATATGACAATTTGAACTAGAAAATGCATTTCCTGCAAAAAATGCTTGTAAATGCTGAAAAGCTAAATTGCCAAAGCTAAACTGGATTGCTGGCATAATTGTGCAAGAAGGTAAAGTAGTGATAACAGTTGGAATAGTGAGAATGGTTTTAATTGGTATGAATTTCATTGAAATGTTGAATAATAATGTATTAAACAAAAGTGGAATATTTTAAGGTTTTTTTGAAAAGAAAAGTCATAGTATAGGTATGTCGAAAAAAGTAATAGTATAGTTTGTGGGAAAAATTCATGAAAAAGACAGTATGTTGAAAAAAGTAATTGTATTGTAAATCGAAAAAAGTGATAGTCATAGTATAGTATGTTGTAAAAAGTCATGGGATAACATGTCTATAAAAAGTGATAGTATAGTATGTCAAAAAACCCCATTAAAAAGTCAGTATAGTATGTTGCAAAAAAAGTCTTAGTATTGTATGTTAAAATAATCATAATTTAATATATCGGAAAAAGTCATAGTCTGTCGAATAAAGCAATAAAAAGTCATAGTATATATTGAAAAAAGTCATACTGTGAATCGATCCTGGGTCTGAGTCTGCAGTTTCTACTTGCTGGTGCTGTTTGGATGGTGTTAACCACTGAGCCACTGTCATACCAAATAGAGAATGTTGAAAACAGTCATGGCATAGAATGTAGAAAAAAGCCATCAAAAAGTCATGGTATGGTATGTCAAAAAAGTCATATTATAGTATGTCAAAGAGTGGAAAAAAAGTCTATAGTATGTCAATATTAGTCATAGTATAGTATGTCCAATGTGAAATGTACATACATAAACACACAAAACAAACATATTAAACATTAATATAAAATAAACAATAAATACAGAAAAAACTAACATATACATACAAATCTTCATCATCATCTCACATGCAGGAATTCCTTTATTTCCAGCAGAAACAGCATTTTATATGAGAAAAAAAAAAAAAATCATAAAGTTAGTGTCAGCATTGACTGCCACCATGGCTGAAGAGACAACTTGCAGAAACTCAACAAGACATTTGGTCCTCTTAAAAGCTCATTTGCACCCATAAGCCCAACACAACAATGGATAGTTATTGTGGTTCTCTCTGTCTGTGTCTTCAGCACCACTGTAGGAACTGTGGGGAGATTTTCTGTAACAGCTGCTCTGACAATGAGCTCCCTCTGCCCGCGTCACCAAAACCAGTCCGAGTCTGTGACACCTGCCACGCCCTCCTCCTCCAGCGATGCTCCTCCAATCCAACGTGAAAGAGCCCCACGCTGCTGCCGTGACTGCTTCAAACAATCAGAGATCCGAATCAGCACCCTCCGGTCCTCTGTAAGAAGCATCTCCCAACTTCTCTTAACATACAGTTTGCTGCTAGAAATGGACCGTGTGCATAAACACAACAAGAACATTTAATTTGTCTTCATTTACAGGTTGAAAAGGTCCCTCACAGATAACATGCAGGGCTTCTGCATCATTGTAACCCGTCTTTGTTTGACGTCACTACTTTCTTTGCAGATGTTTTGCAGTATACATAAAAAAACATCTCATGTAATCAGGAGGCAATCGCCAACTACAACATAGGCTGACATGTCTTACATCGAAATCGAAGGAGTGAGAATCTTTGGTCTGCTTTAATATCATAAACAATCATTATCTATCCTAAATATACATCAGTTATACAGATTAAATCATTTACAGTACATTGACAGAGAGTCATGCAAAACAGAACTGTCTTGAGGACAGCTCTGCTATGAAAGGAGGAACCACTTTACTATGAACTGAAAGTGAAACGGCACTGACTGTGACGAGCACTGCTGCAGCTAAATACAGATCCTCAACCAAACCTTCAGTCTTATGTAGTAATGCATCATTATAATGTATGTATCAAGCATCAAACTGTATACATTAAGTGTATAGCCAAACACATGAGATTATATAATTTATTCACACAGTATCGTGGTCTTGCAAGTGAGTCAGACTGCAAAGCACCCCCTTTTGAGGTGGAGTGATGTTAACACAAACATAAAGGCACTATTTACACAGGCACAAAAGACCAGTCCAACTTTACTAGATACTAAACTGAAACATAAACTGGATACATTTCTGTTTAGTTTGCTGTGAGGAGATCAGAACCGTTTTGGGTCGTTTCACAGGAACAACATGGGAATATATTTTGTGACAAAGACCTTTCTACAAACTAATTCCAGAAACGTTCACAGCTCCAAGCAGGTTTTGCTCTGCTGACACTATGACCAGATTAGTTCCTCATGGGGCTGTGGCTTTCAAAGGAACCGAAAGTTGTTGGTTTTTTTTAACAATGTTGGCCCTGTTTGTACCTGTATAAATGCAGTGAATATTACTTACTTGTGCTTCTCACATTGCCAAAATGAGCCCTAGATTTCTAGAGAGGGTTTCTGTAGAGAAAATCTAAAATATTTCAAAGTAGCAACACTAGCCAAGCAAGAGTCTAGATTAAAGACACATTTCACATTTTGTTTGAGACACTAACGCAGTGGATGCTGCTGTAAGGACCAAGAAGAGCAACCGATGACGTCGTGATCTCTGGCAACAGATTGAAATCAGACCAACTGGCTCTTTAGTTGATGAACCGCTGACAGCATGACCACTTCACGGACTACTTACTGAACGGACTTGAGTGTTACACACTTCTGACACAATAGCCACAAAGTATGTTTGAACAGTTGCCAATCCTATATTACATGTAATATAGATGAATTTCAGAGTATTTATATTTGATTTGGGGTTTTTTTGCGCATTCGTTTTTATTTTCAAAATTCCAGGGAACTAGTTTGAGCTTTTCCCTGTTCACTTGAAGTTAGTTGTAATCTGTGCAGATGGAGACGTTATAGAAGGACCACACTTTACTGCTGCTCCATTCCTGAGAGGGAAAGTTTGAAACTCTAAACCATTTTTGTTCCTTTTTTTTTTTGTATTTGTGTTGTTAAACTAATGCTGATGACTGTAGTCTTTAGTCACGGGTTCCACTGCACACTCTGGTCTTGTACCTAAACACGTTTACAACCTGTGACCTTTTTAAGAGATGGTATTCATTCCCATGAAGAGATAAAACAGGCCTGGGTTCATTTCAATAAGGGTTTTAATGGTTTCAAATATTTAAAAAAAACTCACCAATTTATCATATCATTAAGTACTATAGGCAAATGTTTCTGAATTGCACCCAGGCCTAAACCCTTTTTGTACAGTGTCACTCTTATAAATCTCCCAGCTTTCAATGGGACTTGTACAGTGTTGATACCACTGTATGTACATACTGTTGATAAAATCACTGTGGCCCTTTAGCTTACTAAATCCTGCCAGTTTAATATTAACTATATTGCCAACAGTGTGTTGCCTTGACTGTGTAGCAGTTTCTGATTAAATCAAAATAAAATCGTTTGTACATGTTTTGTCATTTTAATGTACATTATTGAAATTTCTTCTGTTAACATTTACTCCTGTTGCACTGTTGGGTCTTTTTCCTGTGTTCCACTGAAATCCACTAACTTGTTTTTCCATTACACACCTCATAAGCAGAGGATTCATTGATTATTATAGTTTTTAATTCCGATGCATTCGCAACCTTAACACAAATACCTCTTCAAAAGTGATGCTAGAGTCGGGGAGAAAGAAATTATTAAATATAAAATTTATTAGGCAAAATGTACAGCTCAAATATAGAGACTTTATTTCACTCTCACTCTTTGAGAGTGGAATATATATTCAACTTAGTTTTAAATTCTGTAATGAACTGTGAAAACATTCATAAAAAACACAATGGCTCACATTTGTCAAACTTTTCAAACCAGAAAAGCTGATCTGAAATCCAGTTTGAATTAGTATATTACAGCTTGGTCAAATGTACTGCTGAAAATAAGTTTAAACCAGAATAAACAAAGGTTTTATAAACTACTTTTTTCCCTCTTTTTTTTTTTAAATTTAAATCAGAATTTCTTAAGAGATGGAATGTTTTGACATTTCTTCTTACTGCTCCACCTCCTAAAGAGCATTATTCACCCCAGACCGTCATCCAATCCAAAGCAAAGTTTACATCAACTGATTAGATTCAAAGTGACCATGCTCAAAATGATCCTTTTCTACTTACTAAATCCCTCAGCTGTTCATCTGTGTCTCCTCTGCACTGACTAACATCTCCTGCCAACAGTGAGATGTGAAACAAGACAAATTAAAGTGTATCCCTTTCAATGCCATTCAAAACTCTGGCAAAATAATTGGTTTTTGATTTAAAAAAAAAAAAAAAAAAAAAAATTACTTTTCATGTAAATCATGAAAAACTATTACTATAACCAATCGTTTAAAAAAAAAATAAAAAATTAAGAAACAAGAAATGCTCTATATGTCCCATTAACCACATTTAGCACCTACAACAGCTCCAACATCTTAATATTGACAAGTTACGTTCTTCATATGTGTTTAGGAATGGTATAATAATAGTGCTTGTTGAGGTCATATCTGATCTGTTCTAGTATCTGAAATAAGATTTTAGTACAACCACCATAAAAAGAACGGCTGTTACAAAACAAATGACTGACTTCAGATCAGCTCGTCTGCTTAGAAAAAGTAATCGAGTGAATGTGGCCTGAAGAGACGCGAGACAAACGCCAGGATGGATTGGAAGCGTGGGATGACATCATCAGTATGAACCTCGCAGCCCGCTGCTCCGTGAGCCTCCGCCCCCTCCTGAGTTACCATAGTAACCGCCGCCGCCACGACCTGAGATGGTTTTGAAAAGATAGATCAGTGTGAAAAGGATGAAGTCATTTCTTATGACCGTAATGACTAGAGCTATGTTTCCATCCACTTGTCAATCGAATTATCTGAAGTTTGCTAAAAACATTCACACGAATAAAGCCGGTGAAGCGTGTTTCCATCCAACAGCTTGAAAGCAAACAAAAACCTGCGTGTAACGCTGTTTTGTGGTCAAATTGGTAAATTGAATATATTTGAGACGTTTTAAGTTGTTTCCATTCATTTTCGCAATGCAACACACCACATTCAAACTAACATTTGCGAACAAAGTTTAGAAATGGATCGCACCATCTAGCTACTAATGATTCATATTGCACAAGGTGTAATAGTGCTTATGTGCCAGCTGATAGCAACATATAGCAGTTATATTTTGCTTGTTAATTACATTCTAAAAGTCTCGTCTCCTTGTTCGTCCGCTTATCGGTCATTGTTGACACCCAAAGAAAGCGGAAATCTGTGTCAGAAATGACCTAAAACTTCTTCGTTTTATGGCAGGTTGCAACCATAAAATGACCTAAAACGTAATCGCAATTCATTATTTATTCTGCAAATAACGTTTGCATAAGCATTTATCTCATAAGCCGTTTACCGATGGAACGTACAAACCTTGTGTTGATGTTTTACGGTTTCCTTAAGACATTTTTCATTCAATATTACTTAATTTGCATCAAAACGTGTGGATGGAAACATGGCAAGTGTGAGTTAAACAATTAAGATAAAAGAACTAACACCAAACTTTTATTTATACTTCATTTATCATAAAAGATAAGGAAAACTCACTCATTTCAGCTGCTCCACTAGCTGTTGAGTTAAGAAACAGCTCAATATAGCGATGCTCTGTTGAGAAAACATCAATCCGTCATTCATATTGAAGAACTTGTGTTTCTTCTACTGTTTAATGTAAATTATATTCACCTGCTTTATGTCCAAGTTTAAGTACAATCTGAAATATCTCAAATAATGTCATGAGGAATACCAGGATTATATATTCATAATGCTCTTTAAAAAGAAATTCCAACATTAAGACCTGGCCCACTCAGTAAACCATCTAAAACCCTGGCAGCTCATCTGTTGAGCTTGTTGATTTATGCTATTATTCTGGTTCTGCTATAGCTACAGCTGATCCTCTCATGTAGCGTGAAAAAAGGGTTCACACGAACCAACAAAAGACAAAGAAAGGCCGAAGAAGAAAACGGGAGGACATACGCATGTGGTTCTTGTCTTTAGACATGGCTGCCACAGCGTCTTCATGGGAGCGAAACTCCACATCTGCTTCTCCAGTCGACTTCCCGTTGGGAGCCACATCAACGTGGACCCTCAGTGGATTCAAGGGAGAGAAGAACTACACGAACAAGACAGATACACAGATACATACATACATACATGAGCAGGCAAAGTTTTTTCATGACCATCAACATTCAGCATTTATTTAAATGTAGTAGCTTATTAGGCTTCCTGACCAACACCATTATACAGTATGAACACAACATTAACAGAAAACAGCCTTACAGATACGTGGCAGAAAATGTATGGGTGGATTCACAAATTCAGAATGATTGAATGTTTTGATGGAAGATTTAGCTAAAATCAACACTTGGATAGGCTTCCTAGCTGCTGCAGCTGGCAGTAGTGACAGTGTTTGCTACAGATCTGATAGAGATAACTGAACTGGATTGAAAAGCCTCGTGCAGCACAATCCACTGTCCCAATAATGCCACTTTAAGTGTACAACCTCTCCTGATACAAAAACATTTTATAACTAACATCCCTGCGTGAAGCAGTAAACGGAAAACAATCTATGACTTCTGTTAGTTAAATGTAAGGCTTTTGGAAGGGCTTTGAGGAAACTGAATTCAGTGCTTTTAAAGACTTTTCAAGACCTGAAGATGCCCGGCATATTGTTAGAAAAAATCTTTAAGAGAAATAAAATCAACTGGCCTCAGTGTGTGTGTGTGTGTGTGTGTGTGTTCTTACTTTAGCGATATCTCCCTCTGTGGCACGGAAAGGTAAACCCCTCATATGGACAAAATGACCGCTGTGGAGGCTCGAACAAACATCATTTTGACCACCGTAACCGTGGCCTCTTATCCCTGAGCCAAAACACAAATGCATCCACAGATTACCAATCCAACCTTTATTGATGTAGGAAAGAAAAGTAATCTGATACATACCAACTTTTCTTTACTTAATGATAATAACAAAAACAACAGATTAAAAAAACATATGTATGTGTGTTTAGGTTATTAATGGGTCTTGTTAAACGTGTGACATATTTATATAGCCTCCTATGAGGGACTACAAGCCAGGAAGATCAAAATATGCTGCTTTACAAACAACAATCCTAATTTTATTTATTCACATAATCAATATCAAACTTAAAAATGTTTTTTTTTTTATTTTAGATTTTATTTTCATTTGAAAGAGAAAAAATTTAAACAAATCAATTACTGGAAGCCATTTTAGCCTTTTGGCAGGGATGCCGAACTCTTTATAAATTGAGGCTTACAAACATGTATTTCTGAATGGCAGACTCTAGATGGTAAAACATTTTTGGACTTTACCTCTTGCTACCCGTTCTCCTCTCACTCGCTCATCAAACATGCCGTTGCCAAAACAGTAGTTGTTGAAGCCATTGTAGCTGTCAAAGTCACCGTAACCTGGACACAAACATAATACAATTGAAGCGGGGCTCATTCTTTCACATCACCAACGGCTCCACAACACAGATGATAAAACCTAATAACATGCCGACTGGATAATAAAACTTTGTTTTCTGCTGGCTCGGAAAAAGGAAATAATGAAACTTAGTGTGGTCCAGGGAGCTCATTAGTCACCCTTTCCACCATAAAAGTAGAAACGTAAACTGAAGTTATAAATCACAATAAAAGGTTTCTAAAAAGATATCAAAAATGTCTGATCATCTACACTGACCAATTACACTTTTGCAGCCACAAATATTCCTTTATGCAGAAACACAGAACTCTGCTTACCTCCTCCATAGCCCCCTCCACCCCTCATGGTGTCCATCAGAGCCCCACCGCGGCCAGGTCCGGGCCCAAAAAACCCTCCCCTGGGTGCCCCCATCATGGGTCTATCGTAGGGCCCCGGTCTCTGGCCTCCCATCCCCCGCCGGGGCAGCTCGTAGTAGGCTTTGATCTCATTGCGACTGCTCTTAAAAATCTCTATATACCTGCAATATAAGAGGCCCATGGGGTGGATTGGGGCAGAGGAGAGGGTTAAGGCATAGAAATTGCTTAGCTCAAGCCACATACATACATAAACACACAAAAAAACAAATATTCTAAATAGTGGTCTAAGTAGTTTTAACCTGGAGCTGAGTGTCTGAACAACCTCAACAAAATCTCATTATTAGCTGGGATAAGGGCTGTAGTAAAGGATTTTCTACGCCAACCTCCACTTGTTACTTAGAGTAAAGAAAATCCTTACAGGGCTTTTAGGTGTTGCATTGATCATTTTAATGATTAAGAAATGCCAAAAGAGATGCTTTAATGGTAGAGGCTGCCTTGACTAACCCTAATCCCCTCATCTACAGTAAATTATCTGTAACATACATGTATAAAACGATATGAATGAAGGGTCAATAAAATGATCCAATGTACCAAAATGTTGCTCCAATACTAATAAATAGATCTCCCAGGTCCTAGACGACCAACTGCAGCAAAACTGTCTATGGCATAAAATACTCACACCACCTTAAATTTACAGATTAGAGCTTTCATCTCATTATTCAACATGTCACCATTGTTACAATACATAAACCCATTAAAACCCATCCCCTTATCATTTTAATAAACATGATCCACCCAATTCATTTACCCATGTTATCATTGTTAACCATAATTATTCTAGCACACCAACCCATGCTTATCATTCAACCATAACAGAACCCATACCATTAATACCATAATTACTCGAATATGACCACCCATTAAATACTGCAATAGAAGCCCAACCCAGTCCAGCCCGTCCCTTTCCCCTCTGTCCCACCTGTGCCCTATTCTTTCCTTGTGTTTCCCCAGAGCCTTTTCTGCTATCTCCTTTGAGGCAAACTGCACGAAGGCTTCCCCTGTGCTCCTCCCCTGGTAGTCCACTGGCAGAGTAATCCCATTTGGCACGATTCTCAACCCTTCAACCCAAGCACACATAAATACATAGGTCGGTAGGTAGACTGATAGATGTGTAGAATAGAAAGAACAACACCCACTGCATCACTGGAGCTTTCAGGATTAATAAATAGCAGCTGTAGTATCTGATAAGACTGCATTAAAAAGGGACCTCTGAATGAATGTATGAAATGTATTTACACAAGGTGCCCAGCAAGGCGATTAAACAAATACTGGCCTGGAGTCAGCAGCTATAAAATTAAAGTGGACGCATACCAAAAATGTTCTTACACTTAACTGAATTTAGTTCAACATCATTAATTATTAGTGTTGATCCACACTGTCCCATCATAATTCTTAAGTGTTGATTATCTTAGATAAAGGCTGCCAGTGAGCATAATCACAATACTGACCCCAGATCAGCGTCATGGGACTGTCTCCTCTCAGCCAAACTAGCCCAGCCTATCTTTGAACCCCCTTTAGGAGGCATGATATTAAGATCATATAGAATATGCATGCTAAATAAATTGTTAGCTTTACACAAACATGGTATGAGGCATACTAACATTTCATAACAAGGACAAATTGGTAAACACAGTATAACTATACTACAAGAACAAACATACATACATACAGTACATTAGGCCTTTGGGCCATGACACACAGACATGTTGACTGACTATAAGTCAATATAAGTCAAATTAATACCATTTTATAATATGAGAGAAATCCAAAATGTGAAAAGATAGTGTTAAGTGTTGGCAAATCTGAAAATGTACTTTGGATGTTTGTGTTTTTTCGTATCCTTATGTCGTGGTGTGTAGTTCTGGTCTGATCAGTAAAGTGGAAAACACTGTTCAAAGTGCAGTTAGCAGTAGTTTGAATTTGTCGTGATACAATCAAAGTCACATTTCCTGGTACTCTTTGAAAAAAAGAGCTTGTAAATGTAAAGTTGGCCATTGTTCCACTTTTGTACAAATATGAACTAACCACCAGAATAATGTTAAAGACGCTATAATCAGATAGAAATTCTACGTATTGTGGCTTTATATTCTACTTGGGCCTTTAGACTTAGAACAATGTAAGAAACTGATAGTAGACTTTTTCTCAAGACTTTTAATTACAAGTATTTGTTGGCCTTATTTAATGAAGCAGGGCTCCAGACTAACTTTTTACATTGGTTGCACTGGTGCGCCTTACTTTTTCATTTAGGTGCAGCAGCACATCACTTAGGTGCACCCAAAAGATTTCACAGCGCCTTTTGCTGCAGCAGTAATACATTTTAAGTGTTATTAGATTATATCTAAAATGTTATTACCATATTTGTGTTTGTTATATATGTGCATAATGCTACCAGGTTAGATTATTACCGTATACAGAACCACATCTCAACTTAGTGTGTGGCAGTTATAAATAAAGCGTTCAGAACATTCAGTGGGAAATCATGTCTAACCACTTTTGAGAGATAGTGACAATCTCCTTAAGCCACATCAACAGTTGTAATGTAAACATCCACAGGAAAATATGGCTTTAAAACAGAAAATGATTATGAAAAAATAAAACGGAACTAATAAATAACGCAGATTCCATTGTTAAGGCACTATAAATCCTGATTGAATCATATCATATTATTTATATCTGAATAATAGCTATTTAAATTAGTTGCATGTTTTATATTTGCTTAAAGTAGACCTATTGGATTCCACTGGGCGCAGCTGATTGCAACCACTCTAGACAATGCTTGTGATTCCACCAGCGTTTTAGAAGGGTCCCAGAAGGGGCTATCCACTCTGCTCCGCTAAAAATACATGCCGTGTCTATTTTTGATGGAGCCCTGGCACGTTGCAAAGAGCAGATTGAGCCGGGCAATAGACAGGAGGCGGGAGCAGCGCAAAACGCCACAAAGCACTGCAAAGTGCATTTCTCTGCGCCGGTCAACAAGCGATTCTACTCCTCTAATCTTTCCTAATCACACACAGAGCTGTCTGTCAGGCAGCGTTTCACAGTGCTTCCGTCCCCTCTCTGAACACATTCATATTAACCAAGAGATGAGTGAAATGTATGCAGAGCTTTTAGTGGTTTTGTCTCATTTGATTGTCTTGCTCTGCATGCTAAGAAAGCTAGCTGCAGTTCTGTCAGCACCCTTACACTGTGGTGTTTTACAGTCAAGAAAATTACAAAACTACAGCATGTCTGTAAAAACTAATCCTCAGATTAACATAAATGGTGTAATAGCAGTACAATTCAATAATAGTTACAAAAGTGTATGTACCTGAGAAGAACTGAACAATCTCCTCCTTGCTGCAGCCAAAGGGAAGGCCTCTAAGTCGCAACATGGAGCCGCTGCAGCTGTCATAGTCAGCAGGGCCGCTACGTTTAAGCACCCAGTCCATCTCACTACGGTTCGACTTGAACACTGATTCAGACATACACACGCACACAAACATGTCAATGTCAAGATCTGAAAGGACAATTAAACTTAGAAGTTACAATTTGTTCATTAGTTTGGTTTAAAGACACTTATATTTGTATGGGGAAATCAATACAGGTGAGCTAAGACACAAACTTTTGTATGCATGGCAAACACCGAGACAGAGTAAACAAAAGAGTATGTTGCGCTTGGACTGTGTTTTATCAGTAATGTCATATAATGCGGCAATTGTTCAAAGACAAAGTCAACACAGGTAAACACACACTGGTCCATTAGTCCGTTGTGAGTGGTTATATTACTTACCCTCTATGTATCGGTGTCCCATGTATTTACGGTCCTTGGCGAGGGCATTCTTGAAATCCTCAGACATTTTCAGCTCAATAAAAGCCTCTCCACTAGGACGTCCTTCTTTGGAGTAGGTAAAGCACACTCCGTTTACTTTCCCAACGATGTCACAGTCTGTAAATAAGTAACATTGATGGACATTTCCTTAAAAAGGATGCCTACACAAACATTTCCTGTCATAAAGAAAAACAAACTCCGAATAAAGGGTACAACTAGATCCAATCTAATTTGAGCCATCTGGAGCTCAAGCAAGTAGAATCTAACAATATACCATTATCCACCTGAGATCCTGACCTCTTTCTAACGGCTGGAGTCGTGTGAAATTTGAAACATTAAGATGAGGTTGGGAAACCCATGCTGTTTCTGTGCGTAACAAGACAGGTTGTAGGAGAGAGAGAGAAGACTCTTGGACAGTCGCATATAAATGTATATGAGGCCAGTTAGATTCCACTTATGCAAACAATAAAAAATATTGTATTGTAGCAGATTTCAATTGCATAGCTAAGCTGAGCAGACTGGTTCTGCAGTGCAGCCTTGAAATCACAAAGCAAAATAGTTGTGTTTATTGTTCTAGATGTCAATCACACTGTTCATGCCTCAAGCTGTAACGATGTGTGTGTATTCTCACCAGAGAAAAAACTGGCAACCTCTTCCTGCGTGCAGGACCAGGGTAGTCCTCTGATCCGAACCACATAACCCTCTTCATTCAAAGACATCCTCACTGCCAAAGAGAGCACAGCATAGCAGCAACACATTACATTACTGGGTCAATAATTATTTCACTTAGTACAGACACTTGGCAAAGACCAAGTCACACAGTCATCATTAAATAACGCTGTGCTTCCAGTATCCGCTGACCTCCTAACAATCCTCAGTGTGTGCAGTCACTGGGGGCAAGGTCTAAATTAAGGACAGTAAAATTCTGAGTATTATCTGTGCAGATTGCTTTAATAAATAAATGCGTTAAACACACTGCTTTAAAATTTTTTATAGATTATTAAAGTCACGTTACTTCTATTTGTACAGTACATTATAACCAGAACAAAAGTATTCAACTGTGAAATACGGTATGCAAGAGGGTCTGGCTGCAGACCTCCAGTGTCAAGCTGCTTCCGTTGCAGGCTCCAATCTCAGGCTGCCTACAGTGTCAGGACCGGAAATAAACTTTTTGTGCGTATCTTAAAGGAGTCTGGCTCAATCTGTTCCCACGCTAGCCTCCAGCTAACGTTAGTTTAGCTAATAGCTAATTCGGCGGATGGCTAGGTGATTATAGCGGTCTGCCGTTAGCAAGAGGGTCTGGCTGCAGACCTCCAGTGTCAGGCTGCTTCCGTTGCAGGCTCCACTCTCAGGCTGGTGTATTAAACAAGTTTGTAATCTGTATAAAACTAAACAATTGCCAGAGACGAAAACCGTGTACCCGGAATTATAAACAGTATGCAATAACAAATACCCGGTAGGAAATCTATTCATTTAGCACCATAACGCACGTTACTGTAGCTGTCACAATAGTTAAACTAACGTTTATTACTTCCTCCTCCCAACTGTCTCATAGTGTAAAACCAAGAGCCTTGCTAGCTAACGTAACGCTAACCAACTTACTAAGACCTTTCCAAACATATCCTAACGTGACGTTATTTATTCTGTAGTAAAGTTACTTCTTTGAAGGTCGCCACAGAATAATATTCGTCAGCCTGGATTGTGGATTCTCTAGCGAATGATACAAACGTCCCTCTGCTGTCAGGCTGACGTGCTAATGTTAGCTTGATAACATTAACGTTAGCAAGCTGGTTTCACACCACCGCGGAGCAACCGCCTACCTGCAAGATCGTTCCCAAAAAGAAAGCGTTTTTTTTTATTGCCCTCATTCAAATGACTGGCGGCGGTGACGTTTCTTTTACAGCTAACGTTAAGGCTAACAGCTAAGGGCTAACGTTAACAGCTAGCTAAGGCTAACGTTAACTGTAGGACACCGACAGCGGTCAAACGTACAGGGCAGACTAGTTCAATTCCCAACGGCCGTACGCTGTCAGTGGTCATCAAAATATATCCCCAGACCAAAATATGTCAAAAAATGTCAAAATGTGTCTGAAAATGATCAAATTATCTCACGATCGCCTCCCGTCCCCGGTATCTTGCTCCAGTCCCGAGCGAGCCTCAGGTGTCACTAACCTTACCAGCAAACCCGATCAGGTACGTTGTCGCGAGACTTGGACACGTTAAAAAAATAAATAATAATAATAATAATAATAATAATAATAATAAATATATATATGGGTGGATGACGTGACATGGCAGTTTTGCTGTCTTCAGTGTCAAACATGTATGAATAAAAAATATATTTGCTAAAAACCTTCTCAATATTGTGCATAACATTATGCTTTATGTGAACATACTCAACATTAAAACAGATCATCACTCATTTTTTCACAATTTCCAACCAAACACAACAAAACTCATATGGTGTGACTGTCCGGCACTTGTTTCTCAAAGTGAGAACTTGAATAAAACTAAGAAAAATGCAAAAATGCAAAAATTCTCAAAAAAATACAGAAAATTAATACAGATGTCTACTTGTGAGCCTACCCGTTTCAAATTACAAGCATAATGTTTTGAGTCAGTTCTAATTAAAAGGATTTTGTCACAGAAATCAAAATCATATGGTGTGACACTATTTTGGGATATTTGAACGGGCAACTGTTTTGACACCCTTGGGAAGGAGAGGACCTTCTTCAGCAAGGTTGTACAGTACTATCAGTGTATTTCTACTGTACAACCTGGGGTGAGTTATCATTTTTATATTTACAATAAATCAGATCTTGTTGGCACTTGTTGACAAAAGTCCCACTTCCAGATGTCTTTTGGTGTGACACATTTTTCATAAAAATGCAAAAGACATTTTATTATTTTGTCATAATTACATGTAAATCTATTCTGCTTTGTTATAGCTAGCATGTTTTTAGTATGCTAATGTGTAGCTACAAGACTCAAGGTTGTGCTAAGTGCTGAAAACATCATATGGTGTGACACTTCATCATATGGTGTGACATGTCTGCCTGTCACGCCATATGATTTGATTGTCACACCATATGATATGAATTGTAATTTCCTGCAGATATAACAATAAATAACAAAGTCCAATGTATGTTTTGTCCTTTTGAACATGTATTTGGGTCCATCATCACAAAAGCTAACTGCTGTAATTATCCAAAGTCAATTATTGTTTAGTTTAGTTTAGTTTTATTCGGTGATACAGATTTCTAGTTTATCAGACAGACACAGCAGACCCCCTTCACAGAAACATCCAGCTTACCCACTAGAGTCCCAAGCCCAGTCAGTATAAACCCTACATATTTGTAAATTGGGCAAACCCAATTTGATGGAGTAGAAGCTAGTTATTGCAATCACTGTAGACAATCGTGTCACTGACATAAATCTCTCCTTTTGAAGCTCTTCTACTCAGGTGCTGTATGCATGTGCCTAATCAAGTGCATCAATTGGAGAGGCCCAAGCTGAGGATTCAGCCACCATTTCAGATGAAGGATACACAGGACAGTTTGTCTTAAGTATGAGGGAAAATCATATGTGGGACAAATTGTTGACATAAGTATGGGGGGGCAAGAGACTGCATTTATTATCAAGATCAGGAAGTTGTTTGTGGCATATCCCAACCTCAGTAAGGCAGTCAGTTTGCTACTCTCTCCAAATTTGACTGGCTTATGTACAATGAAATCTATATGAATTGATTTATTTATGGATCCACTCAGCTACCCTGTATGTTCACGGTTTATATGATATAAAAAATGTGTTTGTTTTACTTATATTAATACATATTGCAGACCAGTTTTGAATTGAAATGAAATGAAAGTTGATACACAAACATATGTTCATATGGTTAAATGCGATATTAAAAAATGTTTTGTTTTATTGTTAAATATCAAATAAATCAATAAAATTTGAATTTTACCTTCCAGCATTAAAGAGTGGTTACATATTTCCTGCCATATGAGTGATCAGTACTCACCAATAAGTAGGATAATACATGGTTTGCATAGACACATGGTGACATTATCATATGATGTGACACTATATAATTTGGTGTGACATTCCAAATTGTGAAAATAACATACCTTTATCAATGATAAAACCTGAAAATGTTCATGGAATACATAGAAAATAGTATCAGCAAGAGTCACAAATATTTTTATAATTTTATAGCAAGGTTTGTCACAATAAATAGAAAATATGTTGAAAGACCGATGGCATAGGTCTCACATTGAGCGATGTTTTAGAAAATAATACACAAATATAATTAATTTTCACAAAACCAAAATGGATCACAGTTTAGTTATGATACATGACTTTGATAAAGTGAGTAACTTAAGAAAGGTATAATCCATTTTCAGTTTATATACAATTATTTTCATGTCACACCATATGACGATTTTACGGACTAATACAACAAATTGTCACAAATTCTGATTCAAATTGAAAATCTAAAAACAAAATATGTTTCTATAAAGATGAGTTAGTAGAACAAAAGTCAACCATTTTTATGCCTGTTATTTGAAATATTTGAAAAAACACTTTTTTCTGGTATATATGTCTCTGACCCATTTATTATTATTAATAGTATTGATATAGTTAATAACAACAATACATAAAAAAATATATATTATAGGATGAGGGGTTATTTCTGAAATTAATATCAAGATTAACAGGCTGCGTGCGTTTATAAACCCCGAGGGAGTAATGAAATGTATTTAATTTGTTTATGCCCGTTCAGCAATTCATTTATTGATAGGCCTATCTTGTTGTCGCACTCAGGCAGGCAGAACACTGTGGATGCCTGCACTGTGAAAAAACTAAGATCAGCATGCTGATTATTTAGGTATGATCATCTACAAAAGCATAAATCACACATTGTAAGGAAAACGTATCCCCCAAAAAGTAGGCTAGATTTTTTCATCGAAAGGTACATTTGAACTGTTATGACCGCAGTTTATTCATTAAATGTTTGTAGCCGAGTGAGCAGAGATTATAGGTCTATTAGCCTACATGACAATAACTAACTCGTTTCCGAGTTCCGACACTGGACAAAGAGTCTAAACATGCCGCTGGAAACATAGGTTGAAAATCTGTCAACCAGAAGTGACACTGAGGAGCGTCTGCTGAAACCAAACCGACGGGGTATAAAGTCCATCAACAGCAGCGGATCGACTGTGTACAACTTCACCGCACTGTGGCCGTTTTAGTTTCAAGACATTTTCATATTTCGTCAAATCATAATGGAGATTCCAGTATTTACTCTAGACGCCTTCACAAATGTACCGTTCAAGGGAAACCCTGCGGCTATTTGTCCACTTATGCATGTGAGTAAAAGACACTTCCAATTGTGTATTTGGTTTGTTCAAGGATCACGACTGCTCTTTGTAACATTTATTGATCAATTGGACATTTTCAGTCAGCAAAGTTCACGAGTTTTAATTTTCAATAAGTTACATCATTACACAATTTGTTGTAAAATATAGTTAATGTTTTTTTCAATCTATCCATGTATGTGCATTTCTCAGTGTCACAACTAAATATTTATATTACGTTTTTTAAAAAGGAACTGAGTGATGATTTGTACCAGAAGATATCAGCAGAGATGAACCTGTCAGAAACAGCTTTCATCACCAGGATCAATCCCTCTGACAGTTTTACCACAGGTAATATCAGATCATAGATTACCATTACATAATTTATTATTGATCATAGCTATCAGTTTCTTGTCAGATGAATTGAACAGAAATGCACCGGTCTGGGACAGGTTAGCATTTCATTACAATAATAACCCCAATGTTTCAAACAATCCCTGCCCAATGTACAACCTTGTTATTGAGGCTGTTGCAAGCAATAAAGACGTAAATACCCACTAGTGGCCAATGGGATGGAGCCTCAACCTTAATCATACTGTGCAAAGTTAATTTCATGGTAATGTGCTCGTTCCAACTGGCTTGATAATATAATGTATACAATATGCTAAATGGGCACTACGTAGCTGTGAGTACAATACATGAATCACAACAAACACAGAACTCATGGAATAAAAAAGCACAATTTTACCTTTAGAGGAAAGTGCAGATTTTAATTGCAAGTATGGACAACCCTCACTTAACGATTATGCCTTCACTGTTTAGGATCGGTTTGGAAAATCCAGGCGCACTGAAGAGAAACAAACAGATTAATGGATTCAATTGATATACAACTGACTTAAGCAGTTGTTTTGATAAAGTCATAATAGACATGTTAATCATTGCAGAAAATTAAGTGGCTATAAAGAACAAAAGGTAGAATGACAAGTCAGACATTGTTTAAGACATTTTGGTTTCAGATAAAAAGACAAATGTGAACCTCTGGGCGTGCTGTTACTGAGCTAATTTTTCTTCTTTGTGTTCAATAAAAAAACACCTGTCCTCAGCAGTCTGACAGGCAACAACACACAGCTAAGACTTGCATTGTTGGGAAGGGGAAGAACAATGCAATGCGCGGCCAGTTAAAAATGCAGCATGTAGTTACTCAGTTTCACAACTGGTACAACTGCACAGAAAGGAATGCACAGCTTAAAAATCTCTTGAATGAATGTAAATATTTCCACTAAAGTAACCATACATAACCATAGTAGAACTCCCAATAGGTCTCAGACTTTCAGAAGAAATTAACATCATACTGTATATGCACCTCAAGTAGATTTGTTTTTAGATTTATTTTCCCAGAGGGATATTTGTTTTTTCCCCCTCAATGTTTTAGATAATTAGCTGTGTTAAATGGTAGAGTCTGTGGATGATTATGTGTAGGCTTCATGTTAAAGTTCTGTGTGTTAAAGCACCTTTCCGACAATGTGATTAAAAGGATCAAGGTTCCGACTTCGATGGTTTACACCAACCAATGAAGTGAATCTGTGTGGTCATGCCACTCTGGCCTCTGCAGCAGTGCTGTTCAAGCATAAGCGTAAGTTACAAAACAAACACACAGACATGAACTGCTTTGGAACTAAAGAAAAGACAAAACACAGAAATCCATAAAGTTTAACTGGGAGGCATTTTGAAATACTTTTGTAATGATTTACCTGACAATAACAAAGCTGTCCATATTGTAACGCTGTTCCATGTAAATACACAGTGCAGCTAAATACAAAAAAGGGCAAAGTATTGTTAGCCAACAAACCCACATCTGTCAGTAAACCGAGTTCATCAGCTTGCCTGTGAGTATAATGTTCTGTGTGTAATATTCACATTAGAGAATGAGAATCCCACACTGGTGTTTGAGACCTTGAGTGGAGATCTGGCTGTCACCCAGCAGGGGGAAGGGTACATCATGGACTTTCCTCTCAACCCACCAACCAAGGAGGTACAGTATGTGGTCAGATAAACACAAGGATAATACAATTACAGGTTGAATTATGTCTCAAAAAACATGAAATAAAACGGTTAAGTGAAACCCAGAAACTGTGACCATCCTACAGTAATGTAAGATTCAGCTGTAGCTGGATTAGCAGAACTCAAACATCCTGCATTAGCTTTGCAAGGTTTTCCAAAATAAAGTTGTTTAGTAACTTTGCAAAGTATTTGAAAAGACAACACAATGCTATTCTTCTAACAGTTTGTTTTCTAAAATGTGTTTTTTTCAGGATGCCAATGAGTTCAGAGACATCATCAAGGTCAGTAAGACACCTGTCAGTAAGACACCATGTTTTACAGTACACTCCTGCTTCACTCTATATGTGTAGTAGTATGCAAATGTGATTGCATTCCTGTGTTTGTGTGTGGATGATTTAACTGTGTCTCTGCTTGTGCATGTGGGATACAGGCTGCGGTTGGAAACCACCCGATCCAGGATGTGTATCTGAGCTCCAACACAAAGAAACTGCTGGTTCGACTGGCTGACAGCTGTGACAGGTTACAATCAAAACACACATATGCACACGCACATACACAGTATAATAGTTATTCATATTCACAAACGGGCAGTGTGTCCTAAATCTATCACTTGTGTCTCACCATGTTTGTTTGTGACCCTGCTTATGTGCTGCGTGTGTCTTTTTTGCAGGTCAGTGCTAACCGGTCTAAAAGTTGACCCTGTTGCTCTTCAGAGCAGTGAGACAAGTGGAAGAGTCAAAGGAGTAATCCTCACCATGAAAGGTAACAGGAGCTAAACAATGATTTCATTTGGTTAGACCAGGGGGATATGGTTGGACAGTTTTATGACTTGTTGGGCCGGACCACATGCAGTAATTTCAAATTTACAGTGGTACCAAAGTTAAGACATGCAGAGTCTTTAAGTAATTAAGTAACAGTTGTTCGTTGCATACATTGCAATGCTAAAACCTTTATTAGTTAGACTTTATTAGTGTGTCTATAGGTTGCATTTAAATGCCCATTGGAGGTTTTTGCCTATTAGCCAACAAATATGACATGTTAATCAAATTGTCATTTATCTACCAATAGGATCCCCAGACTGCCAGCCAGGATACGACTTCTACTCGAGATTCTTTTCTCCATGGAATGGCATCCCTGAGGATCCCGTCACTGGTAGACTACTTCTACTAGTCCTACTAACACAGACAGTCTTTGTTGGGTTACAGTTTGTGTAATATTATGTTGCAAAAAACTACTTTCTGATGATCCTACACATTTGTATACAAGCACAACTTACAAGTACAAGTACTGGCAAAAATACAAAATCGTGCAATGTACAATGTCAGATGTCTAGCATCCACGCAGTATAGTTGGTAAACGTTCAATGTGTCTTGTGAAATGTAAATTTCGTATGCCTTTTGTGTCCCTGCAGGTTCTGCCCACACAGTGCTAGGTAGCTACTGGTCCAAGAAACTAGGAAAGAAGAAAATGCTGGGTAATTAATTTAACCAACTCCACATTAACATTTGATTAGCAACTTGTCAAACTCTAAACCAGTGCAATTTTTAGTCTTTTACAATGTGTCATTAACTTGATAACTGGCGTTGTTTTTCCAACTATAAACAGTCCATTACTACTGAGCTGAACCATACTGACACTCATATATTATCCCCTCCATGTGTTTGTGTAGCTTACCAGTGCTCCAGTCGAGGCGGGGAGCTGGAACTAGAAGTGAGAGACGACGGAAGAATCAACATATCTGGACAGGCCGTCACTGTGCTGCAAGGAACAATCACACTTTAACCACATGCAAACTAAGAGGGTTGGGGATGACAGGACAGTCATTACGTACCTGCACAGAGAAGCAGACATAGGCTTTGTACCATTTGATAACGCACATAAAAACTAGATATAGACAGTTTAAATAAAAATCTAAACTGATTATTGTCCAGACTGGTCAATCTAATATTGAAACATCACTCAGCATGCTAACATACTACAGGATGGAAAGAACAGCTCACGCTTTGATAGTATTTGTATTATTTATTCACAAAACAGATGCAAAAATCACATAAAAAATTAAAAACTAAATACAGAGACATGAATAATTAGAGGTTGTGTTGGAGGTCAAACCGATCAAAAGGTGGAATCACAGTTAGCTTGGTGACGTTATACAACCTGCTCTAATCACAGTAATGAAAAACTAAATCATTAGTTAAATTATCACAGTTCAATAATTGTGGTTTCCTACAAATTCCTAGAGTTTTAACTGGTTCTCATGATACAAAGTAGTTTCCTTTGTAAGCATTCTGTCTCCGTACAGCTTTAGGTTTGCTCGTATTCTGTTGTATGCAAAGGAATTGACCCAAATACTTGGTTTTGTTTGAGCTTTTTGTGTTACCGACACTAACTTTATGTACAGTATATACCAGTATGCTGTTTCCATTTCTTTACCGTTGTAGGCCGGTGTAGTCCATTCACAGATTAAAAAACTGTCGATGCCATATTACTCAAGTATGTATGAAGTTCAGTGATGTATAGTAGTGTACACAAAATAAGATATTACAGTACACACTACGGCTGTCACCTCATCCTTTATACAACATGTACTTGAGGTTTGATCTGGAAAAATATTGACACATTTAGGAATACAAATAATTCTGGTTATTTTAATATTGTGTTGTAGCATCACTTTTCTGTTTATAGTTCAAGATTTTTCATCCTACAATTCAACTGCAGTTCAGTTGACTGATAGACATTTCTGAGCTTATCTGACTGTTGCAGCTGAGTGACATAAACTTTAAATAACTCGGTATGGTCTCTATATTCACAGGACTTGTCGGTTATGTGTGTGTGTGTGTGTGTGTGTGTGTGTGTGTGTGTGTGTGTGTGTGTGTGTGTGTGTGTGTGTGTGTGTGTAAATGCTTAGAGAAAGTACCAACAGTCAAGTCTAAAATATTGTCAGTGTATCACTAGAGTCCTAGTTGAGGTTTGACACACAGTACCATAATCCAGCAGCTAAGCTTGTTGAGGTTCAGTCTGGTGATTACATTTTTGAGGCCGCTCTATTCCACTTGTTTCAGTATGAAAAGCCCAACAAAGCAAAAGATGTGGCAAAAGACACTGAATGGTGCATTTAATATTTGCATTTTTCACAACAACGCAATGTCTGTTTCCAAGGGCTTTGTATAATAAAGACTAATTTAAAAGTCATTCTATTATAAAACTTATGTTTAACTAGTGTGGTGCAGATCAGAGACAGTGTCCCCTCAAAATGCTACAGGTTCCTCAGGTGTCATTCCTAGTGTGTTGATTAGTGTAATCTGTATCTCCAGTTACACGCCATCAAATGCTTGTTAGGAGGGACAAAAGATAATCAAAGGTAGGAATGTAACATTAGACAGGCAGTGGCTCACAGCGGCACGCGTCAGAGAATTAACAGGGGAAACACTGGAATGGATATTTGGCGTTTCTTTTGAACGGGAAACACTGCCAATTAAATTAGTTTGCTGGAACGCTGTTCCAAGTCGTACTTTAACCCCTGGGATACTTTTAGTTGATTTTCTTTTCCAAAGATGGACAGGACAGCAATGGCTAGGTTTTAAATTGTTGTCAACTAATCACAGCCTCCAGATCATTCAGTGGGTTTGCAGATTGTGCCCTATTGAGGTGATCCACAGCCACTGGCTGTTCCACTAAGAGACTGGAAACACCACCATGGCTTCAAATACTTCTATCAAAAGGACATGCTTGGTAAGGCCTCGTGGGCAGCTGGTGGGAGCTGGATGATGTGAAGTAAGGGTTCAGGAAAAAAACTTTTTAAAAATACATAGAAAAAAAACGACAAAAACTGCATAGAAGCAGTCTTGTAGCCTCAATGACTTGTTGACTGTTCAAACACACTTAAAATTTCATGTAAAGCTTAATTCGGCTGTACAGAAGTATTTACCAACACCAGATTTTGCAACAAATGACTAGCATTAATGCTAATGGTACTCCCATGAAAGAGTAATGTATGACGTAATTAAAAGGATATCATGTTCTCTTGCTGGAGATGGTTGAGTAGTTTCTCCACAGGAGCGTAGCGTCGTAGCGTTGTGATAGAGCCCACCATCAGCAGCTTGTGTTTAGCCCTGGTAATGGCTACGTTCAGACGACGCCAGTCCTTCAACAGCTCTCCCAACTACGAAAGGAGAAAGAGCAGAGAATCAGGTCAGGTTCCCACTCACCTGTTGATTTGCATGTTCACCAATGCAGAGATTGAGGCACAGAGTAGAGAAAATGAAAGGGAGATTGTAATAGAGAAACACTTACGTTTCCTTCGTCTGTAGTGCTCCTCACAAAAGAAAAAATGATCAGACTTTTGTCCCGTCCTTGGTATCTGTCCACTGTATTCACCTCCACACCGGTGAAAGCAGAGGACTGCAGCAGAGCAGAGATACTCTTTAACTGCTGTCTGTAGGGGGCGATAACACCTATATCACTGGGCTTACACCCTGCCTGAAGAAAATCAAACAAGCCGGTGTTAGTACAACAACTAGCTATGCTGATTATTTCTCTGTATTCCCACTTTTATTCAGTTAAAAAAAAAAAAATAATAAAAAATAAAAATAAAAAAAGCGCATCATTACCTAAGAATTAAGCCAGGACTTTAAAAACCCCCACTGCATTTTGCCATATTTATTTGAGGATCAGTTGGGCAACTGATGTACCTTTATCAGCAGTGAAAGGATCTTGTGTATGAGAGCAGCCTCGGTGTGATTGCTTACGCCCCCCTGCTCCACAGACTCTAGTGCTGGCACCTAAAGGAAGCAGTGGAGAGAAACAAAATGTTGACCAGCACATCTCCATCGTCTTACTCCCAACAACAGCCAAATGAAAAACAATCATATTTCACATAAATCACTTTCTTCAACAGTGGAAGCAGCGGACTTAATTCCTTGACCTTTCACCAGAAAGCAGACCTAATAAAGCCTGTATCAACCATCTATGCTAAAAATGTGGATAGTAAAACGTTTTTAAAGGACATCCAAACTCAAACAACTATAACTCAAAAGTGACTAGGAGGATGTTGGAATAATGTAACAGAACTAAACTGAAGTTAAAGGTGCTCTAAGCGATGTTGGGTGACGTTACTTCTTCTTGACGTTCAAAGTATTTTCAAACAAAACGAAGACTAGTTTGCTCCTTCCTCCTCCTCCTCATCC
Organism: Perca flavescens; assembly: GCF_004354835.1. Classification (NCBI taxonomy): domain Eukaryota; kingdom Metazoa; phylum Chordata; class Actinopteri; order Perciformes; family Percidae; genus Perca; species Perca flavescens. The sequence continues at coordinate 28,668,577 of NC_041331.1, read as the reverse complement.
TGTTCCCTCCCTTCTGTGCTTCAGCACACTAACCCCCCTGCCCCCCCAAAATCCTTCTTGTCCGTTATTGGCTGAACACTGGAACACGGTTTGCGTATGTTTGCATGGTCCAGGTTGGACCACTTTGTTTTTGTTGGCGTGTGTGGAACCTAGGCTGTCTACAGAGACCACGTTTTTTTTTGTTTTTTTACAGTGTGTTTAGGGGACAGGCAGCTCATGGATAGTGAGGTGATGTTTACTGTATGTGACAAAAAATGTTGTAGCCTAAAAAACGCGTGACATCGCTTAGAGTACCTTTAACCAGCACCTTCATTGAGAATATCAATTTTCCAGTCAAATATCAACATCTTCTCTCTTGGATCAGTTCCACCTCAACACAACACATCAAAAACTACTGCTTGACATGCACTGTATATTTTACCAACCATGGAGCAATCCAGGAAGCAAACAGGGTTGCTGGGCAACAATGTGGGCTGTAGCCAAGCCAGGTCGTGCTGTGGGTGAGTCTTAGAGTAGGAACTAAGCTCTGACTGGACAGAGAGCAGAAAGGGCAGGGTGAGCAGGGCTGTGGCTGTCCTCTCTGATCCACACTCCAGGCGGCCCTCATACATCAGGGAGTTACTGAGAGACATTATCTGCCTAAAAACACAGAGCACACACTGTTTATTATAGAGTGGGAATCTTTGGTTTGTCCTAATGACTTTTGCCATACGGTTTTGTAGTTGCCATGTGAATAGAATAAGTTTTCTCTGCAATGCTAAAGCAAGACCGTGCGGAAATAACAGTTTCTCTTTAAGATCAAAGCAAATTCAGATTTTATTCATTACAGATAATAATTAATAAAATTTAAAAAATAGAAAAAAAGTTTGTGCCATTGTATGGTTAGCAGTTAAGAGTGAAAATGCCATTTGAGCTCATAATAAATGAGACAAAATTACTGAAGCATACAGTGTTGTACCTATTCATCCGGTACTGTACATTGAGTTGGACCACAGCTTCACTATGGAGCTCTAGTCGCTTAAAGAGACTTTCATCCATCCCAAGTGACCTGGAGAAAGAAAGAAATTGATAACTGACATTTCTGTTGACATTATCTTAACTTTGCATTAATTACCAAACTAACCCTGTCACATTCCCTACATACTGAAACTTGACCTTCACCATAACTTAATGTGAACACTAGGGCTGCAACAAACGATTATTTTCACAGTCAATTAATCTGTTGATTATTTTCTCAATTATTCGATTAGATGTTTGGTCTATAAAATGTCAGAAAATTGTGAAAAATGTGGATCAGTGTTTCCAAAAAGCCCAAGATGATGTCCTCAAATGTCTTGTTTTGTCCACAACTCAAAGATATTCAGTTTACGGTCACAGAGGAGAGAAGAAACTAGAAAATATTCACATTTAAGAAGCTGGAATCAAAGAATTTTTATTTTTGTCTTTAAATTTCTTTACTTCAACCGACTAATCGATTATCAAAATAGTTGGCGATTAATTCACTTACCTCGCCTCCTGATTTTGTACTATTGGTGGCAGCTGTTGGTGATCTCCAACCAGGACAAACCTCTTGGCATAGAACAGGGGTCCCAGACAGATAGGCTGGCTGATCTGTGAAGCTTCATCTACGATGCAGAAATCGAACCGGCGACGTGTGAAAATGGGATGCTTGATGCCCATACAGGTGGTTGCCACTACCAGCTAGACAGAGAGAGGATTGGTATTGAATGGTAACACATTTACTCATTTTATTTAATGGTGTAAGGTACAATATCAACGCGTGACATGTCTTGATGCAGGAGAAACACTGAGATAAATCAGTCAACGTTGTTGCAATTATGACAAAATAACTCTTCACCTCTTTGTTATAAAGCTGCTCCAACTCTGACAGACTATGAACTTCCCTCTTCCTCGCACTTTCCTCTGTGTAAGGCAGGATGTCTGGGTGAACCTGGAGAGGGAGGCAGAAAACAAGAAAGAAATCAAAGCAAGCCAGAGAGGACACAACAAGACTTCTGAGTTTTTAAAATGTAATTTGTTTTGGTTGAACGGCGGATTTAATAAAAAAAAATATATATATATTTTTTTAATTTTAATATATATATATATATATATGAATCTACAAAATGTTTATATTAACTGTTATAAAACAAATGTGGGAAGTGTAGACTTTTTTCTGTACTGTAGTTCACACTGAATAACAGACGTCAAAATATATAGCGCACCTTCTGCCCCTGCCCAAGACGCAGAAACCCAACCCTGAAGCGCTTTAGCTTCAGCAGGATGTTGTCAACAGCAGAGTGGGTGTAGCTGGTCAGTAACACACTGAACCCACATGCGTGAAGGATGCGAACCTGAAAGAAAAAGTGAGCATAAGACCAAAAGCAAGAAGGAAAGAGAGAACGCTGGAGGGTGCCACACGAGGGCTCACAGGGAGTAGATCATGTTGATTTCTGGTTCAGGCAAGGTGAGGCTTATAGATTACGGTTAGGAGTTTACCAGGGTGCAGATGGTTGTGGTTTTGCCTGTGCCTGGCATCCCAACAATCAGTGTGTAGTCTTTAGATAACAACACTTTCTTCATGGCCTGCTTCTGTGGTTTGTTGAGACCTACACACACAAACACAAATGAAATGAAACTTTAAAGCTCCATTGTGTAACTTTTTGAGTGGATTCTTAGCCCCAAAAACCCCCCCTTGTTCTTTCACAAATATGTGCTCATTCATGTGCAATTACTTCCACCAACTAATCAAAGTATTCTCGTATGCGTAGAATCTGCCAGTCACAATACATACGAGCGACTTGCTTGAATGACGGCCGCCATGTTGCCCCTCCATCTTTAAAATACATTAGCCAAAGAGGGACATACCTCCCCTTTTTGCGCTTTTGACAGTGACAGGCAAAGCAACAAGACCAAAGTTAATATTAGAGTGGCTTTTCCAAGATGGAAAGAGCTCAAAAAGGAGCAAGGATTTTAAAAAGTGACGCCAAAGTTGCCTGCTTTATTCTCAAAAGGTAATTCTGCCTATTTGTGTAAATTCAAAGTTTTATAGTTGCTACTTGCTTGACTAACTATATCATGGTTGTACATAACGCTAGAACGATGACTAGGATGGAGTTGCAACACAGACTAGCTACACCTAGAACAGCTGCGTGTAAACGATGGAGATACTAAGAGCTAATTTCGGTTTCATACTGCTCAGAGAAATATATTAAAAACACAAACCTCCGTTGCTTCTCTCCTAAGCTGTAAACATTGCCTTACACTATTAATCTCATACAATATACAGAATAATGATAGCACTGATACTTTACTAACATTAGCTTGCCTATGTTTGGGAACCTGATAGCTGATGTTAGCAATGAAATTGTACCAAAATAATTATTTCACTGGAAGGAACACTCACGGACAAAGTCGTACTTCTTGGAATAATACGGCCACCGTAGGAGTTAAAATGCACTCGGAATGGGGGGGGGTGGGCTAGAAAGTAATATCCAGTTGGCGGTCATATACAATTTCACCGGTAGATGGGAGAAATTCTTACACAATGTAGTTTTAACTCCGGTTAAGTTGCTTATCTATAGCATTGTCCCCCACAGTAATGGGAAGTAGAACACATAATAATGGAAAGGACAAAGGAAAGTAAATGAGACAGGCAGAGTAGAAGAACAGAGCAGAGTAGCTTCGTCACCTTTGAGGATGTTGGCCACAGTGTCCTTGGCCTCTCTCGGCAGAACAGAACTGAGGTTGGAAATAAACTCTGGAGGACGAAGGTCAACAACCAGCTCCCTCAGATGATCACTGTGGAAAAAATAAAATCTGTGAGACTATTTTTTTTTAACTGTAACCTAGTTAATTCTTAGGGATACGTTGGTTTTGCCATTACACACATACATACATTGCTGTCATAACTTTGCATTATTGCATTTCATTTTACTGTACCTACCTGCCCTGACAGTTTTCCATCAGCCTGGAGAGATTGGTGAGGTGAGTGCTGAGGCCCACCACACCTTCATCACCGTCCAATCGAAACAATACACCACTGAACTTAGACAGGTCTCTATAAAACACGTTAAACGACAAAACAAGTGTAAATCTTGTTAGTGACTTCAACTGAGCAGCTGGTGAAAGAGAAGTCCAAACAATTCACAGTCCTGTAGTCGTCCTTTGGTTGAAATACTTCAGTCGGCAGGTAGGTATATGCAGGTTCCTTCTCACCTGTCCAGAGTGCAGCTGATCGATGTCATGCTGACCTCAGACAGGTACCCCGTTGCCAAACCAACCAGGCGACCTTCCTGGTCACTAACAACAATGCGATCCCCGCTGGCCAAACCACTGCTGGCCAAACCCTTCTGTGGCACCACACTTCTCCGCTGGAAACGATGGAGAAAAACCCCTTCAGACTGCATGGTCACTGGGCCACTGAGCTGCACATTCCCCACACAGCTCCCATTCTTCTCACTAGAATCACAGTTCAGAGTAAGCAAATACTGTGCATTAAGTGTTTTGTACAGTATAAACAGTTTTATACACAAGTTTTTGTATACAATATTGGATTTGACTTAGCTGGGAGTGTAAATGTGAGAGGCCAGCTTTTTACCTCTCTTCAGCCGTCTGAAGCCACACACGCTTTCGGCCATTCTTGGCCTCCATGGTGGCAGCCTCTAGGCAGCAGAGCAGCAGCCAATGGGAAAAATAGCTTAGATGTGGTGGGATCAGGTGACCTGTCTCCTGCTCTAGGAAGTCACGCACAACATCCTCGCAGACGTCTGTAGAGCTACCATCGACCACCCTGGAGGAAGGTGAGGACAGGTGTTGAGAAAGAGAAAGAGGGGTGATAAGAGAGGAAGTGGTGAAAAAAACAAACAGACAAATGGTCTCATTAAGCGCTCTAACTAATTAAACTCACCATCTCAATACTCTACAATAGTGGATTGTATAAACTGGCATAGGCTGACTTTAAGATAAGTTTAATAAAATGTATAATGCTTGACATTTCCATGGCTGCAAAATAGGGGTGTGCAAAAAAAAATAAAAAATTCATATTTGAATCACGATTCAAGCTCTTAAAAATTTATTCATATCTTTTCTCTTTATTTATTTTGCTTTATTTTTTTTATTGTAGGTCTACTGCAATCACATGGGAAAAGTAACTACATTTACATACTGTGAATCGTTTTTTTTTTTTTTTTTTTTTAAATCGAGAATAGTTTTTGAATCTAAAATTGATTTTGAATCGAATCTTGATATTTTCCGAATGGTGCACCCCTACCGCAAAATGAGTTTATAAAGTGTACCTCTCATATAAAGCACAGTTTCTCTTCTGAGGACAATACTGGCAGGTTTGTCTGTCTGTCAAGATTTCAGGAAGTCTAGACAAACGGCTCCGCTTCGCCTCTTTCTCCACACAGTTGTGAATGTGATGAACCAAGGTGTTCCTCAGCTTCAGCAGCTCTGAGATAAACAGAGTTTAGCAATTAAGCTGACGCAGGACATGCTGCTGTAAAAGAGTGTAATAAGACAAGGCTCTTCTTTTTTGTTTTTACTGTATCATGACGTTGTGGTTCAAGCACACACAATTTAGTTAAAAAGGAGACTGTGTGTGTGTGTGTGTGTGTGTGTGTGTAAAAAAATTAATATTACATTCATATAAGATTTTACAATTATTCATTATTTGAGTAATTTTCCAGTTTGGGATTAATAAAGTCCATCTATATAAAAGAATATTTTGATACAATTGTTCAAAACTGGTGTTGAGCATGTTGGTTAAGCCCATGTAGATATACTGTACCTCTGCGGTCCATGTGGCCGGCCACTATAGGGTGCAGGTTGCCAGTCTTGAGGTAAAGCAGGAAGCCAGCTTCAGAATTGTATCTCTCCAAGCTCATCAGAGTGTAAAGAATCACCTACACACAGAAAATCAATGGTACATGGACATCTTGAAAACATAGTTGGGGGAGTCAGTCGACCTGATTAAATGTGCGTATATCAGTGTAAACCTGCCTTTTAACCTAACCACACCAGTCCACAAGTGACTGTCTGCCCACCAACCTGACTGCGATGCTCTATCGAGTTTGACTCCTTCCCAGTTTTCAGCTCCAGGGGGACAGTCCTCTCTTCCGGGGTACTGTGACTACCGCTTCGTGGTCTTTGGATTCGAACCCGTGCCGTCACGTCGATTTTCCCCTTCAGACCAAATCTCGGTGACCACACATTCTCTTCTATATCTGCCAGCTCTGCTACCGTGACAACAGTTGCCGAGTCCTGACATCTGCTCCGAGTCCTGCTGTTGCTGGGGGTGAGGTCATTGAGACAGACATAGAAACAGCTCTTTAAAGTAACAAAACCTTATTCACACTGGTTTTAGTTAATTATGCTTTCATAATGCATTTTGCATTCATTACACCGATTTATGCAAGATATGGACACAAAACAAGTTGACTCAGGCAGAGCTAATGAAGTTCTGTTAGCAAATCTGTTGCTCTGTGTGTGTGTGTGTGTGTGTGCGTGTGCATGTGTGTATACATTTTGAGACTGATAGCTTTTGGTGTTGGGGAGCTGAGGTATTCCTTTGCCCAATGTTCCAGTGAGGGCAGATAGTCATGCAGTTCCTGCTTCATCTCTTCCTGACTTACACCCAAACTGTACCTAGAGACAAATGGGCAAAACACAAACGTAACTGAAGAAGCCAGGTGTGAAAAACGTGATACATCACATGCAACACATTAAATTAAATCGACAGGGAACATTCACAGATAAATGTTCAGGGCATCTCTGCCGTGTATTTCGTGATTCAAGTGCTCGGTTATGAACAACTGCGAATAGTAACATTACAAACATGAAAAGGCCTGCAGCACCCCGTAGGGTATAATCTAACCGCTTACATGTCTCCCAGGTACTGAGGACTGCACAGGGCTTGGTTAGCCAGCTTAGACAGTGTTTCCAGAGAAAAATCTTTGGCTGTAGCTGCTCTCTGGAAGACCTCATGGACCATGGTGCCGTTTAGCATTTGCTTGGAGCCACCGTCAAAACTCTGCATCACGACACACAGAAAGAACAGGAAATTGTAAAGAGTATAGCATTTCGTTATTGTGTATGCAAGTGTACTGTCCACTTCCAGATACAATAGGAAGTTTAGGAAACGTACACAATAATCAACCAACATAAAAACCGGAACTGAACAATGAATTGTATTAGTAAAGCCTTTTACCTTGAACATGTCTCCGAGTACTGCACGCCTCATGCAGCGAATGGAGCTAGAGATGCTGGTTCCTGAGATAAGGCTATCAGGTAGTAAAACCAGGAAGCCCTGCTCCCTGTCCACTACCCAGGATCCAGCATCAGAGTGGCCCTCTAGATGCACCACATCACCATGACAAACAGGCGTCATCTCCCTGGAAATACCCAAGGAATGATCATTTTAGACACATAAAAACTGAGACACACACATAATGAAGACTGTACATATTCAACATATTGAAGTTGAAAAGTCAGTGCTACTCCGGGCTGGATCTGGGAATTGTAGGGAAAAAGGCGCTGAACATTATGATGAAAATGAGGAACTGAATTACATAAGAGCCTAACATAAGGAGTTACCATCCATCTTTCAGCAGACACGTCTCAGTTGGATGTAGAGATTTGGAGCAAGAGATGGTGAGGGTTTTGTGGCCAGGCCTCTCCTCCACATCTAAAACCCAGTAGCGGTTGTTTAGGCCTCCAGAAAGGATCACATGGTCTGGAACCTTACTGTACGAACAGAGAGTACATATATGATGTTTTTTTTCTCTCAATCATCTGCCTTTCCGCCATGCAGCATTTCTAAACATCTTAACGAATTTAAACACCTGGAAGAATAAACATATAGATCTTTGTGTCATTGGCAACTTTCCAGTCACAAACTTACTTCAACATGAGGCTACATTCAGCCCACAAATGGATGTACTGACACAGTGAGATGGAACCCTTTCAGCAGCTTATTGGTCACCAAGTCAATTGCTTGAACCCACATATACTCCCCATGTGTCATGTGCTCTTACTTCTGCTTCATTTTTATGCCATTATTATTGACATGAGCAAATGTTATTGTCACCTAAACACAGCAACATTATCCAAGCCAGTGTGTTCATGGGTTTCTCACCGTTTTTTTTTGGATTTGTCCTCTGTGACAAGACCCTCATTATGATCCATCTGCTCCGCAAACCAGCTCTCGTCCAACCTCTCATCCACTGATGCCAATCCTGTATTTTCTTTTGTGCGAAAAAGCAACACAATAAGTAAACAAGTTAGCAGGGGAAATAGACTACATTCAAAGAAATGGTTGTGAATTACAGCTGCATGTATACTGTATTAATAGATTGATATGATGATATAACATACATACACACACATTTAAGCGAGGTTCAGAGAATTCTGCAACACGCCTGCTTTTTTGTCGTAGACAAAAATAGTGTACTATTTGATCAATAACATGCAGTTTTATATACAAAACATGTAGTAGGTGGCAATCAAAATTCCAACTCTGTGTACCTCCAGCTCGCCCCTGATCCGATGATGTCACATTGTCTCCATCTCCATTCGATGAGGTCATTGTTGTTCTTGTAGCTCCTAACTTGATAAGGTCAATCTCTCCCTCCTTTGCACTTCTCTGTGTTGTAGGTGTGATAGCTTGAAAACTAGGTTTGTGCATGTGAGCAGTAAGAGTGTGGGTATCCTTATCCAGACAAGTGTGTGGGTTTCCATTGGCTTTGACCCCTGTTGCTTTCTGCTCTGTTATCACAGTAAAACCAGAATCTTCCTCCTCTTCATCTCTTCGTCTTCTCTGTTCCACAAAAGAGTTTTTGTTTTCATTAAAGACCACTTCAGTACCTCTGGTGTGACCCTCTGACCTCTCAGACTGGTCACTGGAGAAATAAGGTGTCTTTAAAAGGCCAATCAAAGGCCTCGTTACTTTCAGGTTGCTACCTGTAGGGCTGAGCACAGTTCTTTGTGCCGGTGGATTGGCATTTCTTGGTCTCTTGGCCTCGTGAGACTCTTGAGGAGGGCTGATGAGTCTTTTTACTGAGCCAGAACATCCTTCTTCCCTCTTGGTTTTCCCTCCCTTCTCAGTCATAAGCCTTCGTGCACTCTGCCCTTTGGAGCGGGGACTACGACAGATGGGAGACAATTGGCCGAGCTTCGCCAGGCTCACCACCTCTCTGCTGGGCTGGGGGCTCCGTCGACCTGGATTTCTGGAGGAAGAAGATGAAGCAAGCCTGATCTGACTGTTGGGGGTCTCAGGCACAGAGAGGAGAAGATCTGGTGAGGAGGGCAGGAGGTTTTCAAGGTCCCCAAGGATACTCCTCTTTAAGGGGGAATAGGGTCTGAATGTCGAGGTTTCACCATCTATGACCTGAGGTTCAGTCCTGGCTAGTGCCGTACCAATAACAGGCAATTTTGTGGAAGATGACAAGTCCTAAAAGCAACACAGTCACATGAGTATTCTAATATATAATCTTAAAATTATTAGTGGTTCATTGCTTATGAAAATCAGTGAGAAATGCAATAGTGCATTACAGGAGATAAGAAAAAAGAAGCTAAATTAAAAGTACATAAAAACTGAAAAAGTTAAAAAGAGAGACAAGCAGGGAAATAATAGAAAACAATATACATAATATAAAATACATTTATACAAATAAATGTGTTAAATAAAAATAATAAAATGAGCAAGAAAGGAACATCCTTGGCAAAAATCAACTTCAAGAGGCATGTAATGAATTCAAGAGTAAAGAAGAATGTGCTGGAAAAACAAACAACAGAACACACAGAGAAGTTAGATGTAGTAGAAACCATATTTATGTTATATCTGTGATTTTTTAAACCTAATGTGGTTATAGATGTTGTCTTTTCCTGCTCTTAAAGGCTGTATTATTGCGATTTGCAATTGCAGAGAAGATCAATGGAACTGTCCTTCCCTCTATCCACGACCTGTACCGATCCAGGGTCAGGAAAAGAGCAGCAAAGATCTCTGCAGACCCCTCACATACTGGTCACAAACTGTTCAACCTCCTTCCCTCTGGTAGGCGATACAGGGCACTGTTCACCAAAAACAGCCGACATGGAGACAGTTTCTTTCCCCAAGCGGTCACTCTGCTGAACACTCAGAAATAGCCCCCACCGTTACACTGAACAAAGTCAATCAACACTGTTCTGCTCATCTACCTCATGTCTATTTCAACCCTACAATTACAATAATGTTATTGATATATTACCATTGCACTGATTTGCCTTGCACTGTACTCATGTTTAAATCCGAAAATCTCAGACTATTGACCGATATTGCACTATTCCCTCCGTCTCTTATTATATATTTTTTGTAAAATTGTAAATTCTATACAAAAAAAATCAGATTTCAATCCAAGGCACCACAGATGAAACAGGGAACAAAATGGACTGATCTTTAACCAAACTTTTTCTGTACCAGCAATGTATGCAGGTTTTTAATAAAAGAGTTATCCTATTTTGTGTGCCTAGGACTTTTTTTCCCTTGTAGCCGTGGTTTCAAGTATCTTGTTTTATACTAGTATTGTATCGAAGTTTAAAATGATGGTATCATGACAACCTTATTAAGTAATAATATTAAGATGAGGTTTTAAAAGTCCTGTTAAGACTTGAAGAAAAAAAAAAAGACAAAAAGAGAAGGCAGCAAAGAGGGAAACAACTAACTAACAGAAAATAAATACAATATACCTTGTGGTGATTTTGAGAGGAAAAGAAGGATGAGATGTTCTTCTGGCCCCCTTGTGCCTGACAGAAAGCATAAAGCAAACATTTACCAGCATTTTAAGGTTTGTTTGCTGTCCAGCAAAACAGAGCATATCTTTTTCAAATGGAAGCACGTTTAACCTTTCAGACTGTAGAAAGTATCATTACCCACAAACACTTCACATCAAGTCATCAGCAACCAAGCATGCGTCAGTAATAAACTCCTGGTAACAGCAATAAGTCAATGCTCATGTTCATTTAGACAATACAGATTGGCAACACAGGCCCAAAATGTTACATATTTATCCGATATGCCAATTAAAAAGTCAGTTGTGTAAAACTTATCGTTGTTTGTATATGAATAAGGTGTTTTTTGTTTCAGATAACCTACATTGTTGACCAGAAAAAAAGATGGCTGCACTAGAGGGATCAATAGAAATCAATCAAACCAGACAGAGACACAGCTGAGCTAATAAGAGACTGCAAACATAACAAACGAAGACAGGTTACACATATAACCGTTGCACTAGAGGCTGGTTCGGTACTAATCCTCCTAATGTTCCTGTCGTAGAAAAAAACCGCCAGCTGACAATTTCTGTCTCACTTTACCGAAGTTTCTGAACTTACCTTGGTCTTCTTCAGTTTGCTTCGGATCATGGCGACTCTGATGAAATCACAGGCAGGTGTATGTATTTATGTGCGTTTCTTCTCGACAGCCAGCTTGTCTACCAGAGGTAAATGAGCTGGATATCTTTTTAGCTAACAGACCAACGGCGTTGTCAACGGAGGGCTAACCTCACCGACATCAGCCATCAGCCATCCGAAGAGAGCTTATTTTGCTTTGAACGACTTTGCATCGTCACAACCAGGAGGTTATTAACTAACGTTACCCTAACATCGTTAACTAACGTTACTTTGCCGTGAAAACTACCAGACTGGCCCAATGTTTGTCTTCTTGGTGTTTCCGATGTCTCTCGAGTGTTTTCAAGATGTTTAAAAGTCTGGGGCGCCAAAGTCTCAGTTTCGCGCAACGGAAATGACATCAATTGCACTTCCGCTAAAGCATTTTTTTTTTCTCTCTCCAACAGCGACAAAATAAAATAAAAACTCAGCAGGAATGAACTATGACGTTAACTGAAAAAATAAGTTGTACACTTAGCCGTGGCACTTATAGTTCCTATATTGTAGGTGGAACAATATAAATTTATTTTTTGTGGACAAAAAAGTCGTATCAGTGATATTGAGCATGCTGATGAAGGTGTGAATGGTAGGAGGTGTTGCTAATAGCTACAGAAAAAAACAATAGTGGATAAGAATAATAAAAAAAAATTTTGTTTTAGGGATAGTTTGTTATAGTTTTTTAAACTAGAAACTGTTTGTCAATTGGGAAAAGCAGTCATTAAATATTATTCCATCAAAGCCACTAAACATGTTTTTGTATTAGTCAGAAAATGTAATGATGCAGTGATGCCTTTGATACCTTTCTGTTTTTCTGTCAAGTGTGCACCTTGATGTGGCCTCTACATATCTAAAATTAGATGCTACATCTGATGATGATGATATACTACAAATTTAAAGAGTGATTGTTTTAATACTGATGAAACAGTCTCAGGTACCACCCAAAACCAAAAAGAGGTGGTATCATCCTGGAGGGCTGAACCACTACGGCAGCTTTGTGTTTATTAGCAGCACAGCTGAACTCTCAGGAGTCCGGTGGTCCTTAACTATGTCAGGAAATGCATTCTGCACCATAATAGAGCTACTGACAGTGCAACCTATTTTATACAGTCTTCCCTTAACTAAGAGCTCATTTGCCTTTTTTCAAGTGCATACTTTCATCTACAGCCTGTAAAATACTGCACAATCCGTTTGGCCAGTGATTACACAGTATGTAAAACCTAAAGTGAGGCTCATCAACAGTTATTTTTTTCTTTAGGTTTTACCAAATAGCAACTATTTGCTATCACCTCAGTTAATACATCCAGAAATGAGCAGAGTATACAGAAAAGAGAATAAACCAAACCTACTTAAACAGCCACACCCAGAGAAATGAAGACTAGTATTGTAGCAGAGGAGTAATGCTACTACGGCATGATAAGCATTAGGTAGTTATTGTTTCTTCATAACAGTACATGTTGTGCTGTTAAGGATTAAAATGCAGTGTTTACTTACCCTATTTTCTCAGGCAGGTTGCCATTTACGTGAACATGTCTTTGTTTTATGTTAAAAAAGAAAAAAAAAATTATCTCACATGCTGTAGGTAGGTTGGCCTTTTTCTGGAAAAGTTACAAAAGCACCCACATCCATCTGATAAAACTAGGTGCAGAACAGAAGAACATTTATCAGGCTGAAAAATAGAGTTTGCATTCAAGTTATGCTCCCATGAAATATTTATTTATTGCCACAAAGGGAAAGTTTCAAGTTTCCTGTTCTGGTAGGAAGTTCAAGCTCACCATCTCTCTTCAATGTGGACTTTGATACGACAAGAATTAACTAATGTGTGAGTCATATGACTTGCAGTTGAACAGCTATCAGACCTTGCGGTGCTTTTATTGTTGGAAAGCCACAGACAGGGTGGGCAAGTATTGAGAAACTAAAACTGTTTTGTTGTGCTCTTTTTATAGGATTTGTTGACAATAACGAAAATATTTCATTCGTGAACACTAGAAAGGGCATCACTGGAGAAAAAAATACAAGTAGAATGACTTGTGATGATTTTTGAGGACATAATAATGCCCCCTTGCTTTATTTAATGTCACCTGCTGAGTATGATACAGCAAAACTATATAGCACCAACTCATAGAAAAATGGCTTGTACAAAAAGTTTTTATTTTATACATTTTCTTTGTCCATTCTACCTAGGAATTTATCAAATAAATAACGGAGCGAATATAATAATTTCTCCAGTCTAGAGAGTCTCTGCGTGAGTCTTCATATGAATAATTAAATGGGAGCGCCGAATGAATCGTTTTCCACAAGCAGTGCAACTATATGGCCTCTCCCCTGAATGAGTCTTCATGTGGCGTGTTAAATTAGACTGAGCACTGAATTTCATATTACATACAATGCAAATGTATGGTTTCTCACCAGTGTGAATTATTGTATGCTTAATGAGATCTGCTTTCTCTCTAAAACCTTTTCCACAGTCAGTACAGACGTGAGGCTTCTCTCCCGTGTGGATTCGAATGTGGGCGTTCATGTTTCCAACTTGTGTGAACCCTCGGCCACAGAAACTACACGTGTGCGGTTTCTGTCCGGAGTGAGAGTTCATGTGAGTCTGCAGATAGGAGCGCTGGATGAAGCTTTTACCGCAAACACCGCAACTGTAAGGTTTCTCTCCTGTGTGTGTCTTCATGTGGCGAGTCAGAATGGATTTAATTCTGAAATTCTTGTTGCATATGCTGCAGGTGTACGGCCTGTCTGCTGTCTCACCAGCTTGCTGTGGTTTCTTCCTGTTTACACCGGAGTGAAATCCTCCACTTTCTCTCCATTCACAGTCACTAACTTCACTCATCTGACAGTCACTGGTTGGCTCCGATGCACCACAGCCTTCTTCATCAGGTTCTGATTTCAACTGTTCACATGAGCTGCTGGGCAAATTGTCTTCTTTATTTTCAACTTCTTGGTTTTGATGTGGGAACTGTCTTACATCTCCATCATTCCTTTGCGCATAAATTATATTGAACATAGCGTCTTTGGTATCAACCTCTTCTTGCTGCTTTTCCCCTGCCTGAGTGGTCCACAGTTCCTCCTCCTGCTCTTCTTTAATCTGCAGGGGCTCCTGGTCATCCTCACACAGGTCAGTCTTCTTCTCACAGCGATACTGCTCTGAGGGAGCGTCCTCTTCCTGGACAGAGAGCTGCAGGGGGGCTGCACAGTATCACACATGAGAAAAGAAATGTCAGCCTTAGTTTCATCAAATATTTTGATTTGCAAATATTTAGCAGAGAGCGAGACAAGGCAGGCAGAAAATGAAAATGTGTCCCAGCATATACAAATCTGAGAATTTTGCATGGTTTTGTTATGATGGGTAGTCTGCTCATGAAAAGATGGGAACAGCACCTGTATAACTACAGTATTTCTTTCCACAATACAACACATACAATGGTGCTCATCTTTTAATGGCTTCCTGTTTGTGAAATGAAAAGGTTTGCTTTGTGATGATCTCCTTGCAAACAAAAGTTTATACAAACAAAAATAAACAATGTAGATTGACTTACTAATGCAATGCATATCAAATAAGTCAGCTTCATTACAGCACTCATTTTGTTACAACAGTTTGTATTACGATATGCACAATTTAATAAGTACAAGTTTTGGGGTCACGCTTCATGTTTTTAATACTGTGGGGGAGATGATAGTGCAAATCACTGACATCTTCTTTTGCTGCCAATATTGTTAAGGTTTTTTCATAGTGGGGGTTTAACTCCACTGTGGCCTAGACCGTAACATTATTAACACAATCTGAAATGACTATGTGATTTACAATATAGCCACCATTAATGAACAAGATAGCATCACAGGCAAACTATTGTGTACTAGCCTACTAATCTTATTTAGCCACTTATTATGAGGCATTTTATGGATTTAGGACAGAATCACATATAATCATGTAATCATAATAAAAAAATATCTCTATTTGATAATAGATAGCAAATACACTGTTTCCAATGGCTTTTGTTTACCTTTTCAACTCCACCCATCCCTCTTTCTTCTCCCAACTGTTTGACAGGAGAGAGGTGAAAAGGCTTTGGGATCCATGTCCTTTTGCCTGTAGTCCCTACCAAGGTACCAACATAACCATCGTTTGGCATATTTTGCCAGTGACAGCCATTTTGCATCCCCCTTCAGGGATGCAAAATGGCGCTACTTGTTGTCTACTAACAAGTATTTAGGGAGTGGCCCAGTTGGTTGCAGTACATCTTACCAAACGCTATTCTTTCTGATTTAACAGGAGTAAAGACCTGCCAGTGTCAGCGCTGCTCAGAGGCTAAAGTTAACCTGTCGTCAACGTAACGTACCTTTCCACCCGGCCAGCCTTCTTCGTTGTTGGTCGACCTCCTTTTTTGAACGAAAAACTATCTCCTCATAGTCTTTAATAGTTGTTTCAAAGATGCTGAATATGTCCTCAGCGGCGGCTTTCAGTCGCTCATTGACCAAAGCCTTTAGTTTCTCTGTTTTGAACATTTCCGCTGATAACAGAAGACCACCAGTCTGTCTGACTGTTCCCTGGATCCTCCTCACGGGCTGACAGAAGACTGGCTGCTCACTGGGTTGCCACATATCGCGAGAGAAACAAGCAATCTCAGACGATTCCTTAAACAATTATTTGTGTTAGCCAGACTCACTCCCCATCTTCTGTCTTTGGAATAATACG
Source organism: Perca flavescens (assembly GCF_004354835.1). Classification (NCBI taxonomy): domain Eukaryota; kingdom Metazoa; phylum Chordata; class Actinopteri; order Perciformes; family Percidae; genus Perca; species Perca flavescens. The sequence continues at coordinate 28,652,460 of NC_041331.1, read as the reverse complement.
GGTTTAAAATAAAGCCGATGAAGCACTGGATGACGATGGACTTCACATGTATGTTGGTACATTATAGGCTGACAATTAGGCTATTTCTATTATAACACCTTCATTTGTAACTAATAGAGTGGGCCAGTTGATGTGCTTCATGCAGTAGGAAAGTAGCAGACGGTGAAGTGGACATTGTTTTTTTACACAATAATGTGCTACACATGCCCAAGGAAACTGTCTATAAAGATAACAATTCAAACAATCCAAACACTTAAAAAAAAACATGATTAACGGACATGCCAACACCATAGACTGTTAAATAATATACAGTCTATGGGCAACACAGGTGGGCACACAATGGACCCATACCAGTCTATGATAGAGCTTTGCTACCACCAACTGGCCATGAAACAAAACAACACCAGAGAGTTAAACAATTTCAACCAATTATCTGATGTAACATTTGTAGGCCATTTATTTTAGCAGTGGTATCAGCCAGTAAATATAAGGTTATGTTGATATTCACGTTGCAGTTTAATGTGAAAAGTTTAAAAGACTAAAACAGGAACAAATTTACTGTTTGGATTGACTGTTTTATTATGTAAAACCACCTACCTACACCTACAGTAAATGCCTACCTACCTGCCTACCTCATGGCCTGTCTTGGCTAGAATAAACCAGATTTGCAGTTGTTGACCAGGAGATGGCAGCAGATATCCACCTGAAGTCTGTGAGTGAAACTCACAAAACATAGCCTACCGTGTGAGAAAAGTTTAGGGTCAACTTTTTGAGACACTAGACTGCCTTTTAATGACTGCTGCACTTTCATTTGACACTTTAAAATGCCAACCCTGTTATCATTATGAATGACTCTATGAGATGTAAACCAAGGTAGGATAGGTTAACTGATACATAAACTAAAGTAAACTTTGTTACAGGCATTTTATTTTGAGATGTTCTTCCTTTTTTTTCTAAATGAAATTCTCTGCTCAAACCTGACCCAAATAGCCTGAGTCATCATCTTGTCACAGACAAATTATTAATGATGAATTATTTCTAAATTTACAATTTATTTATCCTTCCTTACTTTATCATTATTACATATCATATTTTATTTTATTCTATTTATATACTTTGTTTACTATTTTCTTCTCTCATAGCTTTTTCCTTTGGGTCCCAGCCAGGCATTTGAAAAATACAAGAGATACCATTCATGGTATTGTTAGTTTAGACGTGAGGATTAAAGTCCTCTGTTTCAGTGTGTGGTCAGACAATAACATACCAGTGGGGGGCCCACACACACACACACACACACACACACACACAAACACACACACACACACACACATACACACACCAGAGCAGATATCCTGTAAACTTTACATGTGCATCGATCCACAGCAATATAGAGTTTTGGCATCTGGTCTGTGTCTTCAGCTGCTAGTCAAATGGAAAAAATAGAAGAGTAAAATAAAGCTTATAAAGTGGATATGCTCACAGGTGGCACTCTTGGTATGTGCACATCCTGACACTGTGTCCTTGTGTTTACACTTTACTGTGAACTTGTATAAACATGTGCAAAGAGTTTTCAGACAGACTAAAAATGAAGAAGATAGTACTTCAGTGTTACATCATCTTTTAGCTAATGTATGTAAACTTTTGGGAAATAGAAATGAATATGTAATATGAAATTAATAGTGTTGTCTGTATGATTTTGGGACAGAGACCCGGTTTCAAACAAAAATAAAGTAGGTCTACTAAAACAATAACTCTGTAATACCACCACGACCAATACACTGTGACGAAACATGTAAACTACTGTTACCAGAGAAATTTTAATATTTACATTGCCTCTCTGTCCCCTTGTAGGTCTAGCTGTCAATCAAATGTGCAGAGCAGTAACACAGTTTTTTTTTTTTTTTTAGAAAGAACACATTCTAGTGTCATTTATAGCCATTCAAGTTTTTTATCATCCTCAATCTGCACTTTAGAGAATCATGGGCGATACTCCATACCACATACTAAGGACTGGTTTATCAGATTTCTTTCAGTTCAGTTCAGGAGTTTGATTACATATCAGAGCTTCCTCGATTATTCTGCCCCTGATAGCAACTGGCACCATCCTAAAACGTGATTCAGCCGTGGTCATTTTCTTCTGGACAGCTACTGTCAAAGAGCTGTAATTGTTCTTTCGTTGAACCACAGCGTATCAATTCTCCAAAACTTAGTACAAATATGACTGTATCAGATTTAGTATCAGTTCATGCTATTACAAAACTGTAAAAGAGTAGTGTTACTCCAAAAAAGACACAGGTCTAGTCAATTTACCAAGTTTTGTACAAGTAAAACTAAAAATCTCCTTTTTTAAAATAATCGTCACGTTCTAAATATCAGAAGATCTTATTTCAACAGTTTAATTTTTTGGGCATTTTAGCCTTTAATAGACAGGACAGCTGTAGACAGGAAAGGGGGGAGAGAGAGGGGGAAGACATGCAGGAAATGGCCGCAGGTCGGACTTGTACCCTGAGCTGCTGTGTCGAGGACTGAGCCTCTGCATATGGGCGCTTCCCTACCAGGTAAGCTACCAGCTACCCTTATTGTTCATTTCTAACTGCAAAACATTATGCAATAGAGATTAGTTTATAGAACATAGTGTATGATGTAATACACAACATGTCATTTACAGATAAGCTCTGATGAGTTCACTCAGCTGGCAATACTGAGAGTGACTTGGCAACAACAATAGAACAAGATAATGGTACTAACATGCATGACACAGAAACAAACACTAATGATCAGATTGTTGTCTGGCTTTGTCTCAAATGATCCATATTAGCCTGATTGTTTAATGAAGATTTAAAAGAAATACTCATTGTCTTTTCCATGGCTTTCATTAAAAACACCCACAGTGTAGAGAGTCATATCTATTTGCCTTTTGGAGTGTAATACAAAGAGAATGAAATGTTACAAGAAAAAACAAGATCATAGTTTGACACAATCAAAATTCTAACTTTGATTCTAAATTGCAGCTTGCAGAAGTCACAGTGCTAATGTAGAGTTTGACTCAACTCTTCATCCAGTGCCCACATCTGAGTTTGACTTGACCCCTGTTGTGCATTGGAAATCTATTGATATAAATGTGCTGAGCTGTCAGGTCACTGGTGCTTAAACTCTCTATATATCTTGTCATTGTTATCTTCTAAAATAGTGGGAGCAGCAGGATGAGTCTCTGCCACGAGCTGGCTGTGATCCTCCATGATCCATTTATCAAAAAGCTGCAGCCCTGTGAGGGGTGAAGAAATGACAATCAGTGGTGTCAACTCTGGTGTCTTCTGCATATTTACACATTCAGTTTCTTTGCTGAGTCATTCACTCATTCACTCGTTTCCCTTGTTTGAACTGTTTCATCAAGTCAAGTCAACTTTTTTGTCAATTCTGCAATATGTGCCAGACATACAGAGCAATTGTAAATATGTTTCTCTCCGACCCACGGTGCAATAAGGACATGGACAACAAGTATGATATAAAAGATAAGAAATATTTTATATATATATATATATATATATATATATATATATATATATCTTTGTTACAAGCCCTGGATGTTTCCCTACCTCACCACCCCTTCTCACAAAGGTCAAAGCCACATTTAGAGAATTAAAGAAAGAAAAGTGAGAAAGGGACAGAGGACAGATTAGTCTTTGGTAGAGTCATTAGTAACATACATTTAACAAAGCACCCACAATGGCTGACTCAATTGACCTTTCCATCTCTTCCTGCATATTAATGAACAAGCTATTTAATTCGCACAGTCATGTGTTGCTCATTAAGCACTCAATCAAGTCTTTCAACGACTAGATTGCACATCTCTCTTCATATTTAGCTTACAGCTTAATAACATTAATGATGGCCTTGTTCTAGTCAAGTGTCTCAGTAAGTCATGACAGTGTGACAGTGAGCCAGCATGCACAGTACCAGGACCCTGAAACTGAAGCAGCTACATGGAATTCAACCATCATTTTTTATTATTATTTACACCTGGGCTTTTACTACTGTTACATGTCAAATGTGGTATGTGAAAAAGGTCTATGGTGTACTAGAAGGTGCATGTAAAATGTCCAATATATAAAATCTAAGTGTATGAGGAAGTGGTCTTCATATCACCTCAGGATAATACCAAGTTTAACTAACCTTACATTTAAACACAGGTGAAAGCACCTCACATATGCAGATTTAAGTGTTATCACCCAGAAACGCAATGATGGAATGAAAACAGGCTCAGTGCAGAACAGAGTCAGGGGGGCCTCCACGCAGTGACACCTATTCAGCTGTGTGTGTGTTTGTGTGTGTGAGCGCACGTTGGTATGTAAGGCAGAGGGTAGGAATTAATTATGAATAATGAGTTGATTAGAATGTCATCGCACAGGCCTATATTACAAAAGGAGCCCATGCACATTTGAAACACACAACTCAGTGCACACATACAGCATGACAGCACACCCACAGGAATATTCAGACACCACAGCACACACTTCCATGCTCAACCAGTACTGCCTACAGTCAGATATTGTGTTGCACAGATGCACATCTTCATCTGCACTGCTATCTGCTTTCATATCTGTTTACGCTCTTTCGCACTATTCATCTGCCCTGGCATGCTCTACCGTTCTCCCCATCTTTGTTGTCATACAATTTTTGTACATCTACTGATCTACTTCACCATCTACACCACAACCTGCACCAACTGTATACTGACTCTTTAATACATTTCAGCATTTATATAGTCTGCCTATTCATGTATATCATGTTATTACTGATCTACATCACTATCTAGACCACACTGCACTACTTGTACATTGACTCTCTACTACATCTCAGCATTTATATAGACTGTCTATTCATATATATTGTGTTAAAACTGATCTTTATCACTGTATAGACCATAATTGGCACTTACTGTATTTATGACTCTTTACTACATCTCAGCAGTGATATTGACTGTATATTCATGTTTATCGTGTTATTAGCTTATCAATTTTGCATATCCATTGACTTAGTTACACCTCACTTTGCGCCGGCTTTGTAATGCCTACTTATTCTGTACTTTTTCTGTACCCTATTTAGCCTATTGTATTCTGTATTCTTGTATTGTATTGTATGTGAAACTGTATGTTGTCTTGCAACGCGTTTGCTTTTCTTGGCCAGGTTGCCGTTAAAAATGAGAACCTTTTCTCAATGGCCTACCTGGTTAAATAAAGGTTAAATAAAAAATAAAATTAAAGACTGGACTCTGCTAGTTCGGGCTGGCAACATGTCAGATTCTCACACTGCAGTTCCACCTTTACACGTTCAAGTTTATTTCTATTATGGAATTATTGACACTTCGGTCCACACTATGCAGATTTGCAAAACTTAAATCAAAAGCTGTATGTTTCTACCACTCATCCATTACTTTGAGCTATTTCCAATTTTCTGCTTGCTCACTAACTAGTTTTCCTGAGTTACGGTGCATGTTCAGGTCAGGTTGGTGGGAGGCGTGTCTTGTGAAGTCAGTTTACAGCTGCTAGGTTTTTATATTTATTTAGATATAATTGACAACTGGAATTCATCCAAATGTTGCAGATTCTTCAGTCAATTACCAACAAATTGGATTAGGAAAATGTGAACATGTGTTCCCCCCAACTAATTTAGACGTTTCTGTGGAGCATGCGTTTAATGGCCGCCGCCCACCTTAGCTGGTATTTATGTTACTTTAAAGAAATTACTCTGAGTCCTTTGTACATGCTGCCCCGTGTGGGCTGTCCTTTTAAATCTTTTTTGTGGAGCTTTCTGGTAAAGTCGATGTATCATGGTTCGACCTTTGTTGCTACTTTGTATTGCAGACAAAAGGCTAAAAGAGGAAATACACTGGTAATTATTCTATTTTTCTTTTGAGGATATTAGTTATGTAATGTTTTGCTATGACCTCAGAGACAACAATTTTGCCTTTGCAGTCATATCAACACAATATTTCCCCTTAAGTACATTACACCAGTGAGATGGTGTGTGAGAGATTTTTAGATCAACTTGTAAATTAAAAAGTAGCAGAAGTCAAAGAGGCAACTGGAGTACTCGAGCAGGCATAGGTGTCATTATTAACTATGGTGGCCCAGAAGTACAAAGCACAGTAACATTTCATAAAACAAATGGATAAAACAAAAAACTATAACAAGTTAGATGAACAGTACTGCCTGTGTTAAAGAGTTTGATTGACTGTCAAACATTTGTGTAAAATGAACATACAAGATGTATTGAATCCCACATTTCACTGCCCTTAAATGTCACACTTTATCATTTTCAATTTCGTGCATTTTATTTATAGATCAATCCTGCAAAGATAATAGATCATTTGAACTGTTTCTCTTTTTGATTTCATATATCTACAGAACTATAGGCACAATTATTCTACATCCTCCTGCCATCAGAACTGTTTCCTTTCTAGTATAACTCTGCTGGTGGAGAATGTAGGCTTAAAGTGCACTTTTAGGTCTCAAAACAAGACAAAGCCAGCTAAAAATATCTGATGGTAATACCTATAAATACTCTTTCAGCTCACAGTGATCAGTATTTATTCTGTATGTAAATTTGTGGCGTGAAACGTAAACGTGCATTCTGTTTTATGAAATGTGGTTTTCTTTTAGCCACGCTAACAGAAGTCTGTTGCTTGGTCCACCACTTTGGTCCAGACTGAAATATCTAAAAAAATATTGGATGGATTACCATGCCATTTTGTACAGGTGAATGGTGCCCAGAGGATGAAGCCATAGGACTTTAGTTGTCGCCCTGACTTTTCCTCCAGTGCTACCACGAGTTTCACATTTTTAGCTTTTGAGTAAAATGCCTCCACAACTATGATATGGATTGTCATGAAGTTTGGTGCACACATTAATTGTGTATAATCAATCTTTTAGATTCTGTCCATGTTTTAGTTTCTCTAGCTTACCTTTTAATTTTCAAGCTCATTGGCCTTGTTCTTTTACAACTTGGAACCCAAACAGAGTAAATACAGTTTGTCACCTAGGGCCCAGTTTCATTACAAAAAAGACACTCTTTATTTGGGGACTGATCAGAAAACTGCATGAATCCAGACCTATAAAACTAAATTTCTGTTTCCTAACTGCATGACCTTTAATTACTATGTTCACAGAAGAAACAGAGACGATGTACAGACATTACAGATTGGAGACTAGACAAGTATTGACTGCATAATTACATATTACTGTAAGTAAAAAGCAGCTATTTGCTACTGTGGGAAAATATCATTTGTTGCATGTCATTTGGATGATTACATCTTTGATTACATCTTTCTTGTGGTGTTGTGGTTCACACAGAGGACGTTGTGTTGTGTTCATTGCTGCTTTTCAGACTCATTCTATTTCTGTTGTTAGTTTATTGAATGTTGTTTTCAGTGTTAATGCTAGCATCAGATCAGACTCATTACTAGACTAAAAAATGAGTCTCACATAATATTGGTTGTCATGGTGTGGTCATTTGTTTGATACATTCAAAACAACGTGTCTGCTTGGTCTGCTCTGATTAATAAAAATCTAATTTCTATGCAGTCACAGTGAGAGGAGTATATATAGGTGTAGTATGGCCACTATAGACATGATTCTAATGTGGTATGTATACATGCATGTGGTGAGCGGATCTTTGAGAAACAGGTAGCAACATGAGCCAATTGTAGTTCCACTCTGTAGGTCTGTGAAAAGCCACGTGGCTCTAAAGACACACCGCTCCATCAACGTTCCTGCTGCAGCTAAATGTTAGCACCAGTGCATACACTGGGCTATCTATCAGACTAATAAATGACCAGCACCCTCCCACGCATTATTGGACACACATTGTCAGTGTGTATGTGTGTGTGTGAGTGTGTTTATTTGTGTTTGTGTCTACAAAGTTGGTAAAGAGAATATATATTTAGAGAAAACATATCTGTTTAGATAAAAATGTATTAATTGATTAGTTAATAAGCCAAATGCTCCATGATTTCTGATTTCCTTCCTTCCATATTATAGTTAGAGTGCACAAAACTATAGTTGTGAATGGTGAATTGCAGTGTGATAGATCCACTAGTCTTGAACAGGTTTTCTCTTACCAGTTCAATTTTGTCCTTGATTAAATTAATTAGTAAAAGATCTAATGTTCTTTTATGTCCTCATTAGCTCTCTGATCGAACTTATCAGGCACAAGCTAATAGCAAATAACCCATTATCTATGTTATATATTTTAAAGCAATTAAATGGAATTCTAATGCACATGAGTGACTTGGCTCAGATTTAAGTAGGGGTTGGTGTAGTTCAGAGTGAACAGCTGAAGAGGGGAAGTGAAAGTCAAAGGGAGACAGATTGAGAGTGAGTCTGGCAGAGATGAGCAACGGACACACAGATCAACTCAAAGTCTCTCACAGGAGAGACTGAAAGGGACACAAACCTGTCAGCAAGGTCAGTGACAGACGGTCCATACTGCAGTGAATGCAGAGGCGTGTGTAATCTCACACACACACACACACACGCACGCACGCACGCACGCACGCACGCACGCACACACACACACACACACACACACACACACACACACACACACACACACACACACACAAGAAATATGTAACATGGGTGATGGTGGAATGTGGCAATATTGGATAAATATTGTAAGATTTCAGAATGGCGTCAAATTTATTTACGGATCTGATTCTGTACATCTCACACAAACATTGCTCTCACATGTTCCGCTACACGATCACACCATTCACTGCGAATCTTGTGACTTCCGTGACAACGCTGCCTGACACACTGTATGTGTCATGTGGCAATTTATCCAGATATCTGGTACAAGATGTACAGTAGCTTATGATGTGATCAACTTTTCACTTAGACACATGGTACATCAAAACCACAACATGAGCACAATGCCTACCTATATATAGTATAGTTGTGAAATTACAACCACGCTGGCATGACCGCTTGTTTAAAGGCACAGTTTCTGAATACGGGTTGTGTGCATTTCTCTGTGGTTTGGGCGTTTTGATACTTTTACAGTATTTATCTGGCCCCTCGACCTGCTTTATAAGACCAGGAAATCTCACTTTTCTGAGTCTGAGACTGGGGGCATTTATAATAAAAAATGAATTTCCTCTGGTTGTGGAGTTGTAGAGCGAATGAGAGAAATGAAAAGAAACCAAACAAGTTATTTTAAGGTGTGCGTTGGTGGAGCGGAGCAACATGACCACTCCTCCCAGACCATTCACAACTTCCGTCCTTGTTGGTGATGTAGGAAAATGATTTCCTCCTCTGTGGTGGTGGTAGGAGTAAAATATTAATAGGTGCCATCCAGCAGGAAGTCCTCAAAGCAGCAGGAGTAACGGGAAGAAAGAAAATTCAACAGATAAACACTAAACCACTCTGTCTCAGAAAACGCCTGTGCATGAGAAGAAAATGTTTTGTATGGCAATTTTTCTAAAGGAATCTTATCGAAACATAATCCTTCCTTAATTCAAGAGAAAGTTTAAATCTGCAACTTCATTCGTTTCACATTTTTAAAACCCTGAATGGTCAAATTCTCTTTCGCATAGTGGATTGATTAGTGAAAATGCTGGTTAAACATCTATTCATTGATGTTTTTAATGTGAAGTAAGAATTACATTTTGTTCTGATTTAAAGTGTCTAGAGTACATTGTTTATTTGCATATTTTGTTTTATTCATAATGCAATGTGTGTTTGTTCTGCAGAAGTAGTCTAAACTGGTTACATTTAACATGTGTAAACTATAAAAGGTAAAACAAATACTAATCTAAAAGTACAGTACATTTATCCTGTGCACATTTCTAAAATAATGTTAGCATTTTCTGAATTGTTATGCTGAACTGTCAACCAAGTTAAATGTGCTAAATATTATATAATACTTATTACTGCTTATTTTCTTTGACATTTAAAGTTTCAGATCCAAGCAATAGTGACCCTTTTGTAACACCAGAATTTGAATGTCACTACTTTTGATTAAACTAATATGCTTAGTTTAAAAGATATTAGTAGAAATAATTCTAAGATGTCCTCTAACAGGGTCTGCACTTTTTTTTTCCATCTACATTATATTTATACTTGGACCTTTCACGTACAAATTTTCGTACTTTTACATACAAGATTTAGACAGTGCTTGTGACTCAGGGTGAAGCCTGCTCCAGAAAATACACAGTGTGATACTGTATAGGCCATCATTTATTTAACAGCCCCCAATCCTCAAATATCCGTTTACAGGAAGATCTGTTCAGTGCTACAGTCAACTCAAAAGGTAAACAACAGAACAGTATTAAATCATTTTATTTTCCACCCCAAACCAGGCAAAACAACTTGACAACATACTTCTTTCAATAAATGTGGTTTGTGTAAATCAGTGAACTGACAATGCATTAAACGATTAAAAACCGGTGATGCAATTCCCATTAAGGCCACAGACGTAATGACTGTATGCACCTGTATATAGCACATGACGAACTACATGCATACAGTAGATGGCATACATAAAGGTGGTGAATGTCCTCGCAAATATGAAACTAATAAGACAACTTTGGATATACATCTGGCTTATTCCTTTAAAGCAACAACATTGGCACTTTAACTGTGTAAGTCCTGTGATTGTAGACTGATAGTTACAGAAAGGTCATCACACTCTGCAATATTCTTTATGTCATATCTAACATGTTTAAAAAACAACTTCCATGCTGTACACAATACTGTATGGACTTTCTTTGGTTATAAGTATTACACAGTATGATCAGACTTCACAAACGTTAATGACAAAACAAAGGCAATAAAGTGTAAAGAACGGTTATATTTTCTTTCAGAGCCGGGTCAATACATTTTAGTAAGAAAAAAGAAAAATTGCTGATAGTTTTATAGGGTCATTTCCCTTGATAACCTGGACTGACCAGCACGTTTATTAGCCAAGATGGTACTTTTAACCATTCAATATGTCTGATGTAATGAGTCAGACAAATGAAGTGACCTGTGTGGAAACCAAAAAATAAGTCTTTACTTCCAAATCCATTATGTCATTAAACACAGATATTTTCTTCTAAGTGCTGTTTGACCAGCATGAAGCTGTCGTATGTTACTGTATGTTGAACCTGACCTGTTACCTGTTTATAACAGTTTTTTCTGATGCTATGGTACTATTCTCAAAAGTACGGGGTAATATTTCACTACCTTAAGTACAAATAAACCAACAGATCATCAAAAAGTACCTCTTTTCACAACTCTAAGGACATCTTCCATTGACTGTACAAAAAACATCTACAAAGACCAGTTTCACATTGAAATACACTACGGTCATACAAAGTACATGCATAACTTTGGATAGGATTTTCTTCTCGTTAAAATACGTTTTACTAACACTATGCTCATTGTTCATAACTGATAGTCAATGAAACATTTGCCTAATATACCGTATGCATTTTTTTTTTTTTGCCTATTATAGTCCAATGTAAAACTTGAGAATCGCCACCCTTAGGTGTAAGATTTTTATGTGACTTTGGTGGGATTTCAACCCACAACCTAGTGTTGGTAACTTACAGTAGTGCTCAAACCATCAGCGCCACTGCAATGATTACAGTGTTTACAACAATAGTGTGGATGAGGCTTGTGATGACATTACTGCTGACCAATGTCAGGCTTGGATTCGACATTCAAGAAGATTTTTCCCAAGGTGTACTTATGGCCAAATCCAGAAGACCGAATTGATGCAGATTAGTGTAATGTAACGTGTACTACAGAAAACCTTTACAGTATTTACGGTTAACAATTTTCTTTCAGTTCCGTTAGTGTTTTTACAGTATTTGATTAGACAAACCCTACAGTGATGTTGCAATACAGTAAACGTTTGTTGCATCGCTGATGGGGGAAGAGATCTTCATTGATCGCACTTGTGATTATGGGAAAGGAATTATAGAAATGGTTTGTTGTTGAATTGGATGGGTAAAGTACGGTTACATTTTTGCCTACTGTAATGTGAAAAAAGTGAAGCAAATAGATCATCTTTAGCACTTTAAAGGGTAATTTTGTATGTAATTTACATTATTTGGTCTTGAACTAAGTGATTGTTATAATAACTTAACTGAAAGAATTGCACTATGACATGTTTAGGTGACTTAACAAATGTACTCGTATTTCACCAGAAACTTAGTGGTTGAAACATTGATCTTGTAGTGAAAGATATTTACAAGCCAAATGAAAGGAGAATCAGTTGCTTTGAATGAAAGATTTAATGATTTACAAGTACGATCAGTTGGGAGTCTTGTAATTAGAATTTTTGAAACACTACACCATACTATTGATAATGGTACCATAGCAACTAAAAACAACTGTAACACTAATAGAGATGCTTCAAAAAGCCTGCAAATTTGATTTATGAATGCAGCAGTATGCACCACGTTAAATAAACCATCAGCTAACTGATTATATACACCTTTACCATCAACCCACCAGCAAATTCACAAGTTACAAGTCAAGTAGTAACCGAGCTGAAACAAGACTCTTTTCTAATTGAGGCTTAACAAAACAAATCCAGGTGAAGGACAACGCAAAATATTAGTAAGGTAAAAATCTAATAATTCTTTTCTGCAGCAAGATGAACATGAGCTGAATTAATTTATTCTGCATTAATAGATATTTGGCACTGATTTGTGACCATAGTAGTGAGGATAAAGTCCTGGCAATCTTTATTTGACCCTCCATGAGACTGAAAAGAATCAATTTGAAATGCTTGCAAACATGTTTTAGCAGTGATGTAAGTACAGTACAGTATATACTAATATCATTAGTGAAGTCACAAAAAAACACAAAGGAAGGGAGATTTAAAATGTAAAATGTAAAGATTACCTATTTGGTCTCAGTTTCCAACTTCAGTAAGTTCAGTAGCACATTAAATTCAAATTTTTCATGCACATCATAACAAATGCATATGTGTAAAACTAAAAAACACACACTGGATTATATGTTTTAGGATGCTCTAGCTAGCCAATTTGAATATGCATGAATATTTATACACGCAACCCTGTCTCCTAGAAATTATACTTTGAATTAATTTTGAATTAAATCTGTTTAGAAACTTAATTGCTACCTGGATTATGTTCAATGGCAAAATTGTTTCAAGTGTGGTATGACATGTAAAAGTTGCAGGGAGATGGTCTGGGTGTATAGAGCAAAACAATAGGACTTTGACACACGTCACAGCTTGTGCTTCAAGTCACAAGGTTTTGTAACTAGAGGTACGTTCTGTGTGAACATTTTGCCACTTTATCCTTAAAACATTTTGTCATGTTGATAAAAAATAAATTGTGTGTCTCACAGATTGCAATTTAGAAGTATGTAAAGCTATAGGAGACAGGGTTGCTGTACATCTTTGCTGTAATGCTGAGATATCCTTTTGTTATGGCAGTGGTAATCTATATCCTTGATGTTCCACTTCGAGGATTGCGCCGTTGCCACCGGAAAATCCGCTGGATTTCACTAATTTTGACCAGATATGCCGCTGCCTTGGGCTTCCTTTGTGTTGGCATTTTAAACTCCGGTCACCCGATCTGGCAAACTTGCATAGTGCAGTTATAGCCGATAGAGGGCTGCAAAGCGAATGCAGAAGTGCCGTTCACCCTGTTACGAGTCGAACCACTGAAACGATTTTGGAAACATTATTTTAAGGTACAAAAGAATCTTTGGTGTTGCTTTAAAATCGACATAAAACTGATCATCTGAAGCAGACTCTGTGTCAGGTCAGCTTTTTAATTTTCTCATTATACCAGTAAGTTGACTGAAGATGATCAGGACGTGTGTTTTGAAGAGTCAAAGTTAAGACACAAACATCCCTTGTTGTCCTGGACACATAAAAGTTCAGTGAGGACTTGTGGTCATAAGTGGATGTGCAGTGTACTGTATAAAGGCTTATTCTACAGTCTCAAGCCTCAAGTCTTTATACAAATAAGGCAAACACGTCCTGCTTTCAGATGACAGAAATGGTGTCTTAGACTACAATAGCTTGCATTGGAGATTTTGGAAATGGTAGTGGTTGGATGATAAGACCTGCTTCACCAGTGGTTGTATAAAGGAGCCGAGCAATGCTTTAATTTGTAGCAAAAACACAGGTATAAAAAGTAAGAAAAAGGTCAGTGCTGTAAAATTGTGGTTGTGTATTGGAAATAAATGTCATATTATAAAATCAGACACAAAAGTGGTTCAATTGGTTTCTGAGTTTATCCCTGAGACTCTTTTGGGCACAATGCAGCTAAAAGCACCAGCTATACCTAAATGAGCTATTTTTGCCCACTCACGCATTAGTAGTACACTGTATGTTAACACAGTAATTAATAGTTAACACCACAGTGAGCCCTGAAAACATTGTTGTACATACATGCAGTAAGTTTACAGTTAAACTGAAAAAGTTACTGACACTTGAATATCAAACTCTCAATAATCTGGTTGCTGAATAATTCCTTCTTCCCAAAAACAAACAAAAATGAAAAAACATCAACACATTTTTCTTCTCCACAGCAGAGTGAGCATGTAGTAAACCTGCAGTTCTAAGGCTCCCACGGTGGCTGCAACAGTATCTGGATTGACTGGAGTGATTGGATGGAGTCCTTTTGCTGCTTTTTGTTTTTCGCTCCATCAGTCGATCTCTGGCATACACCTAAACCATTTGCCCATGCGGCCCTGCTCCTTGGTTTCTCTTTCATCTGCGTTGGAGTCCAGTAGGTCCATGTAGTTACCGTACTCACTGATGGCGTCTTCAACACGAGTGATGTACAGCCAGCTGACTATCACACCAAAGAACTGGAGACAAAAAGAGAGAGAGAAGGTAAGTATAGGAAGGGAGGTCACCATGGGCGCTTCACACTAGTCTCCTCGTTTTCCTCACTTGCATCTTTTCCTTGTTTCTTAATCGCTCCCACGTTAGACACAAGAAAGAGATGCAAGGAGAGGAATCACTTTTAGAGAAATGAGATGTCTTTTCTCTGAAGCGATGTCAGTTACTGATGACCAAGGCAGAGCTAATCACTGGTCTGTCAGCAGGTGTTTTACTGCTGACAGACAAAAGACTTCTGTTCTCCCTGACTATAATATTATCCATTAATGAAAGACCAAAAATGGAAAGAAAAATCTTGATTGATTTATGAAAGTTGTTTTACGCTTCCTTCATTAATCAGACCTACCGGTACCACAGATCCACCAGAATACTTTGAACTAAATGCTGACTCGGAACTCAAATAAAATCTACAACGTGTTGGTGATGTTGAACCTGAGCTGAATCTAAGTTAGGTTTGAATCAAACACCAACAGACCAGTGGTGAAATAATCTACGTGATACGCAATTATACGCAGTATACCCACTAAGAAAGCTCGAGGATTTCCATATACCCACTTAAAAATGCCCAATGACACGCAACAACATGCTTTACATTATATTTGTGATATATTTTGAATTGTCATCTGTGTTTTTCTTTTTCACAATAAAGGTATTTTCACCATAAATTGGTGCATAAAAGTGTATCCGAATACGGGAAATTAAGTTTTTGATGCTCAAAACTTCCCTGGGGGAGGACACCCAGACCCCCCACTATGATAGACCCCTTCCTCATAAATAAGGAACAATTTGTGCTGACCATCATGCATATTAAACTGCCTTAACTGATAGTTTGTGACAAGTTTGTGTTGTCTGTGTGTGTGTGTGTGTGTGTATACCTGAGGCAGAAGGATCCCTAATAGCAGTCCTGCCATAATCTTATAGTTGTCCATCAGCCAGATGAAGAAAGCATTAGTGCAGCCTCTGATATGGATGGCTTCAATCAAGTCCAAACGCTGCAAGACAGAAATTGCTTGTTACTGTAGCATTAGTTTTCAGTTACAGTGGTTACAGTCATGGAATTGGTTACTTAGTTGTTTTACTAGTTTAGTGAACTATCTAACACCAGCAGCACATCATTCAACAAATAAAACATTTATTATTCATGTTTTAATTAATAAAATAACTGAAAATGATCAAGCCTCAGCAACATCCTGGACCTGTTGGGCCTGATCTCTCTTCACTCTGTGTGTTTAATACACAGTAGTCTCACTTTGCAAGACCCCATGCTGTGGAGCGGAGGAGGGTCTGGCTAGTTCACATAGCATTCAGGGATGGGAGAAAAACGTGCTCTGGTTTATTGGCATTTCTTAAATTACCGGAGAAAAGCAGCGGTGCCGCTGCAAAATAGGCTCGGAAGGAAGTTGTTTTGGTGGAACATGTGTATGTTTAAAAGTTGTTTTAGTCATGCAACAGAAACCTCAGATTGGACAGATAGTCTAGCTAGCTGTCTGGATTTACCCTGCAGAGATCTGAGGAGCAGTCAACCACAGCCGGAGTTTAAAATTCCAACACAAAGAAAGCGGAAGGAAATACATGCATCCGGCGGAATTTCCTGCGGCACCAGAGCAATCCCGGAAGTGGAACGTCACAGATATAGACTAAATACACAACAACGTCTAATAGTTTGGAACAACTGTCTGAAAATGCCACTTTAAAATTATAATTGTCTGGCTGTTATTGTCTGGCAATTAAAAATGCACTTACTATTTCAAACTGACATTAAGGAGGGAGCTGGCATTTAATGAGAAATCAGTCTTTTCTTAATTCAGTCATGTCAGACTTTGAGGCCTTACCGTTTTTTCCAACAACTTGTACCCACACATAGTGTTGGCCACTTCATTAGGCTGGAGGGGAGAAAGCAGAGAGAACAGATAACGTTAAGAGGTAGAATAGTTTGTGGGAGACTGACAGAAGCCTGTGAACAGATTTCAGCCTCAAGAGGAATCAACAGACAGAAGAAGGCAGGGTTAACGTGGTGAAAACGTCACATAGACTGCCAGGGAAACGCACACAACAACACACATTATAACTGCCTCTCCCATGCACAGATGACAGTCCTGAACCCCAAGACTGCTGAAGACACCAAAGAAACGTGTGTGTGTGTGTGTGTGTGTGTGTGGCGTGTGTGATGGAGCTTGACACGGACCACAATACTGTTGACCGTTGAAAGCTCAGCTGTAATGTGTGTGTGTGTGTGTGTGTGTGTGTGTGTGTGTGTGTGTGTGTGTGTGTGTGCTTGTGTTTTTCCATATTCAAAATATTTAAATGTATTCATATATTCAAATGAGACAACACACTGCCAACCTCCTGTGGCCGTCTCGCAGAAAAAGAAGAGAAGGGAGGAATGATCACCTTATTTAAGTCATTATACACATTGTATTGGCTTTATTAATCAAATTTGTTTTAGAATTTTTAATACATTACTACAGTATTATGATGACAGTAGTAGGAATGGGAGAGTAACTCACAATTCCACACTGTCACCATTTTTTTCCCATGATTCTGCAAAGTGACTGAATGTAATACTGTGTCATAATGTAACAGGCCTGCAATTACAAAGATAATTACAAATATCATAAAGTAGAAAACAGCATTGATGTGAACCTAAATATGGACATCATATATTATCTAAATATGGATGAAATTATATGAGCCATTAAGATTGATTACACCATTGATGGACAAGAAAGACGTTGCTTCTATCTATCTTACATTTGCACCAATGCAGAACATTTTAAAGAATGGAGTGCAGGGAAATGGCAAAATTACTTCCAATTCCATAATTTCCAACCTAAGAATGTACCTTGTTATATATTATAATGTATTCCTATAGATTTTCAAGAAAGACGTGCTGTCTCTGGCTGTTATGGGAACCTGGTACTACATACTTCCAAAGAAAGGAGTATTATAAATAAATCTCTAAATCTGTGGATTTCTTGTTTGTTAGCCAAGATGAGCCTGTTTCAAGGGCAATAGTCGCCTACCATATGTCGTCACAGGCACACATGGTGTTGTGTTTCGTCAGTCGCTCTCATCCTTCACTTAACGTACGTCAATTTTACTCATTTATAATCCATCTGTGAACCACAATATCTCTATTATGAGAACAATATAATTAGATGATGAGATGATAAACCAAAGTGGCAGTGGCTCCTGCTATAGCAGAACATCTTTTAACTGAGAATCAATCAATTATTAGTTCATTATTCTATAACTTGTACACTGAAAATACTACAGTAACAATATCAAACTGGCAGACTTTATCTACAGTTAACAGTAGTGAGCTTTTTCCCTGTAAACTCTGGGGATTGTAGGTGTATTCATTAAAGGGAGCACATTGTTTTGTGTGGGAGGAAATTGCCTGTGAGTGTGTCTGGCATGGCAAAGGCATAATCACCATAATAAGGAAGACGAGATGTATTTTAAATGCAATTCCACAATATTACAGCTATTCCTATAATGACATACATACTGAACCGAGTGTTCATGGCTTCACAGACCCATTATAAAAAAAAATAGAGCCAGGAACAATGAAAAAGCTGTAATGGAACAGGTGACAGTCCTACTTGCTGTAATGTAATGCAGTGTTGTTGTGGTGATAATACTTATAAAAGGGTAATGGTTATACCTACCTTAGTAGTTATGCAGCAGGTATAAGGGACACCGCAGGCCAATGGACCAGGGGCAGAGCAGTTGTGGTACATGTTGACCGACCAGTCCGAATACTCTTGACCTCCACAACACTTAAACTGCCAGAGACGTGAAAGATGGTGGAGTAGAGACAATTGCAGAAATTGGAATGAGGAGAAAAGTCAAAAAGACAGAGAGAGATGGAAGAGGATATTTAAGGAGAATAAGAGATAGAGAGAAGGGACGCAGGGATGAGGGAAAGTTAAAAAGAAATAAACAACTTGATAAACAACATGTTTATGCTGTGCTGGCGTAATGGCAGTAACATTTTGGGATAAAATGAGCCATAATTAGCGGCACTTTGCTTGTAATTATGAGTCTGTTTTATGTTGGTGTCTAGTGTACAAGAGGTGGAAGGGCTGGGCGATATGGTTCATATCAATATTATGATATTATAATATAGTACAATATTATAATCTCTGAAACAAATACATGTGGCAAATGAATCACAAACGTACAAACAAGTGATTAAAAACCTAATTTGGACAACAGAAACAAAAAAGCGGCAGCCTCACATACTCAAGTGTTTGCTACTGATGCAATAACACTTACAGCAGAAATTAACAAATTCATACTTGCACAAAATAGTGTGACACCAACCAATTGTTTTTTTATTGCCCTTTATTTCAGCCATTACTGAAAAACCATGAGAAAAGGAAATATTATTACTTCACAGGAAAAATAAACAAGCTTTGATAAGCTATCTAAAGGACGTTGATTATTATTGGTTTTGGCTGAGAGCTTTTGGGTCACATTGACTAAATGCTTCAAAACAACTTCATTATCAGAGTTTAACTGCATGGTTTGAATGCTGTTTAGGTGACCACCCTGCAGATAATGTAAATGTTCACTTAATTACCATCAAAATATACAGTAACCTAATAAGAACAGGTGTATTTTATTTTATTTATTTAACTTTTATTTATCCAGGTAAAATCGAGAACAAATTCTCATTTCCAACGACGACCTGTCACACAGTTACACATTCATACCTGGAAGCTGCCCAGTACAACCACAGTCTGATCTGCTGGCCTGGGGTTAAGGGCCTTGCTCAAGGGCACCTCAGTGGTGCTCTTTCACTTTCCCCACCCAGATTTTATCCTGTCGGTCTGGGGATTGAACCGTGACCTCCCGGTCACAAGCTTGTTTATTTAACCTCTAGGCCACCACCCCCAAATAACAGGATGCAGCTGTTATTAAGGTTATTAGTTACACTTGTGTTTGACAGGTCAAAATATGTGTGAAAAGACTATTCATAGGATAGATATGACAACCATCACAGACCAAATGCTTTTCAATATTTTAATTTAAAAAATTCACTGCTCCAATTGATGGCACTCCCAATACAGTACAACAATCCTGTTATGCCCCCATTCAGTTTCTATTAGATTTATACTTCCACTGCAGAGACAACGGCTCCACAGCTGCCTTGGAGAGTAAACACTGGCAGAAAAACCCCAAAGCCGCACCATTAGCTCTGCTTTGTAGTCATTTACTGAGACAGATATTTGATTGGGAGGCAGAAGGTGAGTCAGGAAGACAGTAAGAGAGAGAGAGCAAATAGGACAAAGGGTCAGACAGAAAGAGACGATGAGACACAAGATAAAGAGAGAGGACGAATAAATGAATAAGTATGAAGCTGCTCTTTGCCAGGCCCTGTGATCAGTATGCAGACATGATAACAGTGGGCCAGGAAGTTAGTCCTTTTTCTCGTTGGCATGACTCTACAGAGTGCCGTTGATCAAGCACTGGGTCAAGTCTGGAACGAGGGTCACAGGAAGGCAAAGAAATTATGATGTGATTATAATGTCAGCAAGTGTATAAGTCCAGCAATATTACAATTCACACTGAGTTATGGGTTTAGTGCAGTAGGAGCCACTGTACAGCATAATTCAATCCCACAGTCCTGCAGTAAATCCTATATTTGGGAAGATTGATGTCGATTCAGCGGGCTTTGTAGCCTCACGGGAGAAACCTGAAGGACCAATCTCTCAAAACACGTCAACACCAATGAGACGGCAGGAGACGAGGGAAGAGACTACAGAGACTGTCCTTGTCACTGGATTACACAACAATAGTTTACTAAAGTTATAGTAAAATACAACACTAATCAAATGTCATGCTTTTTCCTTCATCTGTGTCTGTCTGGCTCTGCTGGTGCCACAGATGAACTTTCTTTACAATTTTCTCTTATTTTTTTTCCATTTTTTTCCTGTGGTTTTCTATTGTCTTTTCACTGTTGGATGATTTCTTCAGAGGGACTGGGAGACAGTCCTCAGAGTCAGTCGTGTCTCTGAATATGAAGGAGTGACTGATTTTGTTGCCAACTGCCTAACTGACTGATGACCAGCTGTTCACTGGCCGACTGGCTAACTGAGTGACTAACTTAGTGGCTAATTGGCCAGCTGACGGCTTAAAGTGCGGGTCGTAAGACAGAAGTCCGCCCATCATGTGCTCCCTGCCTTCATTATTACATGGCATCCGTGCAGCGATGTTGAGATAGATCTTCCATGCATGATTCAAGGTTACCATAAAAAAAGCTTTTCAAAACAGTTTTGGCAAACTTATCATTTACTGCCATTCTATATCAAACTCTTTTATATTGGTAAGAAACACCAACCTTGACTCCATCTTTCTGAGTTGCTGATTTCTGTAGCTGAATCTCTCTACAGTTATGTTGGGAGCTGTCTTTTTTTCCTTTAAAACCCACTCAGGCCACTCTGACCTTTTCTCTACCAGTAAACCACCAAAAATCGGGTCAGAGACAGGCTCAAACTATACAGTGCATGCCCAGCTTAATAGTCTAGGTAGTTTAAAAACATTACTTGTCCACAGATTTGATGAATGCCAAAAAATGATGTTTTTTGTTTAATTTTGTTGAGACCATTATCGATTATCAGTTAAAGCCTACATCCCTTTCTTGTTGGTGGCAACCAAGGCATTCAGCTTATGTTATGGCCTGCAGTCACCAACCCACAAACAACAAAGGAATTTTTTTTCCCATTGATTAGTCACAACCAAGAGAAGACGTGTCACCATTTACTCAGGCCATTGTCCTCACAATTGCAGATAAATCCACAAAGCCCATTTACGTGTGGAAACAGCCTCAATCCCTGCTAAGGTTTTCTGATCGTTTCTTAGTCCAAGTCCTCCAAATAAATGTAATCTTAAATCTCTTGACCCAGGAGGACACTTGAGCCAACCAGCAGCTTTACACCATGACAGGAAAAAAATACTGCGGAAGAAGCTTTACGCCACTGCTGCCAAATGGCTTTCTACCATTACTGAGGCACTGTTTGTTGTTATCAGAGCAAGCAGATCAGAGAGCCAGCAAGTTAAGATCTTCAAAAAAAAAAAAAAAATCACATTACAGGATAAACATTAAAAAACTGCTGCCAAGGCAAGCTGGCCTTTTCTTGTTTAGAGTGATAATGAAGTGGAAATGCTTTTTAAGGTAATAAAGTACTACAAGTTTGCCAAAGCTGATGAGAATGTTGACTGGAACGCATGCCAAAATAAATATGGCAAAGTGATTTTTTGACTTAAATTTGAACTGCTCAAGTGTAATTATTTTTTATCTCTCCAGCAACAACAACTATTCCTGGCAGCACTGAAACGATTGACACAGAGTCTCTCTAAACCAAGACAGAATTTTTAAAAGATAATTGTTTTTGGCATTTCGGTTGTACAGTATTTCATAGTGAGAGAGACACACAGGAAAGGCAGGGAGAGAAAGGGGAAGACATGCAGAACAGGGCCGTGAGTTGCTGCGGTAAGGACTCGGCCTTAAAGGGTAACTCTAGTTTTACTCAACCTGGACACTATTTTCCTATGTTTTTGTGTGTAGGTGACTGAGTATTAAGCGATAACGCTGTGACCAGCAGCCCGGGTGTGACTGTTGTTTGTGCATATGCATATAACAAAAGCTTGGAGTATTCGGCCTTCTTGGAGACCCTGAATGGAGTCCTGCATGGGGCTCCAGTGGGGGACTCCATAGTTCTGCTGGGAGACTTCAACGCGCACGTGGGAAATGATGGAGACACCTGGAGAGGCGTGATTGGGAGGAACGGCCTCCCTGATCTAAACCCGAATGGTCATTCATTGTGCTAGTTATGGATTATCTATAACGAACACCATGTTCGAATATAGGGATGCTCATAAGTGTACTTGGTACCAGAGCATCCTAGGCCAAAGGTCGATGATCATTTTTATAATTGTATCATCTGATCTGAGGCTGCATGTTTTGGACACTCGGGTGAAGAGAGGGGCGGAGCGGTCAATCAATCACAATCTGGTGGTGAATTGGGTCAGGGGGTGGTGGAAGACTCTGGACAGTGCGGGTAAACGTCTGGAGGAGGCCCCTGTCCGACAGACTTTCAACTCACACCTCCGGCAGAGCTTTTTTTGCATCCCTGTGGAGGCTGGGGGCATTGAACCCGAGCGGACAATGTTCAAAGTTTCCATTGCTGAAGCTGCGGCGGGGAGCTGTGGTCTTAGGGTCTTAGGTGCCTCAAGGGGCAGTAAACCACAAACACTGTGATGGACACAGGTGGTCAGGGAAGTCGTCCTACTGAAGGAGTCTTTCCGGGATATGTTATCCCAGAGGACTCCAGAAGCAGTTGCAAGGTACTGAAGGGTTGCAGCCTCTGCCTTGAAAGAGGCAAAGCAGCGGGTGTGGGAGAAGACATGGAGAAGGACTTTCGGTTGGCACCAAGGTGCTTCTGAAAAACCTTTTGCCACATAAGGAGGGGGAAACAGGGAACCATCCAAGCTGTGTACAGTAAGGATGGGACGCAGTTGACCTCAACTGAGGATAAAAAAAGAGGGTGGTGGAAGGAGCTCTTTTGAGGAACTCCTAAATCCAACTAACACATCCTCTATGTAAGAGACAGAGCTGGAGGATGATGGGGGATTGTCGTCAATTTCCTTATTGGAAGTTGCTGAGGTAATCAAACAACTCCACAGTGGCAAAGCCCCGGGGATTGATGAGATCCGTCCAGAAATGCTGAAAGCTCTGGGTGTGGAGCGGCTGTCTTGGATGGCATGCCTCTTCAACATTGCTTGGAAGTTTGGGACAGTGCCAAAGGAGTGGCAGACTGGGGTGGTGGTTCCCCTGTTCAAAAAGGGGGTCCAGAGAGTGTGTTACAGGGGTTAAATACATTGGTATCACACTTCTCAACCTGCCTGGTAAAGTCTACTCCAAGGTGCTGGAAAGGAGGGTTCAGCCGATAGTCAAACCTCAGATTGAATGTAACAATGCAGATTCTGTCCTGGTCATGGAACAATGGACCAGATCTTCACTCTTGCAAGGATCCTGGAGGCAGCCTGAGAGTATGCCCATCTGGTCTATATGTGTTTTGTGGATCTGGAGAAGGCATATAACCGGGTCCCCTGGGAGATAATGTGGGAGGTGCTGCGGGAGTATGGGGTGAGGGGGTCCAATATCTGTATGACCAAAGTGAGAGCTGTGTCAGGGTTCTCGGCAGTAAGTCGGACTTGTTTCAGGTGAGGGTTGGCCTCCGCCAGGGCTGCGCTTTGTCACCAATCCTTTTTGTGATTTTAATAGACAGGATATTGAGGCGTAGTCAGGGTGGGGAGGGGTTGAAGTTCAATGGGCTGACAATCTCATTGCTGCTTTTTGCAGATGATGTGGTCCTGATGGCATCATCAGCCTGTGACCTTCAGCACTCACTGGATCGGTTCGCAGCCGAGTGTGAAGCAGCTGAGATAAGGATCAGTACCTCTAAATCTGAGGCCATGGTTCTCAGCAGGAAATCAATGGAGTGCCTACTCCAGGTAGGTAATGAGCCCTTACCCCAAATGAAGGAGTTCAAGTACCTTGGGGTCTTGTTCACGAGTGAGGGGACAATGGAGCAAGAGATTGGTCGGAGAATCGGCACAGTGGGGGCGGTATTACATTCACTTTATTGCACCGTTGTGACAAAAAGAGAGCTGAGCCAGAAGGCAAAGCTCTCGATCTACCGGACAATTTTCCTTCCTACCCTCACCTATGGTCATGAAGACTGGGTCATGACTGAAAGAACGAGATCCAGGGTACAAGCAGCCAAAATGGGTTTCCTCAGGAGGGTGGCTGGCGTCTCCCTTAGAGATAGGGTGAGAAGCTCAGTTATCCATGAGGAACTCGAAGTAGAGCCGCTGCTTCTTTGCGTCGAAAGGAGCCAGTTGAGGTGGTTCGGGCATCAAGGATGCCCCCTGGTCGGCTCCTTAGGGAGGTGTTCCAGGCACGTCCAGCTTGGAGGAGGCCTCTGGAAAGACCTAGGACTAAGTGGAGGGATTATATATCCACCCTGGCCTGGGAACGCCTCGGGATTCCCCGGTTAGAGCTGGTTAATGTGGCTCGGGAAAGGGAAGTTTGGGGTACCCTGCTGGAACTGCTGCCCCCGCAACCCGACCCTGAATAAGCGGACAAAGATGGATGGATGGACATTCACTCTCATTTTGCACTGGTTTTGGTCTCCAACAACTCCTTAGGGAAATATTTGGCTGCTGAACTGCTAAATGCAACGCTATGTTCACAAGTTACAGTCTCTAACTTTGATTGTCTTTTAGTAGGTTCTAAGTAGGTAGCGTACAGTGGGTTTTAGGAGTTTTTTTGCTGATAACAGCTGCCTGCTGCGGAAATAAATAAGGTTATGAGAGCGGCAAGAGTGAACCAAAACAGTTAGGCCGGCCAACA
The DNA here is from genome assembly GCF_004354835.1 of Perca flavescens. Taxonomy (NCBI): domain Eukaryota; kingdom Metazoa; phylum Chordata; class Actinopteri; order Perciformes; family Percidae; genus Perca; species Perca flavescens. The sequence continues at coordinate 28,627,157 of NC_041331.1, read as the reverse complement.
AAACAATGAGCTGAAACTATAAAACTTGTAGGTTGATCACTATAAGGAAACCTTCTCACATTGTCACATTGTTTTCATATTGCCATTCAATACATTGTTTCGGTTGTTGATTCTGTTTTGATTGACACTAGCCCGGAAAACGCTAACAATCTGTCATCACATTTAGATTTAAATATTGCTACATCCTGATTGGTGAACAGGAGTATGTGACATCCCCTTTATCCAACCGAGCGACGTCCTTCAAACCAATGGGAAGAGCCAAAAATGAATACAGAAATCTTTCATGTGAAACAATTGAGAACTGTTATAACTTTGACAGCTAGTGTGTTCATGCATGAACCTATTGATCATAATAAGAAATTGATATAAATGGTAGAATTGGACCGCCTCGACATACTGAACATCAGGGGAAACTCACCTGTTAATAAAGCTGCTAGTCTAGTCTAGCCTGGAAGTTTAGACTTTTGGATTCAAGTCATTTATTTAAAAGCTGACCAGTTCCACTGTGAACGGATTTGAACTGAGGAAGGTGCTTGCTAAACCACCAAATTACCCTTCAGACAGCATCCAAAATATCATTAAATCAAGACCCAATCCTGCTCGACTAGTACTGGTGCTGGTCACTCGGCACAATATAATAGCATGTGGCATGTAGCCTGCAGACTGACAGATTGTTTGTCTTTTCTCTTCTGTGGTTCAGTGGTTTGGTGCAGTCTGCTTCTTCATTTTAATGTGTGATCAGTCTGCTGCCCCCAGACACTGCATTCCCTTGCGCTCGATTAAAAGTTGGTAATGAGATCTTTAGCTTCAGGCTGTGTGTACAGCAGCATGATGCATTCTGTGAGCAGGTGCAGCGTGATGGCTCTGCACAGTTCTCTGATTATTCTGGACACAACTTGCTGTGATCATCCAAAGTCACTTCAAATCCTGACTCGAGCCTTGTAAAGCTGAGCAAGTGTGTTATGTGTGTACAGCATTTCAGTATGAATTATTTGAAAAGCTCATAGGGACCTTTCAATCCTGTCACGTGTTCAACTGGAAGGTTCAAATGACAGAAAACAAGGAGTGACATACTGTGAGCTTACCTTCTTCTGTACAAAGTCCATGATGTTTTTGAAGTCCAGGTCATCATAGTAGTTCACTATGCCTTTTCGGATGTTCTTGTTCAGTAACTCCAATGTCTGTAAGAGGGAGAGAAAACAGACAAAGTTGAAACACTTGGTGTGTGTTAATGGGATAAAGGTGGTCATGTTACCACATTTATGTTGTTTCCACAACACAGCTGATCTACAATCAATGTGTTAGACATGCAGCTCTGTGGAGGAAATGCTCTGATTCGTCAAGGTGACTGGCCCACTGAACTGGAATATTGAAATATGACAGTTTGACAGCTCACATCTGTCAGTCACAATCTGGTGCAGAGGGGCCTTATTAGGTTAATGCATTAGTCTGTCCGGAAACTAGAACAAATATTTGCAACTTGGAAATCCACTACGTTCATAGAGAGCTTTTCATTTAGGGAACTAATCTTTTTCTTTTTGCTAATTTCACTTCACTATTTGTTCGGGATACATTAGTCTTATTTATACTTCATTAGAGGTAGGGGCAACAAATAATTGGGCTTTTTACCCCATTCAGGCCTGTCGATGCTCCGTCATTTCTCTCTTTTAACCACATTTAATAAAGACTTGAATTGGCTCCTCTCATGAGAGTCACAGAGATTAAAAGGGACTGAGCCGTTCATTTAATTTCTTTTCTTCCTCCCCTGAACATATCAGGTCTTCACAGTGAATCTATAGGGGGAGGACCGTCTCATTTAAACCACATTACAATGAGCAGATTTATAGACTTGGAGTTAGTCTACTGAAGCGTTTTGCTTTGAGACAGAAAACACTGGACCATTATTAAAGAACCCACTAAAGGCTCATTTATTCTTATAAAATGCACTGCCATATCTTTTTCATCTTAATGTAAATGAGACGACAGAAAAATAAAGATGTGACACTGTATTAGAAGCTCAGTTTTATTGTATTTTCCATTAACACACTGAAATCATTATTTTGATAATTAAGATTCTCTTTTGAATAACAGGCATAAACATGAACATGTTGTTGAACATGAAAAGCACCACACGATATTATTGAAAAAAGTTATTCTAAGGGAGGCCATTATTATGTTTAATGTAAAAGTCATGTAAATGAGCTTGAAAGCATATAAGAGGAGAAGAGAAAGACTGATACTCAAGCTTTTCCCCAAACAGCCAAATTAAGATATTCATAAATAACAGTTTTCATAAATGACATCTCAGTAGACTGTTATAATCATACCCATTAGGCGCTTTAATCATGGCTTTTGGTCACATTACTACATTAGCACTATCTCACTTATCAAGGTGTGATTTTTTTGTGTAAAATCTAATGACCATCTAATGATGAAAACATTATATATGTATACACTTAAAAAGATATAATATATAATAATACAAAAATAATATGAGGTACTTTAATGCCTCATGGACTGTCAACTGTACCATTATCTTCATGTAAATAAGATGAAGATAAAACCAATTTTTTTTAAAAAGACAAATTTTGGAATTTTTTTATTTATGTTTCTATAAAAATCACACAAATGCAAAGGCAAAACAAGACAAAGTTCACGATTAGTTGTTATTCCACACACTGCACTAATTCCAGCTACAGCAGGCACATCTCTGATAAGAAAGTTTAGCAGCAACCATGATGATGAAGGGTACAGTGGCTCTCCTATTTGTTTGGATGCAAATTTAAAGCAGTTATCTTTGTTAGAGGATCATAATAAGAAATAAATACCTGATCTCACTCCTATAGAGAATCTACTAAAGATCAGCATATTGTAGGCACAGTTAGTATTTGTCATGTGCTTACCAACTCTGATTAATGTTTATAGCAGCTGATGATTAACATATAATACTGAAATGATGATTTGAGAATTTTGGTCAAAACATTTCAAGTATATGACAGTAAGTTGGAGTCTATAACACGGTTTGCTTTGCATTAAAAGTAAAATTACTACAACCCTTACTTCATTACAAAATAGGTAATTATTTAGGGTCTCTAGGTCACGTTAGTATTTTTTTCCCCACAAAGCAATGTTCATAGTCGCAACGCGAGAAAGCTGCTCGTAAGTCACCACTGCATAAAAAAACCCTGATTATGCTATGTTAGTGTGCACGGGAACCTTATTGGGTTTTATTGCAGGGAGGGAAATTAGATCAAAAACTGAAGACAGAGATAATAAGTAAGACAATGGGAGAAACAAAAAGGATGCAAGAAAAGGTTTAGGAGAGAGATATTTGACGTGAGAGGGAAGAAAGATACTGAATCAGGAAAGCAGAACGAAACGTTCTGCTTTCCTGACCTGTATTTGAATGATATCAGTATGCAGATGAAACATCTGCATACAGATATCATTCAAATGATAATTCTATCTACTCTTTGAACAGATCAGTTCTGATAATACTGTCTCTGTGCATTTCCTGACTAGAAATATGAGAGAATAAGATTTCACTGTGTCACTGAAGTAAATCAACTTATTAACTTGCATGGTTTGGTTCATCATTTGTCTAAAATATACCATTTGGTGACGGTCAGCTTTGAAAAAAGAGAATTATAACATACATTTACTTTAATTTACTCCATCCCATTACATCATCCTATTTTCCACTAAGTGTAATGTAGGTGGTCATGGTTTATTCATTCATACTACCTTGTGCAGTTAAAAGAGACATGCAGTGTTGAGAGAGCAGAGCTGAGACCAACCAGGAACCAAACTATACATTATTAATCCGATTCATTTTTCTTGGTTTGTAATATTTCCTCACGATAAACAGTATGTCAACATCAGTTTACTGCTGCATAAAGCTTTGGTTGTTATGTGTGTGTTTCTAATCACAGGTTATTGATCAACACCTTGGACAGCTCACCTGGTTGCGAAACAGCAGCGCCATTATTCCTCCCAGCAGCTCCAGGAACAGACACAGAGACAGGGTGTACATGAACTGTGACCAAACACACAACAGAGAGGAAGTGACATTATATACTTACACATTATTCACTTCAAATTTCAATATTTATCTTTAAAATATATTAATATTATAAATAAAAAAAATATAAAAATGTGTGTGTCTACCACTGCCTCAAAACTATATCTCTTAACAGTTGGGATGCATACCATGTTTTTACATAGAAGCACAGTTATGGTGTGCAAGTCCTTCCACTGCTGGCTTTTCTCAATATGACAGTGACAAGTCAACACCTCAGGTACCAATATACTGCATTCTATAAGACTTGTTGTGTCACAGGCACATCACATTTTCAAACATTCCTAATCTTGCAATGTACTTCATTTTGAGGTCATAAGAGGTTGCTTGTTTTTTGCATCCGGCAACAACTGTAGTCATTAAGTTCCTCTAATTGCAGTACTGTCCATCTTCATTTCTTCACCCACCTTTTTTTTGCATCCCTGTTGTAGTGGAAAAAAAAGCATATGCTCCAATGCCCAAAGTAAACGGCTTTGTTAACAAAAACAAGCAGAGTATGGAATGTCACTGATAGTCAGACTTATGGTCTAACATCTCTGCTGGTTAGAAATGCATGTGAAACTACGGGAACATGACAGAACACACAGAACCCTCTCACAAACAACCTTTATATACATTGCAGGAACATGCATCAGCATGAGACTTAGGTCCATTTGACACAGTAAACCAGGGGGCTATCCCATAGTATATGGAATATAGTCACTTAACTTGGAGAATATGCAGGTCAAACATCCCTTGCCCAGTCAGGTGACTTTCTCATACTCTATCTTCAATCACTAATATACTGTTAGTAACTGCGTTTCCGGGAAACAGCTTGTCATTTTCTGTCAGGTACTGCTATTAGCCAACAGGACAACAGGAAATGTACCCATTGAGTATATTTGCAACAGTGAAAGGGTCTATTAGGAATCTGTTCATCTTCACATTATCTGCCTTTTCCCATCTAACAACACTTTCACCTCACTTTATAATAAAGCAACATCTGAAGAACTGACTGTTAATACCAATTAATTCTGAGACACGACAGACAAGCCCTGTGTTATACTGTATAACTGTGTGCTTCTTTATCCACAGGTGTTTTAAAAAGGGATTTATTGGTACAAATGAACTTCAATATTAACACACTGGTTCATAACTAATGCTGCTTTATGAATAAGAAAATGAACAGGGAAAGCATGCATTGTTCTGTGTAATGTTAAAGTGTGTCATTTTAAAAACAAAGAAGAAATACAACATTTACAGATTGTATTCAAAGCATCCCAGCAGCAACTTTGTTGTTTAAAAAAGATACATTACTTGGCTCTAAGCACACCACTCACCACTTTCAGTAGGGTTATATTATCCCTCAGTGATCCCAAGACTCCAATGAGCGAAACAATAAACATAATGATTCCCAGAACGATCAGGAATATAGCTGGGGCCAAAAACACTCCCTCCAGTGTCTTGAAGCGTTGTCTCTCCACCTCAGCGTAGATACCAATGGCCAGGATAAAGCCGCCTATCAACTGGAAACACAATGAGAAGAAGTAAGGATGGGTAAGTCATCAGCTTGATCTTGATGGGAAACAAGCAGGTGTCTGAATTCATATAATTACAGCAGCTTTAAAAAAGAAAAGCCAAAGCTTCATGATTTCCTCAATTAGATGTCACGTTCACAGCCACCCCTCAGTTGGGGAAATGACAGGTTAAGTGTTAAGGAATCATCAGCAGGGGAGCATAATGGGGTCATCAGGTTTTAACATATATCCTATGTACAAATTTGATCAAAAATATGTTAACACTGCAGTTTATACTTTTTATTTTGCTTGTGTTTTTAGCCATGCTAGCTGTGTGGTTGTAAGACTGGCAATGATGCCAAGCCGGTCCATCACCTGGGTTCAGAGTCTGAACCGAGTTGATGGATCAACTGACTGTCATTGCCAATGTTTGAGACACTTCAGTCTTAACTTCAGACTGAAATATCTCAAACATTATTAGATGGACTGCCATGAAATTTTATACCGACATTCAAAATACATAAACTAATGATATTCCCATCAGCGGTACTTTGAGTTTTGCACTAATAAGCAAATGTTAGCTAACACACTAAACTAATATGGTGAGCATGGTAAGCATTACATCTGCTTAGCATCAGCATGTTAGCGTTGTCATTGTGAGCATGTTAGTGTGCTGACTTTAGCATTTAGCTTCTGTGCCTAAATGCAGCCTCACAGGGCAGCTAGCATGACTGTAGACTCTTGTTTAATCAGTGGACCAACTTTAACTATCAAAAAGTGACCTCCCTAAGCATTGATCTGTCCGTAGGACTCTTTGGTCTCGAGAGTATAAAACTTCTGCTTATGACACCATACAGCCTGATACGAATTATAATCTGCATTTTCACCAGACTGGAGTGGATTGCAGTAACAGATGATTCAGTGTTGTAATTGTAATTCCGCTTTCTTAAATTAGGTTCTTTGAAGCACTTTAGTTTGCAATACAGTGAATGTAGTGGCAACAATTAGTGCCATTTGTCTGTATCCATCCATTTATTAAAAAGAGAATAGTTTCCCATCATCAATAGCTCAGAAACGTCACAGGGTCTCCACAGGATGGAACATCACCATCATCAAAACACTATGAGTCGTCAATAATCACTTCAGCAATATCACAACAGGTAGAAACTGTCTTTTCTTTTGTGCTCAAATGGAATCACAATTTATTTTTTCAACAAAAAGAGAAAGAACACTTGAAAAAAGGTCAACAAACCTCCAATTAAATGGGGATAGGCTACATATAATTAAAAAAACTGTAGATGTTTTGAAAACTGAGATCTTTCACAACCTAACTATACAGTAAAATCATCCTTACAGTATAATGATGGTTGCACGGCTTCTGGTGTTTAAATAGCAGTGCATCTCGATCAACTGCCTAATTTGGTTTTATCATAAAAGTAGTCTCAACAAGTACTGTATAGCTGCTAATGGATGCTAATTGCAGGCTTTACTCTCAAAGATATGTAAGCAGGTCAGCCACAAATGACTGAACATTAAGGTCTAACTTTGATAAGAGTGCTGGTTTGTTTTAATAAGCCTTGGCTGCATGGTGAGCTATTCAGTTTGAACCCGCAACTAAAAACTAAAAACGTCTAAACCACAACCGAGCAGCAACATACCACTCTCTACTAACTGAAGGATATATCACATCAACTCTCATTTACATAGAAATTAAAATTGTTAATTTGAGCCTTCCTCAAAAGGTCAGGTTAATTACATTATAATAAATCATTTAATTTAATTTAAGGACCACCATCTGGCAAATGTAATAATTGTTTCACACTGACGAGTTCATACAGACCAGAGCTCACCGCACAACGACAGAGAAACAACTGATTGAAACAGAAGCGGGATTCTTCATTCAAAATAATTTGCAAACTATCCAGTCCAGTGTTTTGTGCCTTCCTTTCCCCATCTTAGTGTCACATTAACATACATCAAAGCTGCATCTACACTCTGCATTAAATTAACACCTGGAAGCAACTAATTATGCAATCTGCGACAGCAACTGTCACTACTACAGTATATTATGAGGGTGAAGCAAAACTTAAAAAAGGGTCAGTTCACCCAAATTACAAAGAAAACAAAAACATATTTTCCCCCTAGGCCCTAATATTATCTAGCATGGAGATAGTTTTGGTTGTATGAAATATCCATGTATGATAATTTGGCTGCCAACCCAAAACAATAAAGGTGTTTTTAATTTGTGGTGCTCTCAGCACTGTAAACAATGCCCCAGTTATTCAGGATAATCAAAACGCCTTGCAGTGAACAGTTTTAAGTAGAATTACTTTTACTAAAGACAGAATGAATAGTTTGGATGAGCTTTGTTGACTCATTTCAATAACTGACTGATAACTGATAAAACAGTACATCCATCAGCATCACAGCAGTTAACAGTGACAGGCAGTCTGCTGAAATGCAAGGACAAATTGTTTGTGAATTATAAACAGGCCTTGCACTCATACACTCAAGTCTCCTGATAGTTTACTTTATCGTGCATGGTTGAAGATGACTGTGTTACTATTCTTATTCTTGATCTTAAAAGGAGGCGTGAGGGCAAAAATTCTGGTGAAGCAGATTGCAGCAGCTCTTTCTTCTCCCTGTTAATTTATACTGTAAATTGAAGTAGAAAATGAACACACGCAATACATGACAACAAAGTAAAATGACCAAGCCTGTCCCTAAAATGAGCTCTGGGCAAATCTAAAATTAAAAAGGCCATTTACACAGATTCAATTTCAGCCAAATGGCACATGAGTAAATGTAGGACTGTAATGTGATCAGGCAGCTGAAGCAGTAACTGGCCACAAACCAATGGCATATAATGACTTCAATTTTTTTTTTTTATTCATGTATCCAGGGAGGGTCAAGAGAGTCTAAAACTAACAACATTCGCCTTGCATGCACTGTACAATGACAAATCTATATATTCATGGAAGCTGCTAAACACAATACACTAACACACATGACACGAGGAAAAGACACTTTCTATAAAACGAAAATTGTGGTTTATTACACCTTGGGTTTTTCTATTACGCGGCTAGCGAAACTGGAAGAAAATAAACATCAGAGGGTGAAGAAGTGTGATTTAGATAAAGACGGCAATGAAAATGTCTAACTGGAGAGACTTGCCTCCTGCAAGCTCTACCCAGGCACCACCCCTCGCCTCAACCAAACAGAGTATTTTCAGTAAGTGAGAATGCGTCTGACGTGGAGAATATACTGTTGTGTGCTACATGTGTATAAGGAGCAAGAAGCAAAGAAGACTTTGCTCAAGAGACAGACACACACAGGGTTTAGATTACAGCATTGCGACTGCAAACATCTCACTCTTTGACAGGTTTGTTGCTAATTGCTGTCTGCCTCCCCATGATTTATCGTCAGCCTTTCCAAATCAAGATAGACATGTCAGTGAAAAAGAGGAGGAGGAAGGAAAGAAAAGGAGCGTTTTTACATTAGTAGTCATCTGTGAGTTCTGAAGGTTGAAGCACTGTTTATAATCCACCAATATGTCTTTTCCTTACATGTCTCTGCTTGCTGTTTGTTATGGTATCTCACTGCTGGCTGGTCGCACGCCCACCCTGTACTAACTTCTTCAGTCAAGAGGAGAGATGGGGCACTTAGAGCCATAGAGAGAGCCTTAGAGCAACTCAAAATTTCTTTGTAAAGATGATCATGAGTAATCATCTTTACAGAGTAAACAAATCTTACTTTAGCTAAGATAATATAATAATACGGGTAGTTCTCTGTTTATCAGCATGCACTTAGCCGCAGATCACTTAGTGACAATATCAGGGCATTAGTCTTAGGTTAAGTTGTATAACCTATTTCACTCTGCTAAAACAATTTCACAGTGCTATAAGTGTGCTTGACTAACTCATGTGGGGGCATACAGTGCAGTGCTGAAACTCAGATGAAACTCTGAAACCATGCAAGCTCCAAGCTGCAGACATGGGACAAAAAATGCACTGGTACAAGGACTCACTGCAGGACTGTGACTTCAGGGCATCAGTTGTCTGTTGCTTTACAATTTCACACAAACTAATCTGAAGAGGAATCAACTGTGATTTGAAGATACCTATTGATTAACAGATTTACCAGATATTCAAACTGTAAAGGAACATCAGAAAGCCATCATTTTAGCCACACTATTGGCATGGCTCCATGGATGCAATGTCGATCTGTCTGTTGGTCAGTCCTTTACTTTGGTCCAGACTGAAATATCTCCACAAAAACTGTCCTCCCTAAGCATTGGCCTGTCTGTGAGACACTAGAGCTTGAGAGTATGAAACGTCTGCTACTGACACCACACAACCTAAAAAATAATAGGGAAAGGAAACTGTGTCCTTTCCCCTCTCCTCTATATTCTTTATACTGACGACTGCCGATGTCGGCACGAAAACAGGTCGATTTTAAAGTTTGCTGATGACTCTGTGATAGTCAGCCTCCTACATGACAGGGGAAACAGCCACGGTCCTGTAGTTGATGAATTAGTAGATTGGCGTGACAATGCATTCCTACACCTAAATGTGCAGCAAACTAAGGACATGTGCACTGATTTTAGACACAAACCCACTAACAACCACTTGCCGTCTAGCTCCCGTCTAAGATGTCTATCTGTAAGGAGTAAGGCCGGTTACACACTGCACGCGTCGCGCGAGCGTGGTGTTTCTGTTGCGTCTCAGCTTCGAGGATTTTTCTGTGTCCTACACACCAGAAGTGTGTCTGACGCGGCGCTGCTCCTGCTGCTAGGTACAGGGAGGGCTATCTCGGGACATAGTGCCGACAGATTGGGCTGTCTGTTTATAACAACTTTGTGTAGCAGTAAAGAGCCTATATAGCCTATCTGATGTTGGACCGTCACTCAGAACACACACTACGATGTTATCGTAGCCTATCCTACCATTTATATATAGCCTATTGATTTGATTAAAGCAAGACAACGTTGGCAGTATTGACTGCAAAACATGTTACAGAATATTTTGTTCTGTATGACAGGTGTAATATTTGAAAATATTTTCTCTGAAATGTTGTATTACATTTATATCTACATTGATGTCAAAACCTAGACTTTCAAACATCAAGATGTCATTTATTAATGTGCATTTGTGTCTAAATTACATATACACATATTTTCCTATTCTATTTTGCCTGGAAACGCTTCCAACACGCTCGCGTCTCGTGTGAAAAATAGGCGTCGGTTCTATTTCTAGCAGGCACGCGTCTCACGCCGGCAGTGTGTAAGCTCTAACCTGTTAACATTGGAGCCGAAATATAAAACGGACACACCACGCGGCTGACACGCTCGCGCGACGCGTGCAGTGTGTAACCGGCCTAACAGGTTCAAGTTCTCCTTTATACCTGCAACCATTTCCTTCTTGAATAGGGGTCAGGGGAAGAGTCTTCTTTTATCTCTTGGCTACCTCATTTCATACCTCATTTCATCCTCTCTTTTCTTTCTTTCTTTCTTTCTTTCTTTCTTTCTTTCTTTCTTTCTTTCTTTCTTTCTTTGTTATATATTCTAGTCGGTTGACTATGTGTTGACAACACTGTTGAGGATGCCAGAAACACTGATAAAAGGGGTTGGTGTAATTGATGCTGATGTTGTTGTTGACAATGGTCATTGTTGATTATATTGTGTCAACTTTGTAGGCTGATATGCATATGTTTCCTACCCTATGTAGGTTAGTTTCACGCTGCTATCCATGCACCTTGTACTGGTATTTATTTGTCCTCGTACTGTTACGGTTGTGTTCCAGTTGGACTGTGTTTATGTATTTATGTGTCTTGTATGTGTTTATACTTGCTGCACACCTAATCACTCTTCGGGGACACAAATAAAGTTGAAGAAAATAATAGAGGGCCTTGTTTTGATGCATGTTGTACACATGTTAAACCATACAGCCTTCTTCTTTTCTTCTTGTTAAGCAGTTATATTGTACATATTTGTTTATTAGGGCCCGAGCACCGACAGCATCAGTAGGCGAAGGCCCTATTGAAATTCAAATGTTTTTTCTTTCTATTATTATTATTATTATTATTATTATTATTATTATTATTATTATTATTATTATTATTATTATTATTTAACGTAGTTTTGAGGTGCCTCTGCTACTAAAAAATGCACGGAAATTGGTATGCCTTTCAGACTTGGTGAAAATTGCGATCTGATATGGGTCTCTGGCTTGGTCATGGCAAATTGGCTCGATAGCACCTCCTATCAGTTTTCAAAAGTTAAAGCCCCCTCCTTTAACTCTCATGTAGAGGCATGACATTTGGTAGGCATATGCAGCTTATCCAGACATACAAAAAAGCCTCTTGGACCCACCCCATAAACCCAACAGGAGGCTAGATATAGAAGGTAAATATACACCGAAATATTTCCGTAAGGGCCTTTTACATATTGACAAACGTTGATAATAACATGTATGTGCCCGTTTATGGTGAAAATAAGCGATTTATTTCAAGATAGCATATTCGCCCCATAGGGTTACACTGTAGAGTCATCTGACGGTCTCCAATATGGCACCCATGATTTGAGTTGGCAACACTCTCTATATAAAGGGCACTAGGTAAATTGGCTCAATAGCGCCCCCTACAAAATTTCACTTGCCAAAGCTAAATTCCGAAGCTTTTGCACTTGCGTCCAATGTTATGGCTAGGTGTCAAATTACCATATAACGGTTCAAAACAGGTAGTTGTTTGTCACTCCAGTGTACATTTTCTAATGCGCTCCAAAATTGTTATGCTTAGTTAGAGACCAGACCTAAGAGAATCTATGAGTCAATAATAAGTTATAGTCAAAGCGCCACCTACTGGCAACAGGAAGTATGTCCTGACAAAAATCCTTAGATTTAGCTGAAATTTACAAGATGTTGTTTAAACATGATATATGGCAATATAACGTATAAATAGTGTGTTTTCTCTAATGCCACATAGTGGTGCAGAAATATGTAATTTCCAACGCTATACACTATATGTAGGGAATTAATTTTAAATCTTGCGTGCAATGTCCGACGGTCATGGAAATACATGGCCGCGTCAACTGGGAGCCGCTGGTACCCCCGACATGCACAGAGTGCGATCACTGCTTGCAGCTTTAATTTCTGTAATAGTTTCTTATACATTTATTGTTTATTTCTTATTAATATGTATATGTATGCACTATCCACCAAGGCAAATTCCTTGTAAGTGTTACTAGGCAATAAATCCTTTTCTGATTCGTAGGACACCAATGTGTCTTGGACTTTAGATTCTGATGACAATTAAACCTTGTGATTTTTACATGAAGCACACAGGGACATTTTTACTTGATAGACATATAACACTAATAATAAAGGGTGCTAGACACAGTTGTTCAGTCAGAACACAAGGCACAAAGTCAGAAATTACAGTGCATATACAAGGGGTCAAAAGTCCTGCGTTAAACTAGTCCCAATATGTGTATCAGTATGAGCCATCAAATGTGCTCCGTCAACCCTTACAGGGTGGATACAGTTTAAAGAAAAGCAGATAACCTCATATAGCAGACCAAGGTGAAACACAGGAAACAAAAAGTTGGGATAACAGTTGTCTTCAAATTCTACATTAATTAGGTTTAAAAATTCAACTGACATATGAAAGCAATTTATGACAAATTACAGATGTAATCAAACTGCTGTTACAGCACTCCAATTATTTTATAGTAATCAAAAATAATAGCTTCATCTTTAAATGTGACTGATTAAAACCTATGATACATTGCTTACTAACTTTACATTACATTACATGTCATTTAGCTGACACTTTATCCAAAGAGACTTACAATTGCTATAGGCCTATACGTCAGAGGTCGCACGCCTCTGGAGCAACTAGAGATTAAGTGTCTTGCTCAGCCGAGGGACACATTGGTTGATGTATCGCAGTGGGTCTTCTACGCCAAAGGTATGTGTCATATCCACTGCGCCATCACCCTTAACTCTGCTCTGCATGCTACATGCACTGCATTATGTCACTACACACATTGTTATAACAACATCTCAGAATAACTTTCAGAGGCAGTAGACCTTTGTAATAATCACCTTAAATGCTTTAGTTATTGGTTATTGCTTTTAGTTTTAGTTTTAGTCTACATACATTGTACAGTAACGCTGGATTAGATTAAGTAATTTTCCTTGTACAATTTATTTTCCACAGTGAGCAGGAAATAGCTTTTGTACGTTGTTCCTCCAACATAACTATTTCACTTGGCTCTTTGCAGCCTCAGCAGCTAGTTTCCAGCACACGGACATCCTGTCCTGCGGAACACTGAATCAGTGTGAACAAAAAGGTCATTTTAAATAAAAAAGAGGATTTAATAAAAATCTGAAAGCAACACATTGAGAGCCAATTATACTCTTACAGCTTTCTTTTTAAGTAGTTTGAAAGATCACTTGATTTATGAGAAAGCAAAGGTCCGAGGATGGAAACATGCCACTGGAACGTGTATGGGCAACACAAACGTACCAATAAATCCCTACCAGAGAACATGGCCACTGCTGCCAATAAAGCTGCCTGTTGTATCAGCTTTAGTTGTTTCCATGACTAATTACAAGACTGGGAACAGCATGCAGTCAATAAAAAATGTTAAAATTACTCCCACACACCTGATTTATGAAATATTATGGCAGAAAACATTTGGGGCTAATTTTAATGAAAACAGCACTGATTGTAATGCTGTGTGTGAACATCTGCTACTGTCAACGTTTTACTGCAGGATGCGACAATATGAACCGAGCGGCTCTTTATTCTTGACTGTAGCACACTAAGATAAACCACATTCTTCAGAGACAGCATGTGGTTGCTTTAACATGACTGAATCACCATGCTATAGAAGTACATTAAATATGACTCTGTTTCACTTCTCCTATCAAGGCAGCATTCATTCTTCATAATAAACCCATTACTGACTCCCTCTGCCTCGCCATCCCACTTTCTGTCTCCATGAATACATGTTTCAGAAATGTCTCACAGAAGAAAGAAAGAAGTGATTTTCTTTGTACATTAAGTGTTATGTCAATCAGCCATCTGTCTGCATAGATATACAATCTGTCATGTTGTCTATGAGAGGGAGCAGCTGCAGAGTTGGGCTGGGTCACACAAAAGCCTTTATTCTATCTTGTTTCAGTTATAAAGCAATTTCAAGACATTTGTTGAAACAAGTGTCATCACCACACATTATGTGGCTTTAAGTTACTGCCTTCAAAAAATAAACTGATGCAAGTAAATTATAAATTTTAAGGCATTTCACCCTTGTTTGGACAAATCGCGGCATCTTAAAACATATATAAGCCCTAAACCACTTAAAATGATGATCATATGCAGCTGGAGATGTGTGACTGTTAGGCTGCAAAGGGTCTCCATTACCAATACGATTTACTTAAGTTGTGAACACAACATTGCAATAACGTAATTTTAAGTTGATATGACAACAGACATTTGCTTCTTTACACTTCCAGCAGTTACAGAGCATCATTATCATTTATTTGTGAGTTATGCTTATGTCCGCCTGATGAATGCAAGTCAAATAGTCACTCTCTTTTAGCTCTGTTTTGGTCTCTATCATCTCCTGAGGGAAATATCTGGCTCTTGAGCTGCTAAATGCTCCACTATGTTCACTAGCTAGTCTCTAACTGCAATTGCCTGCTGTTTAATGATAAGCAGGTAGTGTACAGTGGATTTTTTTTTGTTTTTTTTTGCTGAAAACAGCTGCCTGCTGTGACTGATATGAAACTATGAGAGCAGTGAGAGTGAACCAAAACAGTAAAGTTGCAGGTTATACAGCTAAACAATGGAGCTGAAACTCATTATAAAGAGCTGTTAAGCAGAGGGGAGCTGCATATTCACATGATAATTGATAAAAGGTTCATCCCTATGAGCGACCCCTTTCACATTGTCATTTGATACATTATAAAAAATATCAATTAAAGCCACTTAGCCTATCAGACACTAGCGGCTCCATTAGTTTGTGCATTTATAAACAAACATAATATGTTAATCACGTTGTCATGTTGCTTATTACCAGTGTTAAGCAGGCTTCTTGGAAAGTGTAGAGAGCTAAGCTACCAGTTATTCTACATTAAATAAAGCTTCACTACACTGAAGCTAATGTTAGCCCCCAAATAAATGTAGCAAGCTAGGCTAGCAACATGACAACTGTAGGCCTATATTGAAGCTATTCTTTTATATAATCCATGTACATGATATACACGTCTGTGTTTGGTGGTGGCGTCAGTGATCCTCAGTTTTATTTCAGACGGCAGCACAAAAGCTCCGCTGCACTTCAGAATTCTCGGTGAAATGCAGCTTGTTTGAACACTACTTGATCAATAAAAGAGCTAAGCTACTCAATGAATGAATGAATTGTTATTAATGTAATTTATTTTCGCTACTAATAAGCTGTTTAATTCAAAAAACAGCTACGCTATTGAAAAATAGGGTTACACTTTACTTGAAGTTTTCTACATAAGAGTGACATGACACTGTCATGTCACTCTTGTGGAACATGTGTCATGAACGTGTCATAAAACATTATAAACAAGTCATAAACGTTGATGACAACTCTTTTTTAGTAAGTGTCATTTGGTTTTGTCATGACACGTTATGGTTATGGTTATGGTTAGGGTTAGGGTTCATGTGTCATGACTGTGTCATGACAGTGTCATGTGAGTGTCATGTATTCATGACAGTGTCATGTCACTCTTATGTAGAAAACTTCAAGTAAAGTGTTACCAAAAATAGTTAATCTAGTAACACTACTTCTCAACACTTGTAATACAAGTTGGATTAAGCGCCGCGATGGCATCGGCACAGGTTGCTAATGTCGGATACTTTTTAACTTGCCAGAAGGTGTCATAGTGACAAATACCTGTTCCAACCGGTTGGCATATTCAAACCGGTTTAGCCTCGTACAACGGGCCGGACTGGCGAAACCAGAAATCTACCCAACTCTGCTTCAGATGCAAATAAAGATAAAGCCAGACTTTAAATGAAACGTTGTCAATATACACTAAAAGACAGTGATCAACCTAAATCAGTTGATGGATGTCTTTCAACAGCAGTTATTTTATTTTCCATTAAAAAAAAAATAAAAGTCATAAATTTATCAAACACCATTAAACTTTAGTTGTAGTACACTATTCTGGAGTACTTAATCAATTTATTTGTCACATGAAATCATATAGAAAATAATATGTTTGCATATAGGCCTACAGTATACTCCCACCATGTTTTGAGATTACTGTGCAGAACTATCAAATGATTTAAAAAGAATATTACCAGGAGCAAGGAGCCATTCACTTGCTATGCCGTCCCCTTTTTATTTTCTTTCCTCCCTTTTTCCCATTACCCAACTTATTTTATGTATTTATAGAGATGGTCCTGGAAGTAATGGAATTTATGCACCGATCCGATACCACATAATAAAGCCCTGAAGAAAATCTACGTTAAAGTAGTTTATTTAGGTTCTTATTCCATTATAACTGACTGTAAAACTGGATAATAAAAGAAAGTTCTGTGGCATTCATTGTTTGTATTTGTTCATGTTTCACAAAGAGTTTAACCTGAGCCAGACCAACAACAAAGATAGAAATAATATCACATCCATACAGGGATAGTAGTATACAGTTGTTAAAACATAATAAAATATATGACACACAGGTATCGGATCGGTACTCGGTATCGGCCGATACGCAAGTTCAGGTATCGGAATCGGAATCGGGAAGCAAAAAATGGTATCGGGCCATCTCTAGTATTTATTCATTCACTTTGCTCAGAAAACGCCTGACACTGGCTGGCAGATTAAAACACACATTCACCTCATGCAAGTGTAACTGCACTTATCATAGTTATTGTGTTGTTGTGTTGACTTCCTTGTTTAAAACTTCTTCAAATGTTAACAAAATATTCAAGACGCATGTGTTAATGTTCCGTCATAAATATCTGAAAACTTTGCTGAATATGCCTGAAATACTAACTTGATGCCACCATGCAGATTACGTTGTTGGTAAGATATCTGAACAACAGGCTACAATTACTGGACCTCTATCATTTAGAGCAATGTAATGCTGTCATTTAGCTTTCTTACAGTCACTGAAAGAATTGTTGCTGATCTGTCATCTGGTGGCCCACACATGACTCATGTCTGACCACAGGACAGACAAACTGTTCACAAACAACCTGTGATATCCCAGAAAAAAATCTGCCTGAATGTATTGTTCCTCTTTCTTTTTTCTCTTTATCTGCTCTCTCGTTGCGTTTACCCGGTACGGATCAGGCAGGGTAAAGGTAAAGGTGGACAGAGGAAGGTGTGGCCACATTATCAGCAGACAGACGCTTATCAAAGTTGAACATTACTCCACAGGCACCTGTTGCTTAAAAACTGTAGATCACAAAACTGAGCGCTGCAATTTGAAAAGGGAATCCAATGTCGATCATTTCCTTGCAATAGTCATATTTCTTTCTATGGAGCAGAACACATGGCACCCCAACTGAAACACAGACACACACCCAGTCTGTCGGTAGGCTACGTCCGTCTCCTCAAGCCGTGATATCTGTACAAACACAGAGCGCGCTCCTCTTTAACAAACGATAATCATGCGGTTACTCACCCACCAGATGATGGCATAACTGAACAGGATTAATTTGAGGAAAATGTAGGAGCATCGCTGACAGTATCGGATATCGTCGTTGTTGGACATCGTGCCTGACTGAGGACGGTTCACTCCAGCGGCTCCCTGCACTGTTGACAACACACTTCCGTGTTGTTATCGTCACCACACCTGGGAGCGCACGTTGAGTGATGGATGGATGGGAGCTGGGCGATCACTGAAAATGATAACGAATGGGTGTTTTACGCCATTAAAACGTTTTATGTTTAATGAGATTTTTGAATGATTGATGTGTTAGATGAATTAGCCTACAATTCTTTTTGACCGCTGAAACACAAAATTGTTCCAGGGGCGTATCCAGCTCATTGCACTTCCTCATCTTTTCCTTCATTTGAAAAAAAAAAGTCTCAGTGAGGTTATAATAAGCCCCTTTTTAGGAGAGGTTTGGCCAAGAAGACGGCATTTACTAGTGGTGTGCGATACTGAAATATTTGGTATCGATCTGATACCAAGTAAATACAGAGCCCCTTGCTTGCTTGTTTGCCTGGTGCGGCTGAGTCACGTGATGGTACAACATGAAATCACAAGAGGGGGGAGGAGGAGCAAAGTGTGCATGCTCCGTGCTGTGACAGGAGCGGGACTTAAAGCAGCGGCACTTACACAGACGGCCAGGTCGCCTCTTTGATGAAACCACAGCAGTGCACAATGGAGAGAAACTGAAACTATAGTATCAATGTCAGTACACTGGTATTGATCAACATCAATACCAACGTTGGTGTTACATGTACCTCTTGTGTGTGGGTGTATGTCTTGTTTTTCCCCTCTCTCTCTCTCTCTCTCTCTCTCTCTCTCTCTCTCTCTCTCTCTCTCTCTCTCTCTCTCTCTCTTCCTCATTCTTCCCTCCTCCCTCCTTTTTTTATCCACAACAAGCAGGTTTGTGTTTTCCCAACCTCTGTGCACATTTAGATGCTGGAGTTTTGTTATTTTAGTGTATTGTGTTAGTTTGGGCTGGAGGTTACCGGTAATTCAGTTATTCTTTTTTTTTTTTTTTTGTTCTAGGGTTAGTTTAACCTTTTTAAGTAGTTTAGGGGGAGACGCGGGGAGCGACGGTCCCCTGCGAGATTGGTCCAGCGCCTTCCCATCTTTTGTTCTTTTTGGCCGGGGTCTCCAGTCCCTTTTTGTTTCTCACTTTTGGGAATACTCATTATTTAATAAAGCTTGTTGGATAATTGTTAACATTGTCTGTCATCCTTTTTATACGTTACATCCTCCAATCTCTTTTGAACCTTTGTTTGTTCCTTTTAAATGGAGGCTGTAACGATCAATATTATCGATATTTGGATCGATCTGCCCACCACTAGCATTTACTTCCCTTCCCCCCTCTAGTAATCTGCACAATACATATTACCCTGTCTATCTAGCCTATTAATTGTGGATTCAGGAATTTGTCAAAAAAAAATATAACTAAAAAGCATGCTTTACATCAATGCTGCCCTTCTTGCACATAAATACAAAGTGGTGATAAAAAATTGTTTTTCTTTATACAAACAAATACCAACTGACTTGTGTTGCCAAGGAATATCTACAGTATGTGCGACACTGACACAGTAAGTCAAAACCATAGACTGTGAAAATAATAGAAGCTTCCGGGCCTGAAAAGTTAAGCTAACGTGTGACTTAAACCTGCATTCTATCTCATTTACAGCAGGGGGTGAAGTCTGTTTCTATGGAAATCACTTGATTTTTTACCTCAAACATTTTCCTAACGAGTTTATGGCCTCAATTGCTACTTTAAAGTCTTCTCCAATAGAGCATGATGGTAATTTTGTAAATTATGGTACTATTTATTTTAAAATGGACAATAAAGCTGGAGATGCTCTATGGGTGTGGCTACACGCCGACATGACAGCGGCTTAGCAATGTATATCCATGGCTTTGTGTACATTAAAATAGCCATTAACTTGTTATTGGGTGTTGTCTATGTTTTCATCCTAAACTTTGACGCTCTTGCTGTATGTTTTCACTTTGTCAAAGTTGATTGGAACTTTTTGGTCGCCTGAAAATGACTTGTTTAGCATTCTGCCAACCAAGCTGGCTAGCTACCGCAAGCGTTAGGTGGTAACTTAAGGGAAAGTTTGTAGATTTTCTGTCCTACCCGCTGGTAAATCTCCACCGGATGACTCGCTTCAGAAAGGTTGTAAATCGGCAACTTTCCCGCTTTAGGTGGAGGGTGGGGGTGTGGCCTTGACCAACTACCACTTCCTTGTTTGAAAGCCATGATGTCTCTCTCTCATGGGTGGGCCAAATTCTCCAATTGCACCTGACTGCAGTATGCAGATTGGGGTGGGGCCAAATGTGGGCGGAGCTAAACGTTTGACTCAGTGGGCGCGCCATCTGGTGGCGGACATCAGGCAGCACATTCTCAAACGTCAATGCAAGACCTTTATAATATAATATATATTATATATAGATATATAGATTAAAATACCTTTATAGTATAATATATAGTATATATAAATATATAGATTATAATAAATGATATTTGAATGAATGGATGGATAATTGAATTGAAAAAGGAAAAAAGAATGGGGTTGGGTTTAGGAAAAGAAGAACGGGGAAAGCAAACATGACTCCCGGGAAATGAGCCCTGGTCTCTGGGGAACGCCAGACAACAACTGACGGTTGTTAAGGCAGAGGCGGAGTGCCCGCGGACGGACGCTGGCTGCTGGCTGGCTGCCCGCGGACAGACGCTACCTGACCGCGGACGGACACTGCCTGCCAGCCGGTGGTCTGCAAAATTTCCCGGTAGATGTTTTGGTTCCACTCCGCTGTTGGGTTAAGGAAAATGATAACGGGGAAAGCAACGTAATTCGCGGGAAACGAGCCCATGTCTCTGGGGGACGCCAACAACGGACGGTTGGGTTAAGAAAAACAACAGCGGGAAAAACAAACTTCACACGCGGGAAAAGATCTCCGGTCAGCTTGAAAGTCCTGTGTTTTCCCCTCAGACCAATTGCCAGAGTGACAGAGAAATGGCTCTGCCAATTGCTATTTGGCAAGTGGGCGGAGTCAAACATTTAGCTCCACCCACATTGAGCCACTCCTCGATCTGCGCACTGCAGTCAGGGCTTACTCAAATTCTCTGGGTAGGCAAAGCAAAGAAAGGGGAGGTAACCAACAAAATTCCAGATCGGCCCATCTGAGCTTTCATTTTCTCAAAGGCAGAGCAGGATACCCAGTGCTCGGTTTACACCTATCACCATTTCTAGCCACTGGGGGACCATAGGCAGGCTGGAAGAATGCATATTAATGTTAAAAAACCTCAAAAAGTGAAATTTTCATGCCATGGGACCTTTAAATTCTCATACACTGACCACCACACACAACTTAAAGTTGAGCCTCTTTACTTGCTAAATCAACCAATTAAAGAATTAAAGACTACACAAAACATACATGCAACCTAACCTAAGAAGATTTTAAATGATAAGGCTGTCCTCAAGCTGATGAATATACAGCTGTGTGGAACAAATTACAATGTTAGTGCCCTGATACAACAAAACCGCAGGCAGCCACCTTTGGGCTGTCTGTGGCCAACTATCAGCCTTGGTGTTTGCAGTGTGTCCGGCTGGCACCATTGGCTCTGGTCGACCCTTGTCAGCAGCTGTTCAGCCGATAAAGTGTGTTGAGTCAGTAAGAGGGAGCTGTCTGAGTGGTTGTTCAGTCAAGTGAATCACTATTTTCATCCTGTTAGTTTGGCTATTTCTTATTTATCACCTCCACCTTTCCTTATCTTCTTCCTGACATATTTTTAATTTGTATTCTGAGAATATCACCAGACAGTTTTAATCAGATTTGCTATGGCACCAAAAATGTTTGTCTTTCAGTGATGTTTTTCTAGACTAGGAAAACAGACTATTGACTAATTAGTATGTGTGAAATCTTCATGCATGTCAGCGGTCAGATGTAGACTTTGAGATGTGTATTGTGTGCAACATTTAACAGAAGACGTGAGGAAATGTGAGTCAAGGCAGCCATCTCTCTTTTTTGTGCTAGTACAGGGTAAACAGGATGTGTTTCATCCCCTCCTCCTTAGTGTTCTAGGCCCTGGATAGTAACTATTGTTATTTGTCCTTCTTTCGTGCCTAAGGCTTTAGATTCACTCAGGAGACTGCACATTTTATGTACACTTACAACAGCTTAGTAACAACTTTTCATTTCCCTGTTTGTACCCTTCAACATGCCCTTCACCAGGTCCTGCTGGCCAATAAGGTTTTACTGAACATGTGAAAGTACACACATGCAGTGCATACTGTACACATGCAACAGAGAAAAGACAGAATGAGTTAAGCTGAAGTCAGCAGGCTCTATCTGTTCTTTTCTGTGCAAACACATGCGAACAGAGAGTAAATTTCCCCTGAGAGGCTCAGAGACTCAGACGTGCAGGAGGGAGAAGAGACACAAAAAAATCACAAGTGTGAGCAATAACAGACAACAAAGGAGGTAGTTACTGTTGGTGAGAATAAAAGCAACAATAAGCCCAAGAAAAGATATAACAGTTAGGCAGAGAGGCATAGAAACCATTAAACATTGAAAGCACAAAGCTAGACTACCTGTTGTGTGTAGGGGAATACAAATAAAGTCAGAGCAATGAACAAACATCCCCACAGTACTTTATAGAAATGTGAACACAGTGTACAAATGAATGTCCTTTGTGGCACCTTGTGGTAATAAATGACCAAGTTAAAAAGTACATATTTAGACCCTAATCTCTTTCTAAACACACATGCATTGATGCAGTGCATGTGTTTGAAGATATACCAGGACAATGGCAAGACTTTGACCAAGTCCCCTGTGTGAGTGTGTATTTTTGTTGTACTCAAAGTTTAATACTTTTATCTAAGTTCACATTTTTAAACCAGCAGCATATAAAATGACTCGTACGATCTCTGGGGAGACATTTAAGTGTTGTGTTTCAGATTGCTCTAACTAGTAGTAGACAGCAGCAGTTTGTCTATATGTGTGACTGCCAATAACTGCAAACAATGGGCTGTACTTTGCAAATACTTTGACATTGATTATCAACCTCATTTTCAACTCTGCAGCTTCCACAGTTCATCTCAAATCAATTCTCAACCTCTGGGAGGCACTGCATTTAATTCAGATGTCAAAGAGATAATTCAATTCACCTTAGAGCTTATTAAATGTGTGTTCAGTATAGAAACGATAATAAATATTGTATTGATATTATGCGGATTGACAATAGCTTAGAGGTACATGAACAACATGAAACACAACCTCAAAAAGATCCACATCGACACCATTGACTGGGAGGACATTGCTCAAAACACGACAACATGGAGAAACAAAAATGTTGTTGGAGTGACAGCAAAGAATGGAGAGACTCAACACCAAGAATTGATCTCCTTTCGGCAACACCAAAAATCCATACACACAATTTTGACGTCTTCAGTCATGTCAAAACCAAATACAAAGGACACCTCAGGAGGACAATCTCACTCAATCCCAAGTGATTGCTGCTGCTATTGATTGTGGGTTACAGTGCTTTCAGTAAACTGGACCCTTTTGAAGAATAGAATAGAATAAAACATAAAAAATAGGCAATACAACAGAACAAAGTATATACAAGTAGCACTACATGAAGAAATAAAAAGAAAAACTAAATTATATTTACAAGGAAGATATACATTTACATATATATGCATACACATGCACACAATAGGTACAATATGTGCAATATCAGTGTAATTTGCAAAAGTGAAAAATAACAGAATAGATGTAAAATTCACAGTTGCAGTGCAATGTATAGAACAGGGTGCAATATAACATGAGTAACATGTAGAGCCAAGGTTTATTTGGTGTAAAGATCCAAGATAACTTTTTGTTTACTCCATTGAAGAAGCATAGATAATAAATAGTATATACAATTTTATGGGTAACCACCACAAGTGTTTTTGCTTTTCAAGGGAGCTGGAAATTGATGGGAGACTGACTGGGGTTGTATCTTTCTCTTCCTTCTTCTGTGTAGCTGTCTCATCCAAGCTGCCAGCCATCTACTTTCCCTTGTTTTAGACGGAGTTGCGCACAGCCTTCAATTAATGCCACTCCATTTCTCTTTCAATATTTCAATTTTTTCACTCACATTTCTCAGACACAACTGATCCAGAAAATCAGAGTGCGGACTCTCTCTTAATCTCTCTCTCCCTCTGTACATGGAGTTGGCGCAGCTCCATGCGCACAGTCGCGTGCCTGCGTGTCGGTGCGTCTTACTCTCAGCAGCTTGTATCGTAATCACTTACACAATCCAGGAGAGACAGAAACAGTGTGTGCATGTCAGAGAGAGAGAGATAGATAGATAGAGAGAGAGAGTATGTGCTGAGATGTCTTGATGGATTATTGGATGGACATGCTTGCTAATTTTCGGACATTATTAACTATGGATTGGACAAATGTTAAAACTGACAACTCAACCGCTTAATCAGGTAAGACGAATGAAAGTAACAGACATTTTGTCTCATGTGTGTACCTATTAGTGTGAGTGTGTGTGTGTGTGTGTGTGTGTGTGTGTGTGTGTGTGTGTGTGTGTGTGTGTGTGTGTGTGTGTGTGTGTCTGTGTGTGTGTAATGCCCGTGATGCATGTTGGCTGATGAATATATTTGTATTAGTCACAGTTAATAAAACATCTTTTCAATCAAATGTTGGCTGAAAAAAAGTACAACTTTAACACACAAGGAAATGGTTTATTAAAATTAACATGTGCTAGGCCTACTGTAAGATTAGGCTATCAGTAGACTGTGGAACTTGCCATAATAGTGATATGATGTATGATTATTAACTAAGGCGACTCCGCTGATGTTCAGCGAGCCAAATGCTTTCACAGTGTAATTTAACACTGGACGTGATTGCCTCAATTCTGAAATGCATAGGTGTTTTTTTCTGGTTCAAAAACATTAAAATGAAATATGTGCAAACCAAAGGAAAAATAAAGCTTGTACAACAGCTTATATGAACTGCATGATATATTTCCAGATAAAGTTATAGCCTATATTTGGTGACTATTGCCTTTTAGAAGAACATGAAAAGATGGAAGATCATTGAAGGTTAAATTACCTAATGTGAATCTCTTATGACCCTCATGACGCACATACAGTTATAGCCTACATAAAGTTTCTGTCACCAGGTGAAGAAGGAGAAGATCATGGACGCGGAGAGTCTTGTTCAACACATTGAACGAGAGATGGAGGCCACTTCTTTACCGTTTTCAGTGACTACCGACTGGCTGGAGGACGGAAACGAGACGATTGGGAATCAGTTCCAGCAGCCTGACTGGCAGGTGGGAATACAGATCAGAGATTAAACTGTCAAGGACCAGCTCTTTCTTTACTGCTTTCTTTATTACATCCAGAGCCTCGAAGCATTTACAGCAAACTTTGATCAAATGAGAATGGATGAAAAAGTGCAAAAGTAGTGGTTTTATAAAACAACTATATAGGTTGATTTATAAAACCACTACTACAAACCAACAAAACAAGTATGCCATGTTTAAAAAAAAATTGGGTAATAGAGATGGTCCTCAGGATGTATAAAAAAATAAATGTGTCTACCTGTCAGATGTGCAGAATATTATCTAATAATGTTTCAATTAAAAAATGTTGTCACTTAGGCTCTTTAGTAGTTTGATTGCCCTGCTGCCCTTCAAACTGCTTACTGTAGCTACACACAGTATATCCATTTTTCACAATCCTCTCCTCTCCTCTCCTCTCCTCTCCTCTCAGGTGGCTCTGTGGGCCATAGCCTACTCCCTCATCATCCTGGTGTCCATCACTGGTAATGTCACAGTGATCTGGATTATTCTCGCTCACAGACGCATGAGGACTGTGACCAACTACTTCATCGTCAACCTTGCCTTCTCTGACGTTTCCATGGCAACCTTCAACACTCTTTTTAACTTTGTCTATGCGCTTCACAATGACTGGTACTTTGGCCTGGGCTACTGCCGATTTCAGAACTTCTTCCCCATCACGGCCATGTTTTCATCAATATACTCGATGGCTGCCATCGCAGTGGACAGGTAAGAAAGCTCTGTTACAAAGATGTGCAAATTAGCTCTAATTTGAACTTGTTTCTCAATTACATTGCAGTTAAGTGGATCCTCTCATCCAAACTGCCGTTGAAATGAACCTGAGCACCTAAGAAACGTTTTTAACCCACTTAACTGCTACATTACTAAACTATCTGTGATATATATATATATATATATTCTTTTTTTTTTTTTTGTTTATATATAAGATTTTTTTTGGGCTTTTCCGCCTTTAATGGATAGGTTAGCTAGGTGAGAAAGGGGGAAGACATGCAGAACCTCTGCCCTCTATGTTTATGTGTGCCTGCTCTATCCACTGATCCAACCCGGCCACTATCTGTGATATATTAATGCTTCTTTCTTTATGGATTATAAATTATGGTGTATAAGAGTGGCTAAATTGTAAAATTACTATTCATTCAGATACATGAGCATCACTTGATATCAGCAGCAGCAGAAACTATTCACCCATCTCAGAGGCAAATGCTTCATGAAGGAGAAATGGGTCAACAAGCAGCAGAGATACAGATGTCGTTAATGCAAATTGGAGCATGAATGGTCAGACTGTTGTTAGTCTGAAACTGCACTTAATATATGACGTTGATATGATATCACAGGTGATTCTAATGTTTTGTCCACTCCCATTACATGAGAGGTACACAATGTTACTGTAATATAATTCAGTGAAATAAAACACCATCACTAATTATGGCCAAAGTGGTAAATCTTCACCTTTCTGACACAGAGTTGAAGAGTATAAACTTCAAAAAGACAGGAATTATTGCAGTGCTGTTGTATCAAACTTGTAATGTATTTACACTGCAATGGGACTTTTTCCACAGAGGAGAGTTTCATTGGAGCATTTCATTATCATATTTATGCATGACATATATGATACTGTATATGGCTCTCTGTGGCTCAGGACAAATGTAGTGATGAATGAGCCATTTATGCTAAGATCGGACCAGGTGTTGCTTATAGTGCAATAAGTCCCCCTTATTACTTTCCAATTTGTGGAGTTTATGGGACTTTATTCAGGCATTTTCTTTGGTGTTACCAGCTGCAGCACCAAGCATACAACAATGAATCACATGTTAAACACATAAACTGTGAAACAATCTCCATTCATAAAATGATCTCTGCCACCTTCACATTACAGCAACAATCTTAAAGGTTCTACCTACCCTTTACAAGTGGGTCTGATGTGACATGCGACTTGTGCCAACCGAAACAGGTTTAAGAGTGAAGTGAGAATGAAAATGAGAAGTGAGAGTTAAAGTTGATGTAAAAGACCTGACAGTGGGTTGTTTTACACAACATAACCAGAATAACAGATTAGCCTACTTGATATTCTCTCTTATTTACAGATTATTTGTGTTATTTGTGGTTTATTATTTCTGCTTACACTTTCAGGTTCACTTTATTTTTGGTGTTTGGTAACACGTTTACATATTTTCTTTTCATATATACTCTACTGCCCTTAATACAATACCAGAGAATACAATTCCATCTTTAAACCATTACAATTTATTCATGAATTCAAATGAATAATTTATAGTTGAATCATTTGATTATTATGGTGATGATATTGAGAAATGTTGTAAAGCAAATGCATGTAATACTTCGCATACGATTTACGATTGATTGCCATGGCCACCGTGGTATTTGTATTTATTGTCATTATTCCACCTTTATTAATCCATTTTACATCTTCATTCATAAAAGCACTTGTTCTTGCACATCAGATATGCACATACAGACACACACTTTTGTCCATGATCAGTTATATTGCATATAAATGACGAGATCATGAGTCATTCACTTGTCAAAGTTAATTCACTTGGTTAAAAGGATTCCTCTGATTCCACAAAATTATTATGACACACATACATAAGATATATTTTAAGTTTGACAATTTAATGCCAATCACTATACTCTTTTTTTTTAATTCATTGAATTTAGTTTATGTCACACAGACATGCAGTGAGGAATATATATGCACTTTGAGAGTCATATAACAAAGAGGCAAAGGGTTATTCATCAATAAACCTGCACTGGATGTATTATTGACTCTCTGCCTGACCTTCCTGGCCATCTGCCAAAGTACTGTATAGTACTTTGGCAGATGGCCAGGAAGGACAGGACAGAACCTTTAAATAATTCAGAAACCACACAGAATATAAAGCTGTTAATGTTTTTGCAGTGTTGTATCTCTCTTTTAAAGAGAGCTCTCTTTCATTAAGCTAATCACCTCCACTAAAGCAGATATCAAGCCAACAGAATCAGTGTAGTCATTTTTATTAACATTTCATTCAAAGTCAGTGCTTCAATTTTCAAATGAAGGCACTAAATGATTTAAAGGGGATCAAGCCTTTATTCATCATCATTATTAGTTTGAATTACGGGAGATTTATTATAAAGCCTTTTAGGTTGAGAATAACATGTTCAGGATGATGGATGGATGAAAAGGTAAGGCAACACAGAGGAAACAAACTAGGAGGAACACATTTTCTCCTTGTAAATTGATATAAATTCTGCATATTGATAAATTATTTGTTAGAGGCTGTCAAAAAAAAACACTTTACAAGAACCTTTAAATGTCCTTGAATCATTACTTCACAGCTAATGGTCTGACGGATGAGTGGGTCAATTTTCTCCTGGAAAGAGAGAGCTTGACTTTTAACCATCTGTGGCACAGAAAAGTATTTATAAAGTCACTCTGGTTTCTTTATTCCTGATAGATATGATATGAATGAATAAAGCTTTTTATCTTCTTTCAGGTACATGGCCATCATCCATCCTCTGAAGCCCCGCCTCTCCTCTACATCTACAAAGGTCGTGATCGCCCTGATTTGGGCCGTAGCAATCTCACTGGCTTTCCCTCAATGCTACTACAGCGTGACAATATTTTACTACCCAAGAACTGTGTGCATGGTCGACTGGCCTGATGATTATGGAGGAACACATCAACTAAGGTGAAAGAAAAAGATTAATAAAAAAACATAGACAGACATTTACAACAAGGCAGATCTGTACATAAAACAAGTTATCAACACAAATACACTGTCTAAAATGACTGATACACCTAGTGTTTAGGTGTGGCAATCAGTAGCTACACACAAACTTACTATAGTCATACCGACTGTGCCATTCACATACTGTACATGTAAGCTCATAGTCCCAGAAATTTGGTCATCATAATAAGTTTGTGTGTAGCTACTGATTGCCACACTTGATGTTTTGTGATGGTTTGTCTTTTTAGCTCCCAAGGTTTGACGCCTTCTGTACTAAAAACATCTGGACCAAAAACTATTGTATAATTGCAGGCTTGATTGACTTTTATAAAGGGTTATTATTTCATTTTGTAATTTTATAATCTATCAAGTCACTTTTAAATGTTGTGAAGGCAGTAAATGGGGTTGGTTTAGAAATAAATTAAGCTATATTGGCAGAGTATATATATCAACCAGAGGGACCGTTCTAAAATGTAGGTTCACAATCTCACAATATCTGAAACCATTATAGCTTTATTTTCTCTTTATGCCTCTGCAGTTACCAGTTTGCAGTGATATTGCTGATCTACTTGCTCCCTCTACTGGTAATGCTGGTGACCTACAGTTTGGTTGGCCAATCGTTGTGGGGTGGGCACATCCCTGGAGAGGCGACATACCACTACTACAGCCAGATAACAGCCAAGAGAAAGGTCACTTTATTTTTCTGTTGTCATAAACTTTAACTCTGGGCTTTTGATATGTCACCTATCATCACAATGCTCAGACAACCTGGGCCTAACCTTTAGCATGGTTAAATTATGTTAGACTGGAATTTAAAATATGGCAGAATTTGCTTACTTTTCCTTTCTCGTTGATTCCTGACAGGTGGTGAAGATGATGGTTGTGGTAGTGGTGACCTTTGCCATGTGCTGGTTGCCCTACCACATCTACTTCATACTGGGATCATTTAACAGAGACATTTATAAACAACATTACATTCAACAGGTTAGCATCTGCCTTTCTGTCTGTTATTACATATTTTTAGTCTGATTTATTTATTTACTGGGCATCCTTTTTCCTTTCTTTGTCAGGTGTATCTGGCCATATTCTGGTTGGCGATGAGTTCGACCATGTACAATCCTATCATTTACTGCTGTCTAAACCAAAGGTAAAATACATACTATATTCACACAGCCAGAAACTCCTCAAGTTTCAGTATCCCAAAACTCGAGGCAGTAAACCAATTCTCCCCTCTTTCTGCAGGTTTCGTGCGGGTTTCCGTCACGCGTTTGCTTGGTGTCCCTTCATCAAAGTGTCGGAGGAGGACAGGATGGAATTGCAGCACACACACACCTTCAGAGTCACCATGACACGCAGCCACCGCAATGACATTACATACGCACACACCTCCATCAAAACAAACAACACCTTTGACACAAATTTGTCTGTCAGCACTCAGCTAAACAAAGAGAGAGATTCTTGCTTGCAGCTTCAAAAATCACCATCGGAAGCATACAGCACAAATGCAGTGAAGAGGCCGGACAACACAAAATCCCCAGCAGCCAAACTTATGCAGCGTAGCCGCTGAGTACTGAAACAATTCACGATGAGCACATTCACCATGGGAAGGCAACAGGGTTTTTCTACAGTGACAACAGATAGTAAATTGACTGCAGCCAATAAAGAATAGAGGAGAGCCTGCTGACTGCTAAACAGAGTGGAGCAAACATGATGACATTCATCCATGTGGAAAACCTTGAAGTAAAGAGTTGTTCATTGGACCTGGCTTGGGACCAATAATCTTCTTTGTTAAAGAGGAATATAAATAAATGTGACTTTCAAGCTGATGGATGTTTTGCTGTAAATGCCAAAGTGGTCATATGAGCTTGTGTAGAGAGGCTTATTCCTGCAAGTGTTTGCTGTTAGTGGAAAAGTCTGTAGATAAATCCGTCCTTCATTCATTTCTTTTACTGAAGCCCATTCTCCTTCCTCCTCCCTCCATCGTCTATATACTTTCTTTCATCACTGACTTTTTCTGCGTCTGTTGTGAACTTTGGATATGTTTGTGTAACTGTAGTTTTTTGTGTGGTTACTGGTATTTCAACAGCATGTAATGGATGAACAGTCCACTGGCATCAGCACCAAGCCTTAATATTGTTGTTTTTATGGGGTTTCTTCTTTTTATTGCCACAGAAATAGGACTTTGAAAAAAGTTTTCTTTTCTCAAAGGGACATTTTCTATTGCATTTCTTTCTTCACCAATCACAACACAAAGTTTTAATTAAAGTTAACCTTTAGTAGCTCAGTTTATTAAAGAAAAAAAAGTATTTTCTAACAGTTAGTGTGGGATCAGCCATATCGATGACCTTATAAGAAATTACTTTCATTAGTAAAGATCTGTCTAAGGAATTCTGTGGTATAAATTCAGAAGTTAAGGATTTTTTTTTTTGTCAATACTGCTGTCCCTACTGTTGGAACTGAAATAAAGAAAAGTAAACTTAAACTAAATTTATTTACACAGGATGTAACATGTAGCAGCAGGGCCCATATGGACCGACTGGAAATGTATAGAAAATGTTGAGTATATCCTTATATACACAACATTTTCTATGTCAAAGTGTCATCACCACAATTTCAGTAGCAGTGAGCGCACCTCCTCCTGTGTCTAACATAAATATCAAAATATATCAACACTGACATTAACTGATTATTATATATTTTAGAAGTAAAAAACAAAATTGAATTAACCTTATTTCATAGACTTTGCTAGATCTGTCTCAACATCAGTTATATAGTGAGCATGTATCTGTTACTGTACAGTGCTTTCCGTCTAACATATCGGTCACATAGTGTACATTCATCAGTATGTTGCTCATATATTGTGACTTCACTGGTTTATGCAACAGTCATTTTTTTATGGTCAGTGTGCAATACAGTCCAGATTAAAAAGTAAGTGCTGCTACTTAGAAGAATGTGATGTAAAATGTTATCTATTGAGTATATATTAATGTAGAATATGCTGATGAAGTGGACATGTAACTATGGGACTTTGTGATGGTTGTGCACATACAGTAGGAACATGATGTTATAAATACTATCCCCTGTTAGCGTCAACATTTCAGATTGTAGAGAAAAACCTTTTGATTCCTTGTAACATCTCTTGACTTTCAAATACAGTACACACAGTGACAAAGTGAAACATTTGTATATGTTGTCTACACAAAGCAGCAGGGTAGTTGTATGTGCCTAAATAAAATTGATAAAATGTTTAATAAATGTGACAGTATATGTACGTGTGTGCAATGGTCCCTCCGTTGTCCGCTACACATTGTCATAATGTTAGATCTGGTGCTGTAGTAGAGTAGCAGCACCACTTGGAACTGGTGCAGATTTAATGTTTTGCTTAAGGACACTTCAGAAGGCCTGGTGCTGACAGAGCTTATGTTCTTATTCAAAAGTATATAAAGGATTGTCTCCGAACACTAACACCACTAAACATAATCTCAACATACATAAGTGCAAAATATCTGGTGCAAAAAAACTACAACATTGGGTTAACACAGGTTTGTCTTTATTTAGTGACTGATTCGTTGACAGTGTTTTAGCGAACAGAAGGAATGAGTGTCTGTGTGATGTGGGGCTGCCTTTCAGACTTTTATATGACTTTCGGGAACATCTGAATGCCTGCTGGAGAGGCTGAAAGTTTGAGTAGTAAGCAGGACTTGCTTGCAATGTCACTGCTAAGATGTCTTAACTGTACTAGCTTTAGGTTGGGTTGGTGCTAATCGGTCACCATAAGCTAGAATTTTAACTGCGGTTAACAAAGATGGCTATAAAAATGTACTGTAGCATCTCACAGATCCATCCTTGCACCAAAACTGCCAATGACCTGTTAGCTAGGATTAAAAAAAAAAAAAAAAAAATGTACATAGGCCTATGTCTCAGAAAAATGGCATGAGTATCATTAACAGCAATATTATATTTATTGGATTTTATTACAGAGAAAAATAAATATGACTTTGCATGAATTGTGTTACATGAATGAGTCATACAGTAGTTCACTTAAACACCCTTGTGAGTCTTTTGGAGCATATGGAGTACAGTGAGTAAGGATAGGGAGACGCTTTATTTCCAAAATGTTTAAGTTTCATCTACTGTACAAAATGTCCTCTTATACACCGTTTTGGCCATGGTTGTTCCGCTGGCATCTATGTTAGCACCGCATTCCTGTTTCATGGCTGTTACCAAGTAACTGATAAGTCTCACTGTGATGATGAGTGTAGCCAGCACTTCTTAAGACGACAAGGACAACTTATCAACAGCTGTGAGTAGAACCAACAACATACTTTGTAAAATACAAGTGCTCTTTGGACATATTTTACAGTACAGCACATTAGAATAGGATTGCTGGCATAAATTAGACCAAATCTGCACATTAAGCAAGTATGTGACATATCCTGCAGATCTGGTAACAGTCCCTCTTTTGTCACCTTTCTGACCCAACGTGGTTTATTAAATGCTCCACTAGGTACCAACTGAGGTTGCTTCCTCTGTGTGCCTCATTATATGAACAGCAAAAAATTTCAACATTGGCCAATACAAAAATAAAATAAATAGCAACAGTGTATGTATAACATATTGTATCCTATCTGGGTAAGATCTTACATTTCTTAAAGCAAAAATATTCCCTTTCATCTCATTACACATTTATATATCACCTTGTATCCATTCTACGTGTTGTTGTAGAGACGGTGAGTAGCAGACAGCAGACACACTTTGGAAACTTTGGTCTACAACAGTGTTTATGTCCCTGCATCCACTCAACATGTTGTGAGGGTAAACATTTCTCCGCAATGCTTTTGGAAATTGTCTTGCAACTTGGTATATTGTAACAGATTGCAATTATCCTCCAGATGGCGATGATAAACAACTCATGGGAGCATTACAGGAGTGTGTGAACACTGATGCCCTGCACATTTTTTTTTAACAGGAGTTGAATGTGCATGTTTTATCTCCTTTGATAAATTTAACCTCGGAAATCACAAAAACTTGAAGAGTCTGGGTACTGTTACAATGGTTAATTAATGTAATCTAACTACATCTTAGTGCCTGACTCTGCTACCTAACACAGCAGAGAAAGCTATCGTCCTCTCTGTCATGTAGACAAGCTAAAGCAGCTACAGGAGTGTGATACCTTGACCGGAGTGGTTGGATTCAGGAGGACAGAAGACAAGGGGAAATAACAGGGTGGAGAAGAGAGGGGACACAGTAAGGTGGGGAGATAACAGCGAGACAGAAGAGATATTTTCTATTTATTATTTAACTCCTGTCTCATCCGGCAGCCCACGGCTGTGATGAGTGCCGCTCCTTTCCCACTGCCGTCCTCTGACAGCAGGAAGTTGACGTTACACTGAGGAGCCAGTTCTTTTACCGTCTGGATCATGACTCCGGAGAAACTAGATGGAGAAAACATATTACATAACGTTAAAGAGTTAATTTATGAACATTGTACAAAACAGGAAAATTTGTTTGTCACATATTAATCTTTTCAACTGCTTTGTAATTTCCACCCTGGGTAAGAATTAGCTGTACTAGAAAGTCCTTTAGTTTAGACTTTACAGCATGACAGATTGGCCTGGTCACCATATATTAAATTGTTTCTTAGGCACTTGAGTGGACAGTGAATAGTTTTGTCTGTTACTGATTAATTCAACTCACTGTGGATGCAGTTTGTAGAGTGTCCCGTCCACCCCTACAGTGATGTCCAGATGGTCCAGTCCTCGGTTCTCTCTGATCTTATCGACCACAGCCGCCATTCCTGCCCCACATATCTGACCCGCACGATGGGACACTGCCCCACATACCTGCATAACAATGAAAACACTTGTTATTGCAACATTTAACAGACTGTTGGTGCCACAGTTTGCCGAGCCAGACAATATCATATCACTCCACAAACTTTGAAAATAAATATAACTTACCATGCCTGTTTCTGTTAACTCTTGTATAGTCACATATGCCTGCTTCTTTCACAAGACAAGTGTTGATAACAATGTATTGTAATGCTCAAATTAATGCAGTATAATATACCAGTCCTGCAAAAAATCCTACTTTCATGAAGGTTATAATGTTCAGTTTTGTTGAAACTCTTTTAGAGTGGTATTGATTCATCTGTATGGTCAGTTTAGAGCTAAAGTAGGTATGTGATATGTGGTATGGGATGCCTGATTAACTGGCAACTGGGTGTATATTTCCTCCAAACACCATGTGAGGTTGGTGAGTTTGCGTTGGTAACTTGAGCGTGAGACTGGATTACATACTAAATATGCTCGTGTGCTAATGTTAAATGAAATTTGAAATTTTTTTTAATATTATGGTTTGTTATGTGCACACAAATGTATCTCGCTATACCTTACCTCTTTGACTATGATACTGTCATCACAGGTGCTGTCCAGCCCTAAGTGTTGCAGGATGGATCTCACCTGCAGCAAAGCCAATCTGTCACTGGAGAAAGACAAAAACATAACGTCTGAGCCATTTGCAGAAGAGAAATAAACTCAGGCAAAAAGTCAAGTACAATTTTAAAGGATAAGAACATTAGTAGACTAAAATTGTAATGAGTTAAGATAATCAGTTGCAGATGCTGTTCCACATGAGGTGCTAATCTACTGCCACTGATCACTTTCCCAGCTTGGCCAGAGGAGAGACAAAAGTCCAGATTACTTTTCACCTCCATTAGTAGAAACCAACAACGTGCTCATGTTCTTACCTCTCTATCTGTGAGAGGAACTTTGTTTCGAAGATACCTCTGGTCTTCAGTGTTTCAGAAATCTGTCCTCTGAACAGGAATCCTCTCTTGGTCATATCTATCAGGATGTTTCGTACAATTTCCCCGAGATACATGCCGCTACACATTTTCTCATATCTGTAAAACACATGCAAGCACAAAGCATGCACATTATTAGACATATTGGAAGCCATTAATAAGGATATTAGTCTAGGAAATAAAGGGTTTCTGACTTGAAGAACATGGACATGTGTGTGTGTGTGTGTGTGTGTGTGTGTGTGTGTGTGTGTGTGTGTGTGTGATGTGATTTTAACCTTTGTTTGCCTGGATTGAGAGATAAGTCATCCACAGCGCGGTCATACTCTGTCCGAATGTCGTCAAGACATCCATTGTCACCGAAAGCTCCCCACTCCATGTTGACACACATCCGTCCCTCATCTCCTTCTATCATCTCAATGTTCCTCATTTCCTCCATGTAACATGCATTACTGCCAGTGCCTATAATCAGACAGACAGGTTAGATAGATAGAGAAAAGAAAACGGAATATTCGTTAAAAAACAAAACCGTAAAAAAGGTAAACTAACCAGCGATGAGCCCAATTTCACAGGTGGGCTCTTCATAAGCACAGGTCATCATGGTTCCCACTGTATCGTTCACTATAGCCACTACATCCAGGTCAAATTCCTAAAGAAGAAACATAATATTAATGTGACAGTCCATATTTTTTCACACAGCGCTATATTTAACTGAATGATGCTGCTCTTCACAACCTACCTCTCTCCTCTTAATGGCGTCCCTCAACAGTCCCACCACATCTTCTCCTTCACAGTCCGTCGCCTTGAAGCCCTTGGTCCATGTCACCAGGATACCCTGCACACACAATTGAAAAATGTCATATCTTGCATATGATAAGAGGATTTCATGGTCTGCTTGGGGCTCAGAAAGATCAATCCTTGGGTTCATTAAACACAGTGTTGCTCAAAGCAGAAAAAAAAAAAAAAAACTGCTCCTGGTAAAGTTGATATTTTGGAAACATTTGAGGTTTCCTCTTGACGCTGATAATATGTATGCTTATCAGTGGATCCATTTTGCAGACACAGCAGATTTAAGACATTTAAGGAAGCAAGAGCCAGTCCAGCATATCTGAGAGGATGGAAGAGTTGCACACTCACAGCGTCCAGGCTGGTCTGTCGGCAGGGAAACGAGAAAGTGAAGCCCAGAGGAAGACGAGCATTCTTCATCCCCATGTAGTC
Source organism: Perca flavescens (assembly GCF_004354835.1). Lineage (NCBI taxonomy): Eukaryota > Metazoa > Chordata > Actinopteri > Perciformes > Percidae > Perca > Perca flavescens. The sequence goes on along the minus strand of NC_041331.1, from coordinate 28,589,783 downwards.
CAGGAAGTCACTGATACACTGCACAATGTGATCAAACAACTGGAAAAAGAAAGATATGACAATATGAGAAACTACAGTATTAATTTATATTGAAAACATTTGTCATTTTGTTCCATTTTGATCCTCCAGTAATTGTTTTTTGAACGTACAACCTTCAACATTTATTACTGGCCAGATTAGTATTCTGTCTGGCAATATTACCAAAAATAATTAACTGTAGAAAGTAAAAAAAAAAAAAAGTAAAAAAAACTAATCCCTTTGGGTGTTTAATGGATTTTATAGAATACATTAATGAAGTATTATATGAAGGTGGATGCAGCCTTTACATATTTCAGAGGTTTAATTATAATTTGACTGGTCTGCAGGCAGTACAGACCTGTGACAGAGAAAGGTGGAATTTAGTGGATCCCTGTTAAATCCATTGTTCATGTGTGTCACTTACTTAACCAGGAAAGTTTCATATTTGTCAGCAATGGTCTGGAAGAGTAGTTGTAATCACACAGACAGTGCACGCTGAATGACAAGTATGACAACTGTCCTTTCACGTTGACCAACAAGGAGGTAAATAAACACTGAATCACATAGGTAGAAAGGTGCTGTTCCATTGCTCAGTATGGATTAAAAGCCTTTCGAGCATTTTGTACTTTTGCATTACACCCCCCATTACTTATGTCACAGCAGATATTTTGTCACATGTTATGAGATGTGGCCAGAGGGGCAAAATGCTTGAATTTCAACTAGATGTATTGTGAAATAATTTAAGTCCATTACATTGGGTATACTGGACCTTATCTGACAACACTAACATGTGGGTTAGGGTTAGCATATGGGGTGCAGTAGCTCAGTTCGTAGGGAGGAACCAGAGGGATGCCGGTTCAAGTCCCTGTAGGGACCAAAGTATGGAGTATGGACTGGTAGCTGTGCTATACATGCACATGCTGTGCATATAAACATGCACATGCTGTGCATGTATAGGTCCTGAGCATGTGTTTATTTCAGGCCTGTGTGTTACTAACAACAGAGTGAAAAAAAGAAAGCTATTTCCCCTGCGGGATTAATAAAATATGTTTAAAAAAAACTATTTGGAGGACACACAATATACTGGAATGTATAGTGACAAGAACACAACGATTTTGTATCATGTCTCTTTGCTACTATTGTCGACACATTTTCTGGCTAAGGTGAGGATTTACAGTAAACCACCCTTTTAAAAATAAAAAATAAGTAAATAAAAAAAAGGCACCAAACCACACCTATTAATAAAAGGATGAAGGATAAAAGGTGCAAGTTGTTGAATAACAGAGTGGGCACTCTTCTTAAACAGACTCTAATAAAGCAAAATAATTAATAAAAAAAAAAAATTCCTGTGAAAACCTGCGAAATTACAATAAAATTGTGCTATTTTGTCTCCTGACTTTATTGTCCCGCTTAGCTCAGGAGAAAACGAAACACATGAAGAAGTGAGAGTGGAGATGAAAAGGACAAAGGTGAAAGACCGGATTAGCCTCAGCTGGTGCACAAGAGTTAAATTAAAATCTACGTTTTTTTTAAAGACAACTCAATGCTAATCTCGACTAATCAATCTCTATTTCGGTCTATCAACCTATCCTATCCACTTACCTCTAAGTGTCACATCCCCAACCTCCTACTGACTACCATAATCTTTACAGTACCAACAAGGTAACAGGAGGTTAAGTTCAAGGTTTCTCACCCAGCCTTCTGACTCGAATGCATTGTGTGCATCACTTTAGTCAGATTAGCACAGATTATTGGGTCAGATGCCTGATGGATCTCACCTCCTCTCCTGTGCCCTGCATCACTTCTAGAGGAATAGCGTAGATTTTGTTGTGCATCTCCACTGTTCTCCTCTTGCCAGAACGAATCTTAACCAACAGAACTCTGAAGTTGGTTCCTCCTAAATCCAAAGCCAGGAAATCACCATGCTCTGAAAAACAAGGCAGGCAGACATACAGAGAGATAAACAAAACAGGAACACACACACACACACACACACACACACACACACACACACACACACACACACACACACACACACACACACACACACACACACACACACACACACACACACACACACACACACACACACACACACACACACACACACACACACACACACACACACACACACACACACACACACACACACTTTGGAGATGCAATTTCAATATCAGTCATATGATAAATCTATAACTGAACTTTGATACCCTATGTTCAACCCCTGTTTCCCTGCTTAGTTGACATGTAGGTTCTCCCTCTAAAATTGTACTGTTATAGTTTGCCACATTTGTATTTTATTAAAACAAATTATTATGAACATTTTATTATGAGAATTTTGAAGTTGCAAAAATAAGTATAGGGTTTAAATAGTGCCATCACTACAGCGGGTACGTCATTTCAGTGAGAACAGATCATCATTGGCTAAGGGCTCTGTCAACCACAGAGAGGATTGATATGGTGTGAACCAGCTGCTAAGATGCTGAGTAATCATCACAGCTGTTTTCTTTACCCAAAAGACACACATGTGAAGTCACAACTTGCGAGCTTTAATATGTACAGTATGTATATGCATGCAAGTGTGTGTATGTGTGTGTTGTCACCTGAGCCATCAGGAGTGCTGTTGACGAAGGTTGGCAGCATTTTGACAGTAGCAGAGTCCTGAGTGCTCTTTGAAAGGCCATTTTGGATCTCCGTCTTCATTCTCTTCTTTACCTGAAGGAATTTAGTAATGTCTTCAATAGTGAAGTAACACACAGTGAATGATGCACAAACACACAAATAAACACACAACAGTATCTCTCTGTTCTTACATCCAGCAGTTGTTCGGTCGTCAGGCGGAATTCAGACAGCGTTTGGGCAATTTCTCGTGAGTGTTCGGCAAGTCGGTAGGCCACAGCTGTCACCATGGCTGCTCCTTTGCCACTGCCGCTCTCTGATAGGAGGAATCGAACATCGGTATCTGGGACCAAACGACGGACTGTCTTATGAAGACGACGGGCATATCTGAAATATGTATATAGAAGATAGTTTAAGTGTTGAACTTTAACATTTTTAATAAGAAATGTGGTCTTATTTAGACAGTATATATTACATAATGATGAAGAACATGTGTTGCATAATGTACGATATAAAGTAAGCCACCTCCAAAGACCTAAGAGCAACTATCAATGATTTTTGTGGACAAGTAAAGAGCATTGAGATACATAATATTACATTTAAGCACCGATAGAAAATGTAAAATAAACAGAAATGCATACATTTTGATCTAATCTTTAATCTTAATGCCACTTACTGTGGGTGCATCTTGTATAGAGATCCATCAATGCCTACAGTGGTTCGAAGTCGTGCCACGCCTTTGTTCTCCTTTAGCCTCAGTAGGATGCCTGCCAGCGTGGCAGCTATCAGGTTGGCAGAGCGGAAAGACACAATGGTACAAACCTGAAGGAGGAGGGACATTTATCAAGCAGCAAATCCCCACTTAATGAACTGCAGAATAAGATAAACAAAGCCTTTTATTTTTATTGAAACTCTTTCCAGATACTACAGTATAGATCTCAGGTATGTTGTAATGTGAATGTATGTGATTATGTTTGCAATTAAAAAGCATTTAAATGCCAAAACACACCAATACAAAAAAAAAAAAAAAAATTGCTCCCTTTTATTTGCTTTAAATAGTTTGTTTGAAAGTACCACATTAAATACTTAAATATACTTTGACCAAGTATGGTTTCATTAATTTAAGTGGCATCTCTGAAAAGAGGGATTCACAAGAGTTTTCAGCAACAATACACACATGTTGCACAGCGATGCAGTCGTCATGTGAGGGCTCCACGCCAAGTCTGGTTAAAATCTCTCTGGCCTTGGTCAACCCCTCCTTACTCCTAAACAGGAAAGACAGAGAAGCAAATATGGACTAGAAATATAGACTATTTCAAGTTTTATGATTTTGTTTTTATATAACTACTCAATTAAGAAAATGCAAGGAATTTTACATGTAGCGTGACTTACTTCTCTATGGCTGAGATGTGTTTGGTCTCAAGCTTCCCTTTAGTGAGCAGCTCAGGGGTGATCCTCCCCTCGAACAGCAAGCCCTCTCTGGCCATCTTCACCAGGATGAGACGAACCAGCTCCCCTATGTACATACCACTGACCATCTTCTCAAACCTACGACACAGTGACAGAGAAAATGAGAGGTTGGTAAAACAAACCGGTTTAGATAAATATCACTATACCTTACATACCAACAGATAGCGGCTCTCTAATAGTTAAAGAGGACACTAGTTTTAGGACAGCTGAACCTTTTCTACCCGTTTTCAATTCAGAAGAAGCATTTAATGTGCTGATTCACATTCTGACCTTCTCATGGTCAGGCTATAAGCATCTCACATTTTTAGAAAAACTGACTTTGGGTCCCATGTGGAGAAAAAAAAACCAGGGCAGAGAGCGAACAAAGAGCAAGTCAACTTGTGTAAACAGCAAACATGCAGGATAACTTGGATCTTAAAGCACAGCGTCACAAATCAGCTACATTCATCTAAAGATAAAACAACAAGGTTTGAGGTATGTCACTGCTATCCTTAAAGTTTCTAGTAACTACTTCTTATTTTGATAGATTTTTTTTGTTTTAATATAAATTAATTATAATAGTCATGTAAATCTTTCTCTCTACCCTGAACAATAAACAACAGCTGACTGACTAACTGGCATCTTATCGTCAGCTGATTCTGTGGTTCCCTTGCAGCTCAAAAAAGGTGAACATAAACAAGACTGTTAATAGTTTTGGTTTGACATACAGCTGTTTTCCGGGGTTGAGAGAGCCTCGGTCTATCTCTCTGTCAAACTCTGTCCTGATGTCTTCTAGCCTGCCATCGTCTCCGAAGGCTCCCCACTCGGTGTTCACACACATCCTGCCCTCGTCCCCCTCCACCTGGTCAATGTGACGCAGCTCCTCCATGTAGCAGGCATTGGTACCCGTGCCTAAACACAGAAATACATATCCTTACAGTTTAATCTACTTTCAATTCTGCTTCTTTGATCGGTTCGGAGAGTATTGAATTCCCTTGCAACAATGACAAATAATTGACTTTAATAGGTCCCTCGACTATTCAAATGCACATTGATGTAGTACCGATGATAATGCCGACTTCACAGCGCTGGTCATCGAAACCACAGGTCATCATCGTTCCCACAGTATCATTCACTACTGCCATGATGTCAGCTTCATAGTCCTGAATGAAATGAAAGCACACATGAATAAGTAAGTATGGTTTGCTGTCATCTGTATCAATCTGCATCCCAGTTTGAATTAAACCAAATGCATTAGGATAAATAAGTTGAGAACTTAAGATTGCGGAACTGAAGTGTGGCACCAAATAAGCACAAATAAGATAAAAGATAAGACTCACTCCTCGTTTCTGAATGGCTTTGTTGAGAAGCTTGACAACGTCCATTCCCTCCACTCCACTGGTCTTGAAACGCTTTGTCCATGTTATCAGAAAGCCCTGGAAACAACAGAGATATAGAGCCAGAGGGAAGTGAGAAAAGGAAAGACATATTTGTGGAGACTTGGTTTTGTTGGGCAGGGCCTGGAATACACATTTTTGTGGATCAGGTCTCCATTACAATCGTGGCAACTCATAATGTAAATGGATTGCATGGTAATCAATTTTTTATTTTACCTCATCTAGTTTGGTCTGCTGGCAGGGGAAGGAGAAGGTAAATCCAACTGGGAGCTTCTTGTCTTTGATGTTGTGTTTCTCCATGAAGTCACCAAGACACTCTGCCACATGGTCAAACAGCTGGAACAGAGGTGGAAAGAGGGAGAGGTTGAGCTCAAGAGACTATGTTTGTGTGCGTGCCAGCGGTGTGCGTGTGCGTGCGTACGTGCGTGTAAACCTACTCCTGTTCCACTGCCGTGAATGATGTCCTCTGGTGTATCATAGATTTGACTCTCCATCTGAACGGTCTGTTTCTTCTCATGGCTCACTCTGACACGGAGAATCCTGAAGTTACTGCCTCCCAAATCCAACGCAATAAAGTCTCCCTTCTCTGTTGAGACAGAAAAAGAGAGAAGAGAGAGAGGGGAGAAATGTTAATTTGCAGTTAGGTACATAAGGAAATTGTTGTTAACATTACCTAAGAACACACATCCAATGTAACTCTACACCTCAAGTGCCAATTTAGAAAGTATTTACCAGAAGTCATACACATCAGAAAATTCTTAGTGTTGCTGCATGAGACAACATTTAGAGTAGAGAGCCCATTGATTTGAATACCAACTAACTTACAAATAGTCAATCTTTACATGCTTTTCTAAATTTGTTGGAAATGATGATTGTAGACTTTAATTAAAATGTAGAAATGCCAGACCACAGTATGTTGTTTTTCAGTAAAGTTTCTAATATTAGAAACATTTTTACTTTTACCCAGCAGTGTATTTTCAAATCACTTTGATCTTGTGCCACACCCTTTTGTGCACATCAGAATGCAAGGTTGGGTCAGTGGTGCAGACTGACTGATACAACAGGACAGTTGCAATCAAGGTTTCAAAATAATGACAACATATAAAGTATTACTTTTAAATTTGAGTCTTGTCTAATTACTTTATATTCTCTGTTGGTCGGTGAGAGCAGAGAGAACAGAGCCATGGAATAACACTGAAATTGTTATTTTCCGTGGCTGTTAATTGAGATCTATGCATATTTGACAATATAGTAGATAATGAAATGTATTGTAGGGGCTCACAGTAAGAAGATGCCAAAGACATTACCTGTCTTTACCACCAACGAATAGCAACAACAGCAATTAGAAAAGCTATAAATCTTTGTGTATGTAAGGACATATATTTGATTTACGGTAACACTGATAAGAAAAATGAGAAAGTACGAGAATTAGGTGTGCATCAGTTACTATTTAGAATCAGTTTTTCACAGTATCAATTGCATTTTTTTTTTTTTTTTTTTTTTAAATACAAAAACAAAGATTGGGATATATTTAGTAATAATTCAGACTAAACCTATTGTGTTGAACCTTTGTAACTTTAGGACTCATAATCATCATGTTCTCTAACAGTGGCAGCAGGATTAGTGCTAATCTCTGATGTGTGTTTGCTTGTGTGTTTGGACTGGAGTAACAGCTCTCACTTTGTAGACTAAAGTAGATTTAAGATTTCTTTTGTGCCGCCAAGCAATGTTTGGAGTTTTGCCTCTGTTAATATTTATCTGACTTAAAAAGGTAATAAAATCTGTCCCTCAGTTTAAGTGGACGGGCCCTCTCCTCCCAAAGTTCAGCACGTACACGATATGAGCAAATTCTGACTCATATTCACCTGAGTTACAATGGCAGAACGACGCAGTAAATGAGGATTAGACAGCATGCGGCAGACAACGACACAATGACGTATGTAAGTGCAATGTGTATACTGTATGTCACTACACCAAGAGGAAACAGTAGTTTTGCTTTAGGTCAGATTAATGTAAGCAAGATATTTACGGTGCCAGATGTGGAGTGAAAGGTAAAGTTTATGTACTTTTGTCTTTCAGGATTATATTGTTCAACAGCTTCAATAACAAGTAAGAAGTGATTCTGCTACTAATCTAATCTAACTCCACACACTGTGGTGGTTAGCACTGTGGACTCGCAGCTAAAGAGACCATGGTTTGGATCACAGCACCAGAACGGTCGGTATAACGCTTGCATGTTCACCCCGTTACTGTGATTACATCTTGTTTCCTTGGACATGCCAAAGACATGCAAGATCAAGTCATTTGGACACTTTTCATAAATGTGAGGGACTTCCTGCCGCGCATGTTTCCCTGTCCTCTGAAAGCAACTATGAATGAACTGTGCAGCTGTCCCTAATTTATAGTGATAAAATAGGCAAACTGGCTTGAAAACTGATTACATGATAGAAAGTTCAAAGGGGTTCAGATAACCCAGCTATGGTGAAAATGTGAGTTATTGCATAGGGTTAGAGGTATGGATGTATTAAGGTACTAACCTGAGCCATCAGGGATTGACCGCACAAACGTTGGCAGCATCTTCAGCACAGAAGTGGGGTTAGTGTCCCGCCCCAGTCCTTTGACCAGCTCCCTCCGAAACCGCTGCGTGATTTCCTTTAACGTCTCATCAGAGAAACGCATGGAGTACAGGTACTTATCGATCTGAAATAAACATCAGATAAAAACAAAAGAGGCATTCATCTTCTTAATCTTAACTATTAACCATCAATCTGTAACCACAACAATACTATTAATGTGCCACATAACAACATTGATAAACACACTATCCTCTAACACTGGCTAAGTAACTAACTGGATTCAGCAATATCTTTCAAAGTTATATCTCAAATTTGTTCTTAAGAAATGTCCTAAGAAAAGTCTACGTAACATTCATGAATCTTGAATAAGAAAACATTGGTGAATGTCAGAATCTTCGTGAAAACTGCATAAGTGGGTTTTAATAATAAACTTCTTCCTAGGAACAGTTGGTGAATGAGGCCCACTATCTTTATTTTCTATTAGCATGATAATGCAGTGAATATGACGCACTACCCATCCCATAATGGTTTTAGTCATCCATGAAGATAATCCACTTCCTGAATTGATTGATCCCAGCTCTGCTTAACCCATAAATGAATCAGAGCCACAAAACAAAAAAACTAGGCCTATTTTTATGTTGCTTTATTGCAACATAACGGAATAAAACTTGGGGCAGTTGTTTAATTACAGGTCATACTGTGGTCATATTGCAAAGTCAATATCTAAGGAAAAGCACAGAATCATCAGTGTGACACAGAGAGACCAGGATACAGCATACTTGCTCAGTGCCGTTATCAACGCATAATTGCACAGAAGGGTGTTCATTGTGACTTTATTATGGGTATGACATTAATGAGGCAAAGGAGGAGAGTCTTTGACAAATGAATAACAGGGGAAATAGATTTACAAACAGACTGTCTGTTCAGCATAAGGGTATCAGTCGTACTAAATCCAAAGATTAATCACAGCTAGGTGTGCCTTCAAGCAATAATTAGTACGGTTTCGACCTTTCAGATTGCCTGCTGAAACTGCCCGCTATGTAAATAGTTGCAGATACAGCACACAACAGCCTGAGCTTTCAGGAACAGGATGTTAAAAATTCCTTGTGAAATCCATTGTTGCATCACACTCTATGATGATGCAAAGACCTACTTTATTCGTGTTACACACCAAGACTACACACACATAACTCTGCTTAATTATTTTCATTATGACTCACTCTGTAAAATTAAGAGAAATTGAGCAAGATGAATCTGTAACTGAATTATCATCAGTCTATCATACCTTCCATCACACAGGATGTTCATGAAGCTGAAAGGGGGAAGCCTTTTGTGTTTCTAGAGGGATCTGCTTGGTTGGGGCTTTCTTTTATTCTCAAACAAAAGTTTAAGAATAAAAGAAATCTGATGGTGTGGAGTTAGAAAGAAGTGATCTTACCAGACCTGCAGCCCGTTCCTCATATCTGGCTAGCTGCATCTAGCACAACACACCCAAATCTCCAATTATCACCTTGCCTCTTTATTTTATTCTCTTTATTTCTCCTTATAAAACTAGGAGATATCCACTAAACTCAGACTAAATTCAGTTCCTGATGCAGGACAGAAATTGAAAGTGTTTCATAACTTTGACTACCAGAATATGTGAAGTATGAAATACTAATTTACACAAACATGCTCACGATTCAATATCCACACACAAACAATGCTTGTATGTACTGTAACGTCTATGTGATAATTTACTAGTAGTAGGCATTGTAACAGACATCAGATAAGAATGTTCTGACTTCCTGTTTTAGGAGTCACATATTAACTGTACTTCCTACACAGCTCTGGTCTTTAGTAACTGGTTCAGGACAATGCCAGTTTGGGTGTTAGTATACTTTGCATCTGCTGGCCACAGAAATAGATATAATTAAATAGTTAAGAAAATACTTGTGCTGACACTAAAGACAAATATAGTGTTTTAAAAAGTTACAATCAGCAGACATTTACCTTATTGTACATAGAACCACATTTGTATTTTGTTGTCAGACAATCAGCACATATTGAAATATGCAAACATTTAAAAAATAAAGACAATCAATTAATCATACACAGGTTTTGATATGACCATACAGTATGTGCTAGAGCATGCGAGTTAAAAGTGTAAAAAGATTTTACTGCCACTGTAATGGCCAATTTGGCTTTCATCATACATTAAATGGGCTCTAACAAGTAGAAAAACATGAATGATCTGCTGTTTAACCATGCAGTCATATTTGAACAGTATAAATAAGTTTTGAGTGGATAGAGAGTTACATACATGAGAACAATACTGTCCAACTGCTAACTACTCTGTATAGGCGTTACATTCCCTATATTCTGTCTAAATGTGGAGTCCGCCTCTGGGATAAAGGCTCATTAGCACATGTTCTTGTCATAGAGAAGGCATGCAAGGCAACCTCTCACCTTCATAAGCTCAGTAAAATACAGTACTGTTACACTGCTGGACCGTGCCACAAACAGGTTCACAGCACACAGAGCTGTTTTTTACACTGAGGTCTAGTTGGTGGTTTGAAGAGATCTTTTAACTTCAGTGACATGTTGGTGCTTGACAATGCCCTCCCCTCATGACGCTACAGCTTGCCCTCAGCATGTATGATTTCAATTAGACCACAAACACACACTCAAACAGCTGTCTTTCCACTCCCTACTGCTCATTCTATCTGTCACTACTACACACTACATGCATTCAGAATATGTTAGTATTTAGAAGAACTATTCTGCCAACAATTTAGAATTGAACTAGGTAGAAAATATTTACAGATGACTACTGTATATTAGATTTTAATCATTTAATTTACAAAAAAAAACAGCTTCAGTCTTGTTAAACACTCGTTGGATAGAGCTGACACAGATAGTACATAGTGGCAAAAAATATTGCACTGTTTAAAACGTATTTGAAAAAAGAGAGTATTTGAAATTCAACTTGGTAAATTAACATCCTCTTGATTTGTCCCTACGTGACACTGCGTCCCTACGGTAAGGCACCAAACAGGTTAAACATGCAAAGACAGAGCTTGTTGCATTTATATATGCATGTTTGCATATGGTCTGTTTGACCCAGGTCAGCTGTCCAACCTGAGGAAATGAAAGCAGAGTTGGAAGAGCTACTGCATCACAAATATCTGCAGTCTGTCAAGAACTTCTCATGTGAAAATAATGTAATCTAATGGCTGAATAAGGAGTAGAAACCAAGTGTTAATAAGAAGTTTCTCCAAACTTTGCATTGCCCTGTACTGACACATTGACACTTCTCTGACACCTTGTCAAAGTTCCATTTATCAATATTTGTGATACTCACATTGAAACAAATGCATCCCTGTAATGTGAAATGGTTGCCAGTACTGGTACTGGTGATTCCATTCGGAGTCAATAATCTAGTCTGCAGTCTGTAGCTCTCTGGGCACTGTGGTTGAGTTCATCCAGCTCTCTCCAACCCGATTTTGAAATGATAGAAGTGTCTGAGAAGCAGACAAACACTGTGGCCTCAGGTCAGCTAGAGTCCATGATCCAAGGTAACCACACCCTAAATAGTATATTATGTCCCAACATCATAATCATTGAAAGAGTAAATTGCAAACTTTTTTTAATGAGACTTGCATTTGCCAACTTGAGTTGTCCAAAGCCTTAAAAGTCAAAACTTTGGAAATTGTTCCCATCATTACCTTCCATCACACAGGATGTTCATGAAGCTGAAAGGGGGAAGCCTTTTGTGTTTCTAGAGGGAGCTGCTTGGTTGGGGCTTTCTTTTATTCTCAAACAAAAGTTTAAGAATAAAAGAAATCTGATGGTGTGGAGTTAGAAAGAAGTGATCTTACCAGACCTGCAGCCCGTTCCTCATATCTGGCTAGCCGCATCTAGCACAACACACCCAAATCTCCAACCATACTGGTGGCAGTAAGAGTTGGATTTTGCATTTCTCCAATCATCACCTTGCCTCTTTCTGTTCTGGGTTGTACAGTATATAATGGAAACTGTATGGCCAAATGCAACAGTGTATAACCATTCCCACATAATGTTTTCACTTATGGCATGAGTGACTGTATTCTCAATGAACCAACCAGTTTATTTAGAGTATATGTGCATTCAGCTAACTTGGATTCTCAATGTTTTCCTAGTCAGCTAATTGAATGAGAATGCATTCTTAGCTAGTCTGCTTAAATTACAATGTGTTACTAGCTGACTAGGGGTGCTGAGTTACAAAGGGTAGGATTAAAAGCAGACAATGTCGACATTTCTCCTTATAAAACTAGAAGATATCCACTAAACTCAGACTAAATTCAGTTCCTGATGCAGGATAGAAATTAGCATATATGACTCAGCAATCTGCAGCTAGAAACCAAGTCTAACCACTTTATTTTAGCAGAGCATCATCTGATCTCACAGCTCAGATATCTGCTGTGGATACTTATACCTCACATGAATACAGAAAATACTGTGCACAGCAAGTAGGACATCTTCATCAGATGTGTTAGGTTTTTTATCCAACATAGGAGTTTCTAGTTTCCCCACTAATGTTAAGCAAAGTGACATTTCCTGATAAGGTGACATGAGGCTTCTGTGGTGTGAGAGTCTGTATGCATGAATCTGTAAAAGGCCATGTTTTCCCCTCAACACACCCCTCTCTCTGACACACAACTTTCTCTGACATCGCCTGAAGCCAAGTTACAGGAAAAGATCACACTCTCTCACTGTCTCTCCTTCCCTCCCCTTTTCTCCTTCTATTTCTCCTTTCTGTTTGCATTCCTCCTCTCAACAATGCCTCCTGTTCTCCTCGTCACTGCGAGGTGGTTCGAGGAAGCACTGAAACCTGACTCCATTGTGTATGTACGTGTGCACAATGTTGTGCACACACAGCCATTTGTGGAAAACTACTGTCCTCTATGCTGCCCTCTCCTGCACCTTCCCACACACACAGTCAAGAGTACAGTCAAGGAGACTGCAGTGGATTGAGTAAAGTGGGGACGCACTCAGCTGTGCGGCTTTTTGACAACTGCAGCTACACACAAATTGTCTGGTAAAAAATTTGTGATGAGATTATCTGTAGACTTTCACTTGTAGTTGTTTATATCCTGAGCTGTGTGTTTCACGGTTTCATAACTAGAGAAGTTGATGTCGAAACCCTGCTCTGCTCTCTACACAATAGCTACACATCTGGCACAGTGTGTGTGTGTGTGTGTGTGTGTGTGTGTGTGTGTGTGTGTGTGTGTGTGTGTGTGTGTGTGTGTGTGTGTGTGTAAGCCTGTCACCTATGGTCACATGGCTCAAAGCTGGCCTATTTTAGGTAAGCAGGGAGAGGAAGAGAACAGGAGTAAAGAGGGAGGGAGATGTGTTGTATTACATCAGATCCTGGCTGCTAATAAATGTATTTTACTTTTACAGACTCTGATTTGACTCAGGCAAACTGCAGGCCCACCTGGGAATGACAGCTTTGTGTAACACCTTGTGCCAATAAAGATTACTCAATTTAAACTGAACTGAGAAAGAGGTTACAGACAGAAAAGGAGATGGAGGAAGGAAGAGCGATAGCTGTGAACTTTTTCCATTTATACAGTTTCATGCAGAATCTGCAGTTGGTGATGACATGTGACATCATCAGGGAGCGACCTTAAAGGGACCATGCACCATACGTTGACGGCACATGCTTTGGAATAAATACAAATTTAAACAAAGTGTGATTAAGGCAATGCCACTAGTGTAGGAAAATAACTAAACAATGGCAAATATGATGACGCAAATGGTAATTTAACTTCCTCAACTTAGTTTTACTTTATGGGATGACAAGTTTACAGGATGGAGCTGTGTTTGTTGTCTACAACATTATTTCATGGCACATTCAATTAAGAAGCAGTGGGAACTGTTGGGGTCTGAGTAACTGGAAAAGCTCTGTTCCTTTGTTACAAATACACACGCACACAAGGACAACCTAAACTGGTCCAGTCAGTTTTATACCAGAAGTCACACAGTGAGGGCAGCTCAGCTGAGAAGTTATGAAAGACACACATTCATGGTGCTCAACACACTCTTCTTGTCTTTCACCTTGAACTTATATAGTTAATCATGCTTTAAAACCTACTAAAATAAGCTACAACAATCAGCTTCAGGGACTTTTTTCCCCCTCATTCTTTTAGGTTAAACACACATGAATGCTACAGGAGACTTTTAACAAGACAAAAAGCATCTAGACATTGGTATGGGCAGATATGAAGACAAGGGAGATATGTTATGTACGTTACTGCTACTTTCTTTAAGTTGATTTTTCTCTTAAGAAAACAGAATATATGCCTAGGATTAGTATGATGATAATGATCATGTCAAAGGATCAGTTGTTAACAGGCTGCTGCAAAAATGATGAAAGGCTGTAAATGTACTGAATAACTGAATATTTGATCTTAATGAAAGCCTCTTAGCTCTTTTTCCTCTTTCTACTCTAGAGCCTCTAGTAGAGCTCTACTGAGAGAAACTGAGGTAAAGGTATCATTTTAACAGGAACATAAAAGAAACTCAGCGATCCCTAAAATGTCTTTGCTATTTCTACAAGTTCTACCTTCGCTTCCCTCTGCTCATCTGTTCTTTCATCTTTGCCTCTAACGTCCTCTCTTCTCTTGGCCACACCTCTCAAAACTTACATCATGGCATCAATCGCACACTCGTGAGTCATTTGTCCTTACACATCTTACTACACACACAGCCCTGTGCAGTTTGTCACGTCTCACTGACCAAGGTTGACTTAAATCTTACAATGAAAACAAATCTCAGTGTTTGAAATGGCTACTGCACTCCCAACATGCTAGTCACTTCCTTAAAGAGATGTATGATTTCCTGATATCTACTGTACTGGGAAACTATAGTCTTACAGCAAAAATATGATGATGATGACAGTATGAGTAAACTCAATGACCTCTACAAATATATGCTCTCCTCTCTACTTGTGCTTTTTCTCCCCATCAGTCTCTCTCACTCATACAAACACAATGTCAAAATGGAGGCAGAAGAAACAGAAAGCACTCACCTTTTTAACCTGATCATCCTTGAGTTCAGTGAGGTAATAGGCTAGTAGCTGTGCCGCAATCATCCTGGTCCTCTTTCTCTCTCACAGACACACACATGCAGACTCACTCAAACACACACACACTCTGTCTCTTTCTGTCACACACACACACACACAACCACCTCAAGTCAGATGAAGAAAAATCCTAAATAAAAAGGTAAAACAAAGGAACTCAAACTCTCCTCTGGCTCTACTTTGTACATACAATCTGTCACACGCTTCAAGAGATATAAAAATATCCCAAGTCCAGCCCGGTGTGGTTTAAAATAGACAGACCTTCTTCATGTGCGGCTAAGACACTACAGCTCTTCCCTCTCTGAGCATGTGAGTAAAGCCAGGAAGCATGAGTGAGACAGCAAGTTAGCTGCAGGAGGCAGAAAGAGAGAAGTAGGGAGGGCCAGAACATGAGCCCTGCCCACTGTCTTTGAGCTCATTGGTTAGAGAATGTGAGTGGCCATGGGGGTGAGTGCCACATCCTCTTTTCTGTGATTGGCTGGTCTGCTGACGCCTTGGAGGCATACTCAGTGATGGAGGAGGTAGACTCCCTAATTATGGAGGGTAAGAGGGGGAGGGACAGAGAGAGAAAGAGGCAAGTAAGGTGAGGAGAGAATTTGGGGTTTACTGTTCCAAGGAAGGAAGTTATAAAGTGATATACCATTCGGCGTGGTGTGTTAGTCATAATATTACTGAAAATGGGATGAAGGGGAGGAAGCTGCAGGCCTTTGCTTCTTCGAGCCTGGGGAACTTCTTTTTTTTGTGTATTACAGTAATACACAGCTTTGGTAAAAATCAGGAACATGATAGCAGAGAGGTCAGGGAGCATCAGTGCCCGTGTTATCTGTGGGAGTTAAAAGAGTGAAGGGGAGGGAGTTATATGGTGCTGTTGCAGCATCTGTGTTTTTGGTCGAACTGAATCCAAATGTCAGGGAGTCATCCACACCTAAACCTATGCCCTGTGTTTGTCATCTCTTCTGGCTTTATTGTCTGCTGTGTGAAGACGGGAGTGGATTTTACAGTTTTTCCCAATTGGTTACACACGTTTTCTGAATTCTTGGCTCATTTTCCCAAAACTTTAAACACACAACACAAAATCACAAACACAAAATAGTAAACTCTACAAGTCCCTAGCAAAAGCACTACATTCATACATCTGTTTCCAAAATGTTTTTTTTTGCATCAATATGACACACACACACACACACACACACACAACATTTCAATAGATCTGTCTACCAACCAGCAGCACTGATGTGCTCAACACCAAACACTACTATGAATAGTCCATCAGAAGGTTTGTGCCTTTTGCATTCTCAGTACACTGTAGCTGGTTGTAACATTGCTATTTATTTCCAAAATGCAGTATTTTTGAACACTATTTTTGTTTTGCAGGTACCACTTCCCATATCCAAGAGGAGAAAACCAGGAAAACATGCAGTAAGATAAAGGGTTTACTATACAAAAATTACAAATGAAAGTGACTAATTTCAATTGAAGCTACCGTTGACTACAAGAAAATTCCCGTCTCGCATATCGGTAACTTTATGCCTCGCATTCCAATCATCTTTCTTATTAAATCGTTCAAACGTATCTGGTTGATGGTGTGGTCATGAAAACTCTGAACACAAAAAGACAAAAACAGATGCAAAACGTCCTATTTTGGTCTGGCCACAGCACCTCATCAAAAGTTTACATCAAAAGGGATGTTCACCCTGGCTAAACAGCGGGGAAAGAATCTTCTGGAGTGACGGATTCAGCCGCCGAAAGCCCCCACATCAACTTCACCACATGCTCATCTGTGGCCTTATAATGCTAAAGCTGTGACTGTGCACAATTCAGCAACTAGTGTTTACACCAGTGAGGAGTGGGTGTTGCCAATTGGTGTATAGAGCTTGGCATTGTGATTGGTGTTGCTTTCCAAAGGTACTACAGATATTTTAATTTTAAATGTTTCCTAATGTAGACAACTGTGTGTAGTGTTTTGCAAAAAGTGTGATGCAAATTTGGACACTGAGTGTAATGCAGGAATTGTGCTTGCAATTTTGCAGACTTGGTTTAGGGATTTGGTACATGAGTTTCAGGTTTCAAGTTCCAATTTTGGTGTGTAAACAACTGGAAAAAACTGTATTACAGGTTTGTACATACTGGGGGCAATGTGTGCACAAAAGTTAAAAGTGTGTTTGTTGGACAAACAAGCAATCTGAATAAGACATCATAGGCAATTTTATTGACAATCATATTATATATATTGTTTTGTGTGTGTATGTATGTGTGTGTGTGTGTGTGTGTGTCTTTCTCTTTTGCCATAACTCACTCCATCTCTTTTTGGCCTTTCTGCCTCAGATAAGACATTTAGCTCTTTGATGTTCTGTAGTGCCTTTGTAAGTTGGCAGTGGATGATACAGGTATTTACCACAGTGCCTAATGTCATGCATGGATCTTAATTTTTTATTTTTTTGTATTTGGGCATGTTTACCTTTCAATGTTATGTCTCTGGTGGTGAAGGCCTATGTTTTGACATCAATAAGAACAACTGTTTTGTCATGTGTTTTGTGTTGCACCCTCAAAAAGCTATTGTCTTTTATTACCTCAGGTGTGCCTCCCTGTGTGGGTCTGTGTGTGACTGAAGCCTTTGACCAGGAACACCATAATGTATGTCCCTTGAAATCATTTGACATAGCCTATTTTTTGTCTTAGTTATGTGAAACAACAAAGAACAGAGAAATGTATTTAAAAAATATTAGACAGAACGTTAGCTATAAACTATTATACATTTTAAAATGTAAAGATTATTCATTTAACTATAAAGCCTTTTGTAATATATATATATATATATATTTATATATATCATCATAATCCAAAAGCAGAACCATGTTAATGACAAACTGCACCTGTCCTGTTGTCAACTCCATCTCTCCACCTACTCACTCACTCACTCACTCACTCACTCACTCACTCACTCACTCACCTACCTTCTCCCGATCAGACAGTCACTTCCTCTAACTACACTCCTCTGTCTGTCCTTTCAGACAGACGTGACGTCATTATCCCAACAACAGCTGTCTGTTGTTTGGCCTCTCTAGCGAACAACCACAGTCACAGATGAACTGTAATGCCTTATACTCTTACGTAATATGTCGGATGTGGAGTTAATTCCACTATAACACCTGTGACATTCAGAGATGGGCAGTAACGAAGTACAAATACTTTGTTACTGTACTCAAGTAGATTTTTCAGATGTTTTTACTTTATTATTTATTTTTGTGCTTTTACTCCTTACATTTTTTGTTTTTTTTTAAACAATATATTTATTAATTTTCACATGAACAGTTCACAGATTCAATTCAGTATGCAGGTAAACAACCTTTTCTGAACACCCTCCCACCCCCGTCCCACCCCCTAATAGACAGAACACTCAAATGTACAGTGTTACAAGGCACTCAGCTGGTATGTAAGAGAGAAGTTTTCATAAGTTAAAGTAGAGAAGGGTCACATTATCACATCAGCATTTTCAATCAATGTGACATTTAAATTATTAACATATTCGATAAAACCGCCCCATATCTTTTGGAACATCAACGATTTTTTTTTTTATATTAAACATTATCTTTTCAACCGGCACACAGGACGAAAGTTCTCTAAGCCATACAATATGACTGGGTGGCTCTTCTGATTTCCAGTGTGTAGCTATACATTTCTTCGCTGCTATAAGAGCCATTTTAACAAAACGTAAATTCTTCCTTTGATCAAGTTGGAGAGTCGATTCATCCCCCAGTAATATGAATCTTGGGTCATATGGAAGTTTAACCTTAATAATCTTATCAATAGTTTGTATTATATTTCTCCAATAATTTTCAAGTTCCGAACAAGTCCAAAACATATGCAATACAGTACCCACCTCTGTTTTACATCTAGGACAACAATCTGAATATGACTTGCTTATCTTGTGTAATCTTTTCGGTGTATAATATACCCTATGTATAATATTAAATTGTATTAATCTATGTCTACTATTATATGAAAATGTTAAAGCATTTTTACAGAGACATTCCCAGGTATCTTGATCAAAAGTACATTCTAGATCTTTTTCCCATTTAAGTCTAGAAGATGATACATCTTCCCCATATAAGTCACTTAAGTTAGTATACACATAAGACACAAAACCTTTGGACCCTTTTTTCTCTCTTAAAATATTTTCCAATACGAGTGAGGACAGGGGCCTCAGATGACCTCCTTGTAATGTGGTTATGTAATGTCTCACCTGGAAGTATTTAAAAAAATGTTTTACAGGAAGAGAGAAATTTGCTCTCAGTTGTTCAAATGTCATAAGTGTGTCCTCCTCATATAGATCTCCAAACACGTGAATGCCATTTTTGTACCAATATTGTGTTACCCCATCTCTTAGAATCTCTGGAAGAGCTGGGTTGCAGTGAAATGGAGTATTGTTGTAGACTGGTAAAAGCCAATTCAATTTTTTTTTTTATCTCAAACCCCAATCTACAAGTATGTCTAATAAATGGGTTATCGACCTCCTTCTTAACACAGGTCAGGGGAATGAATAAAGCCTTGTCTAGAGGTATTTCTCCTGCATGACATTTTTCAATTTGCAACCATGCAGGCGGAGATGTACTATTCATCTGCCAAAGCCATACCGCTCTCATTTGTGCTTCCCAAAAATAAAGCAAGAAATCTGGGAGTTGTAAACCACCTTTTTTAAATGACATATGTAATGTCTTAAGTTTGACCCTCGGAGTTTTATTATTCCAAATAAATTTCCTAATCGAGCTATTAAGAGTATTAAAAAACTTTAGTGGGATAGAGACCGGAAGAGTTTGAAATAAATATAAAAATGTAGGAAGAACGTTCATTTTTATGCAATTTATTCTGCCAATTAACGATAGTGGTAGTGAGTTCCATCTTTCCAGGTCTCTAGTTATCTTTTTAAGTAATGGGGAGTAATTCAAAGAATATGCTTCTTCCAACTTCGAAGGAATATCTAGTCCTAAGTAAACTATCTTATCTGGGTTCCATGAAAAAGGGATATTATTTAAGGGCATTTTCTCCGCAGCCAAATTCAATGGCATCATAACACTTTTATTTAAATTAATTTTATAACCAGATATTTTTCTAAAGTTTTCTAATTATCGAGATAAGGTAGGTAGTGATGATTCCGGGTTAGTCAGATATAATATTACATCATCTGCGTACAGTGATATTTTGTGTACGCAACCTCCTATCTCTATCCCAGAGATTGATTCGTGTGTCCGTATTGCAATGGCCAGAGGCTCCACCACCAGTGCAAAAAGTAGTGGAGACAAAGGACATCCCTGTCTAGTTCCCCTTGACAAATTAAAGTGCGGAGATAAATCAGAGTTAGTACGGACGGCTGCAGAAGGAGATCTATACAACATACGAATCATATCAATAAATTTAGGACCGAAATTCATTTTTTGCAATATAGCTATTAAATAAGGCCATTCTACTCGGTCGAAAGCTTTCTCTGCATCTAAAGAGAGAGCAATCAACGCAGAGTCAATTTGTTTCGCTGAATAAATAATATTCATAAACCTTCGTATGTTATCAAAGGAGGATCTATTTTTTATAAATCCAGTTTGATCCATGTGAATTAAGTTAGGCAAAACCTGTTCTAAACGTAGATTTTAGTGAGAATTTTATAATCCGAATTGAGCAGTGAGATTGGTCGGTATGAGGAGGGTAGATTCGGATCTTTGCCAGGTTTCAGCAAAACTGTAATTAAGGCCTGATTTAAAGTCTCTGGTAATTCTTTTTTATGAATTGCCTCTGTATACATTGAAAGCATCGGATTAGCCAATTTCGGAAGGAAGGTTTTGTAAAAATCCATAGAGAAACCGTCCAAACCCGGTGTTTTACCTCCAGCCAGTTTGTTAACAGCAAGATGAATCTCTTCTTTCGAAATTTCTTTCTCGAGTTCTTTTCTGTCATTATCACATAAGACTGGGATATCCAATTTACTTACACACTTTTGGATTTCTTCTTCATCTACTCCTTGAGACTTGTACAGTAATTTATAGAAGTCTAAGAATTCTTGATTAATCAATTTAGGGTGTTACATTTTTGGTCTGGTGAGCATATTGTAGTAATAGTTTTACTAATTTCTTCTTTCCTTATATGCCACATTAACACTTTTCCAATCTTATCCCCATGTTCATAATATTTCTTATGAACAAAGAAGCGCATTTTCGGCTTCTCTAGAAGTCATAATATTGTATTCCAATTTTTTTGATTGCAATTGTAGAAGCAACTGGGCATCTTTAGTCTTGAAATGATCTCTCTTCATTGTGAAAATTTCTTTTTCTAGTAATTGTAACTTTTTATTATATTTTCTTTTCATACTGGAAGAATAATTGATAATTTGGCCCCGTAAAAATGCCTTCATAGCCTCCCAAACTATGCCCGAAGAGGCAGAATTCCTGTTTATAATCATAAAGTTGTCTATATTATTATTTATGAAGCTCACTGCATCAAAACTGTTCAGTAAATGGTTGCTGAATCGCCAAAGCTTACAATTCGGCAATTCTGAAGAATGTTGCACTGAAATAAGTAAAGGGGCATGATCTATCAATATTCTAGGTAGATATTCACATCATTCAATCAAATAGTCCTTCGCTTTTGGAATGAAAAAATAGTCAATTCTAGAGTAATTATTATGCCTATGCGAGTAGAAAAAATATTCTTTTTTTGTTTTATTCTTAAATTTCCATATGTCAATCAAATTAAAACTTGATAATTTTAAAGCCAGGGCAACTTGACTTAATGCTAACACTTTGGTAGATGATCTATCTAATACTGGGTCTATAACTACATTAAAGTCCCCTCCAATCATTAGTTCTGCAAATTTGAAAAATAGATTGTGAATAAAATCAGCATCCTCTATGTCAGGACGATATACATTCGCTATTGTTATTCTCTGCATAGCAATTATTATTATTAGAATAATATATCTACCGGATTTGTCTTTATCAACAGATTCCATTTGAAAGGGTATATTTTTATCAATGAGTATAGCCTGGATTGTGACGTAAAGGAAGAAAAAAAAACCTGTCCAGGCCACTGCTTTTTAAGATTTTGATGTTCGGAATCGGTCAAATGTGTTTCTTGTAGCAGAGCAATGCCAATATTATTTTTTCTAAGGTATAGCATTACTTTCTTTTTTTTTTATTTGTATTTTAATGTATTTGACGTTACTCCTTACATTTTTAATACAAATATCGGTACTTGCTACTTACATTTTACAAAATTGGCTCGTTACTTTAGTTTCAAATAATTTTTGTGGAATTACAGTTATTATTTTTCGTGTCATCAATACCGAATTCAATCTAATTGGATGGGAATATGCGTTGTTAAAATGTGCTGCAAATTGTGCCAACTGAAACATCACAAACTGCTGGCTTTCAAGAATTCACCATCAAATTTGAAAAAACACGTAGAGGTGAATGCATCTTTTTTGTTATCAAAAGCTATTTGTTGTTTTTTTCAGTAATTTTATTAAGTTTACGTTAATGGTCAGTTACATTTGTTCTCCTGCTAGCAATGACGATGCCTTGCTTCGCTAGCATTAAAGGAGAACTCTTTTTACGTTAATCTTAATCGCTATACATATGTGAGTACTGTCGATAGCAAAAAAAAACGAGCCGAATCGGTGGTAGCAACACAGAGCTGCTGCAGCTAATGTCGAGAGCTCCCACTTAGCTAAAACGGCAGTTTTGGGGGCATAAGATAAAGAGTGCCACAAAACACTCTTTAACAGACACAAAATGCAATTAAAATGTCTGTGCAACATGAAGAGGGCCCTTACATGACAACAAGATGCGTCTATAGTAACTTGTCCGTCTGGCGTTGGTGAGTAGGAGTCTTGTCAGGGTCGATGGTTGTGGTTTCCTTAACCGGGCTAGCAGGCCGGCGTCCTTGCTTTTGCTTCCTCCCAGCCCTCCTCGCTTACCGCGGCCGACAACAATCCACTCCTCTGGAGGACATCCACCAGACCAGCGGGCGCCAACCATCGACCCTGACAAGACTCCTACTCACCAACACCAGATGGACAAGTTGCTAGACGCATCTTGTTGTCATATAAGGGCCCTCTTCATGTTGCACAGACATTTTAATTGCATTTTGTGTCTGTTAAGAGGCACAAAGGCACTCTTTATCTTATGCCCCCCAAACTGCCATTTTAGCTAAGTGGGAGCTCTCGGCATTAGCTGCAGCAGCTCCGTGTTGCTACCATCAATTTGGCTTGTTTTTTTTTGCTATCGACAGTACTCACATACGTATAGCCATCAAGATTAACGTAAAAATTGCCCAGAGTTCTACTTTAAGTAAGCCAAGTAACGTTAAGGTTGGCAAGTGTTCAGTTTATTTGAAAATAATAATAATATAGATGATACAATATCTGCATGTATAGCTTTATATTAAAAACAAATTCAGTAACTTGATTTAGTGTAACAGTGCTGTAACGTTAACGTTACTCAAGGCCGTTCTTGTTTTCGAGACCACTTTAGTTAACGTTACTTGGTCTTGTCTCAAATTGACTTTATTTTGGGCTAATGTTAACATTAATGTCTCAAACTTCTCAGACGTAAGTTAGAGGAGTCATGTTTGAATTCTCACAGAATCACAATTGAATTCATATCTTGCTACTCAGTCAGAATCGTATTAACCTGCAGTCCCAGTCTCTGTCACAATAATCATATATGTGATGTTTTAGGCCTATTGGCAGACATCCATTTAAAATGTAGGCAATAGCATATAAAGAGCCTTTTTTCCACGTCCACTGAAGTTTCTCAGCTTGCACTCTAGTAACATTTGTGTGGTCCAGGTAGCTTTGCATAAAAAATGGTTGCCATTCGCAAGGCTACTTTTACTTTTATACTTTAAGTAAATTTCCAAGCCTGTACTTTGTTACTTTTACTTGAGTAAAGAAATTAAATCAGTACTTCTACTTTTACCAGAGTATTTTTTAACACAAGTCTCTGTACTTCTACTTGAGTACAGGAAGTGAGTACTTTTGCCATCTCTGGTGACATTTTTGCAACAGTGAAGTCAAAGTATTCATTATATTGTTCCTAGTGTTTTTCTATATGCTTTTTTGCTTATTTCTTTTCTGTAAAATACTCAAGATAGGAACTTTATCCAGCAACATGCCACATGAAACTTACAGGTGCCCCATTGGTAAACCCCTGGACAGCACCTGATTGGTTTCCTCTGATGAACTCAAAATGCCAAACAGGGGAAGGAGATTTTTAGGATTTCAGGTTTAACCAAGGAGAATGTCAGTGCGCAAAATGAAGAAAGAGCAAAAAAGATGTGGAAATCAAAGGTCTTCTGTGAGAAAGTCTGTTTGATCTGCAGCTCTTTCTCTCTTTAGTCTGTCTAAAAGATATGGCTTAAACAATTAGCCACGTGTTAGCATGTCTCATTGTAAAGATCACAGGAGCCAGCAAGCCAGCTAAATGTATATTACAGATCAATATATACTGTATAAGCTATCATTAGCCAACCTGCTCCTGCTAAACGCTGACACATATGACAGTAAGTTAACCACTTGTTAATGCACACAATGCAGTACAGACAACTAGCTGCTAACAAGTACAGTGAATCTCTGGGGCGTGATGTTACATGTCTACATACAGTGTTTTCAAGCTCCATAGTTGAAGTTTACCTAAACGTTTATGCTTTGCCTCCTCCTTCTTCACTTCATACATCCATTTCCAGAATATTTTTGTAGCCTTTTTCTACAGGCTTATAACAGATAATTCCCATCCCAGCAGTGTTAGTTCCTCCAGACCATGTTACTATCTGGATAATTACCTTCATTGATAAAGTTTCCCCATGATCAAGCATCCAACAGCTGTCAACACAATGATGTTTTGAAACATTGTAGTGTCTCATTTTTCCATGGTCGACTCCACATAGAGGTTCAAATCTTCGATTCATTGTATCTTTGAAGACAGTAAATGGGTGTCAAATAAAAATGAATGCCTGAAAACTATAATGACAAAACAGAGCACAATCCTTCGAGAACAGGGCCACAGCTCGTCCCTTTGTAGGTCCTGAAGAACCAGCGTCTTAACTCTGCCAATCTATTGTGACCATTTCTGTTTGTGTGTGTTTGTTTGTTTGTGTGTGTGTGTATGTGTGTGTATGTGTGTGTGTGTGTATGTGTGTGTGTCAAAGCTCTTATTGTTGGTTTGCAGGGGAGACAAAGAAACCACATACAGAGCCTAACACACACACACTCACACGTGCACGCACAAGAAAGTGAATGTATAATAAGATTTACACACCTTGCTCCCTGAGGAATGGTCATTGAGGAAGACTGAAAGATGTGAGGGGCATTTGAGGTATTCAAACAAAAAAAGGTCAAATTAAAGAGGGATGTACAGTAATTTTGCATTAAAGTATCCAACAGAGAGGAGGGAGTTTGTACAGAAGTGTATGAAAAGAGAAAGACATTAAAAGAAACACAGGACAAGGCAAAAAGTTACAGAACATACCATCTTCTGTATCAGTCGCTTTACTGTGCTGCAAGAGCTGCAGAGTCAGCAGCACAGCTGTGTTTGGTGCATTGAAGCTGCAGAGTCAGTGTATGTGTGGTTTAACTGTGAAGCTACTAGGTCACTACTAGGACAGTGAGGGATTACCCTGCTGTGTGTGTGTGTGTGTGTGTGTGTGTGTGTGTGTGTGTGTGTGCGCGCGCACGTGCTTGCACGCATGTGTGTGTGTGTGTGTGTGTGTCGTAGCCCTCAGATGGCAGCATTCTAACATGCTAATCCCTAACAGATTAGCGTGCTCACTCCTGTTAGCAGGCAGCAGTTCTCAATACCTTTCCTTCACTCCTTTCTTTAATTCTTTCTTATATTTCTATCCGTCATTCTGTCTTTCTTGATGCTTTGGTTTTGCTGTGCATTATTTTCTATATTTCTTGCACTCTGCTGCTTTCTTCCTGCCTTCATCTTCAACACATCTAATCTGTCATGAATGGATTATTATAAATACACTGATCATTGCACTGTTCATTTTATTGGATTGTATCCAGTATTGTCAAATCAGTTTAAGATTATAATGCGACATAACACAACCCCTAATTGTATTTTCTGCTTAAGAGTTAAAAAAAGTCTAACCATCACATTTACTGTACAGTATATTGTACTCCTGACCTCATAATTAAGGTCCTTGATTTTATCAGCGATACTAATGTAAAACACATCGATGGATGTTACTTCAGCATGTACCATGTATACAGAACAGATAAAGATACAGGCGAATGGGCAAGGATCCAGCAAGACAGATAAAGCAGACAGACAGAATGGACAAAATGGCACAGATGCAGAGACAGACAGGCGATCACAAGGACAGAGAGTCAGTCAAGACGGAACAGAGTGCTGGTTGTTTTTATTGTTGGGAAATGTGGTCAGCGGCATTCCAATCCTCCTCTTAACCTTCATCAATACTGAGATACTGCTCACGAACGTGACTCTCTCACGCACGCACGCACACACACACACACACACACACACACACACACACACACACACACGTGTTTCTATTCTACTTTTACACTGCAGTAATTTGTATCAGAAATTTTGTTGATAAGTTCTTCAGTTCTTTGAAGCAGATGCTTCTTTCACACTAACTTAATACATTATTTAATATCAATCTATTTAAAATATATGGTGTATGTTGTATAAAAGAGACAAAGAGAAGGTGTGTGTGCGCGTGTGTGCATGTGTGTGCAAAGAGACAGTTTAGTTCTTCAGAGAATCACATTTTGACAACTGAAGCTTATTAACAGTTGCCATAGGGAATGTTATGGCAGCTGTATATTTCCGTTTTGTTTGGTCTCACTTAAAGTGATAACCTTGAGTAGTTTGCAGGGTGTGATTTGTAGTACTCAGTCCTGGTATCAAAGGCAGAGACTCTAATCAGTGCCGTGCTAACACTAGCATCAGGTGACTGAGCAGCTGTTGGTGTGACACTTTTCCCAGAGTTGACTTGGTAATGATTGGAAAGTAGAGGGATCTGGTGTAAAGCCCTCAAGTACCAAATATGTGTAAATATTTGTGTTAGGCCATTCATACATTTATTTTGAATTTCAGATAGTATAGTGTATATCTAATACAGAGCAGACAATAAAATAAGGGTTTTTCGAGGAACAAATATGAAACATTTTCAGGTTAACAAGTTTTGTTGTTGTTGTCAAAAATCCCAGTTCCTTACATTTTATAGGGAACCAGAAGTTATTCCCTGGCAGCAGTGCCTTCATTTTAGCTGGCTGCACAACGCAGCCCAAATGGCTGGGCTCAGGGTGGGAAGCCTGTGAGGGATCATGCTTTGAAAACCTCTGCATGTTTTATGCTCTTCAGGTCAGGCTCCTTGCTACCAGGTTGAAAGAAGCTGTTGGTGAATCCATTTGTATCTGAGGTGATATATGACAGTCTGCAGCTCTCCCAGACCATCAGACAGACAGACAGACAGAAAACTATTAATCCCCAAGGGGCATTTCATTTTTACAGTCTATCCCATCCATGTCATAAATAAGTACAAGAGTAACAACAACACTAAGCATTCACATCAACATCAACATGCCAGTGACAACAAGAGCATAGATCAACGGTTTGTGTTCAGTAGCCTAATGGCTGAAGGAATGAAAGAATTCACATATCGATTAGTTTTCCGTGCAGGAACATAATAGCGCTGACCTGACGGCATAACTAAACATTCACTAAAAAGTGCATGGTCAGGTTGAGTTAATATTTTATCAGCTTTCTGAACCACTCGTTCCTTCCACAGAGAGCTGAGGTCTTTCTGCTGGACTCCAATGATCTTGGAGCAGACCTTAACAATGTTAGACAGACAGTTTTTGTCCTTAACAGACAAACCATTAAACCAGCACACAAATGAAAAAGTTAAAAGACTCTTGATAAAAGTTTCATAAAATTTCCTTGCAGACACCGAAAGAGTTTAGCTTTCTTAGCAGATGAATTCTCTGCTATACAGTATATTCTACTATACAGTCTGTGTTCTCATTACATTTCAGCTGTGAATCGTATTTCCCAGGTATTTGTATTCAATAACGATTTGTACATCTTCATCATGTATGATGCTTTGCTTTCGACACTGCCTTTTCTGAAGTCAATTCATTTCATTTTTTCATTTTGTATTTTTTAAACAGGAAAATCGGGCCTGACTCAGTATAAAACTGATTTTCAGCAGGTTCCTGCTCTGCAGAACATAAACATCACATACACAACAGAAACTCCTAGACAGAACAGTAACAAACACACAATTATCAAAAGGCGACAATTGCAACGAGAACAGCGGTGCTGATGGAACTTGGCATTAGAGCTTTTGTCTGGCCACAGCTGTGATGAGGGCAGCACCCTTTCCGCTGCCTTCTTCGGATGGCAGGAAAGTCACGTTACACTGAGGAGCCAAAACTCTGGCAGTCTCTTGAAGGACTTCAGCAAAACTAGAAACAGCAGCAGAAGAAGAAAAAACAATTTTGTTTTTAGAAAGTTTTTTGAAGAAGCAAGATAAAGGGGTATCAAGGAAAACACTTTTAATTGAATTGAATCCTTTTAAAATAGTTTTGTGCCTGTAGCACTTCCCAACTACAACAATTAAAACAAGAAGAACTCACTGTGGATGTAGTTTGTAGAGTGCACCGTCCACCCCTACAGTGATGTTTAGATGGTCCAGGCCTCGGTTCTCTCTGATCTTATCGACCACGGCCGCCATTCCTGCCCCACACAGCACAGCTGCACGACGTGACACTGCTCCACATACCTGTATAACAATGAAAACCATTATCATTATTGCAACACTTAACAGACTGTTTGTGCCACAGTTAGCTGAGCCAGACAATATAATATCACTCCTCAACTAGTAGAAAGAAATCTTACTGAATGCCAAAGTGAGGTTGCAACAGAGAACATGATTTTCTTGGAGTGTGTCGAAATTTAAACTCTTAACCTCTCTCCTTTTTTTTTACAGAAATCGGAGACAAGAAATAGGCCAAAGGGTTGCAGAATGATGATATTTTACATTTAAACGCTTACTTTAGAATCGTCGTTAACAAGGTTCAAAAGTTTAACATGAATGATGGCTGCATTGCGTTAGGTGTGCCAAATGACCACTTTCAAAGGGTACAGATGACCTCTTATTATTATTATTAATGTCAAAATATTGACAACTGGTTAAAATATCTATGTTTGTCCTACACAGTCCTCAGCTACAGTATAACAAAGATTATGTCCTTAAAGGACAATTCCGGCGCAAAATGAACCTAGGGGTTAATAACACATATGTACCGAGTCGACCGTTCTCTGGGATATGTTTTGATGGTAATTGAATGTGTCTGTAGCTTGAAACAAGCTAGCACGAACCGCTGATTAGCTTAACGCTAGACTTTTGGGGCACTGGTAGAGTAAAAATAAATCGCTATTTTATACCACTAACAAGGCTCAAAACAAGACATTACCTTTGGGTATACAGGCAGGCGCCATCGTGGGAAAACAGTCATGACCAGTCGAACCACAAACGCCGTGTATACCCGAAGGTAATGTCTTCATAAACTGTCTTTTTAATAAACTGTCTGTACACTTACACAAGTTTTACACGTAGGGACATGTAAATTATGTTGTTTGAGCCTGGTTAGTGGTATAAAATAGCGATTTATTTTTACTCTACCAGTACCCCAATAGCCTAGCGTTAAGCTAATCAGAAGTTCACGCTAGTTTGTTTCAAGCTAGAGACACATTTGATTACCATCAAACAGAGGTGTCAAGTAACGAAGTACAAATACTTCGTTACCTTACTTAAGTAGAAATTTTGGGTATCTATACTTTACTGGAGTAATTATTTTACAGCATACTTTTTACTTCTAGTCCTTACATTTTCACGAAATTATCTGTACTTTCTACTTCTTACATTTTAAAAATAGCCTCGTTACTCATATTTCAGTTCGGCTTCTTTTCATTCCGGCTCGTCATCGTTAAAAAAAAACACACACAAAAAACCCTATCCAAATCGCTCCATCCGGAGAGAGTGAATGTGATTGTGGTTGGATGAGAAGTATAAACATAGTCATTCCGACACCCTATTGGTTTGTACGCGATCCATCAAACCTGCACAGACCCGGTGCTAATACGCCACCGGTGCTTTAACGACCGTTATCTACCGGACCGAATAGCAACGCTGATTTCGGTGCCTGCTTCTCTCTGATGCTCCGAAAACGGACGTTAGAGGGAACTGAAACATTGCCGCACGGGACGCTAGTTAACACTACAGTTGGCAGCATCTAACGTTAGCCTACGGTTAGCTAGCAGCTGGAGTAAACACGGTTAAAATGCTGACAGCTAAACAGTGTAAAAGTGTGTCTGTATTTCACTGGAGAGGATTGTAACACCAGACTGTAGCTGCCGTTGTCTGAAAAACACATAAGAGATGTGTCACCTTTTTCAGCCCTTCTGAGTTTGCAGGTATGATTTTAATATTACATTATTATAGTCATGTGATTTTGTCCTAACGTTTTGGGGTTAAGCTGTTGTCCTTAATGGCATTGTTTCCCCCTTACATCAGGGGTCTTCAACGTTAAGGACCCCTTAACTTAAAGTGAGATGTAGCAGGGACCCCCTACTACATATTGTATGAAATTAAGTTGCATATTAAACTGGGCCTACAATAACAGTTAGGGCAACCTAAAGCGTTCTTACATACCCTTTTTTCATAAGCTATTAAAATATTAATTGTTGGCATGATTTTATAATATTTTAATGTTACATACTGTATGTGGCACAGTAAATCTAGGATTAACTGTATCTTGGGCTGATATCTTAGGGACTCCCTTACCTATAGGCCAGTAAGCCTATCATCAGTGGGAATTTATATTTGCTAATAATATGATGGAATTATGTTAAGGCATTTTAATTTTAAAAGACTCAAAGATAATAAAAAGACAAAAAAATGTACAATAATTTGGAGGCCCCCCTGCAATGACTTTGAGGACCCCTGGTTGAAGATCTCTGCCTTACATTACTTTTACTTTTATACTTTAAGTAGTTTTGAAACCAGTACTTTTATACTTTTACTTAAGTAAAAAGTTTGAGTTGATACTTCAACTTCTACAAAAGTCTTTTCAAACCCTAGTATCTATACTTCTACTTGAGTAATGAATGTGAATACTTTTGACACCTCTGCCATCAAAACATATCCCAGAGAACGGTCGACTCGGTACATATGTGTTTCCGGAATTGGCCTTTAAAATTGCATTTTACTTTAAAAAACACACTGACCTTAAAGTTAGTTAGAAGTCTGAAACTGTACTGAAACAGCTGTTCGACTACAAACATGACATTATTTATTTTTTTTCTGTCTTTTACCTCTTTGACAATGATGCTGTCATCACAGGTGCTGTCGAGCCCCAGCTGTTGGAGAATAGATCGGACCTGCAGTAGAGCCAGGCGGTCACTAGACGGAGACAACACAGTTACACGCATTCCAGTAAAATACAGCCACACAGTTACAGTCCTACACACCTAAATTCTGCCCTGGTGTGTGGGATAGAATGAAAGTGTCATTCACAGATTTAAAAGGCATTATTGGGGACAAATAGGGGACAAAACCTTTATTCTGTGGAATAGGAAATTATCTGAAAGAGACTTCATGTATGTATACATTTGCACATGTCTCAAACACAAATAGACATATACAACATACACACAGTTTCTTCTACCTCTCTATTTGTGACAGGTATTTGGTTTGGAATATTCCAGGTGTTTTCAAAGCTTCAGTGACGTGTCCTCTGAACAGCAAACCTCCTCTGGTTAAATCCAACAATACCTGACGAACAACTTCTCCTAAATACATCCCACTGGTCAGCTTTTCAAACCTGTACACTCACAAAGACACATATTATTTGTTAGATCCACAAAGACCAAAGTGGCCACCTGATCGAGTTACCGAACAGCTCAATATAAAACATACAGAATTACTGGAGCATGAGGCACATACGTACATGTGCATAAAAGTATGCAAGTAATATGGGGCCTTAACACACAAGCACAAAACCATGATTAACACTTAAAAAAACATGTACAGGTATGAGAATTTCCTCATACATATGCAAAAAAACACAGATAAGGTACTGTCCTGAAATCCTGAGAGACACACGAGGATACACACACATGCATGCTGATCAAAC
The DNA here is from genome assembly GCF_004354835.1 of Perca flavescens. Classification (NCBI taxonomy): domain Eukaryota; kingdom Metazoa; phylum Chordata; class Actinopteri; order Perciformes; family Percidae; genus Perca; species Perca flavescens. The sequence continues at coordinate 28,557,395 of NC_041331.1, read as the reverse complement.
AAAATTCAATACAGACGCGTACACGCACATGCGCGCGCGCACACACACACACACACACACACACACACACACACACACACAGAGTGTTTCTAACCTTTGTTTTCCAGGGTTCAGTGAGCTTTGGTCAACCTCAATGTCATAAGGTGTGATGATGTCATTGAGAGAGCCATCATCACCCAGACCTCCCCACTCTGTGTTTATACACATCTTTGGTATCTCAGCATCCCCCACCTTCTTCTCTCTTTTAGTCCCATCATCCAGCTGTGAGCAGAAACAAATGAGGGGGTTAAATATATGGGTTATCATCCAAATATTAATTTAACATCAACACAGGTCACTGAAAAACTAAACACTGAGTGCTGCATAAGACTTGTTCAACCTTTTCCTCGCCTCCTTCAGGGGTCCCCTCTTCTCTTTCCATTTTTTCTGTCTTTTGTTCAGCTTTTTCAATGTTCTTCAGCTCCTCCATGTAACAAACATTAGTGCCAGTTCCTGTGAAACAGAGTCACATCATCTCTGTTATATAAAACATTACAATAACAATACAGCAAGCATTCAGAATATGTATTGCTTACCAAATTAAAGCTTGTGTTTAGAGACAGAACCCAGAGTGCTTAGCACCAAACACAAACATCACATTACTTTTACAGTACTTGTGAGGACCCTGATTGGTGAGAGCTTTTTCTAACCCCAAATTATAACAATAACCATGATAACTACAGGACTGACCACAACCCTAAACACAATTCCAGCCTTAATTCAAATTCAAAAACCTACGCTTGAAAAGCACACTAAGTTACTGACTAATAACCAAATGTCCTCAGTTTGTAAAAAAATTAAAACACTGAAGGCCACATACCAGCAATCAGTCCAATTTCACACTCAGGGTCTTCATAGGCACAGCTCATCATGGTCCCCACTGTGTCATTGACTACTGCTACAATGTCCAAGTCAAACTCCTATACAGACATAAACATGTGTGTACACAATCATACAAACACACATACATAGTTGATATTTAACTACTGCTCTACAGTATACAAGAATATAGTGACATTTACTTTGTAGTGACACAGTTTTGTGTATCTTGCAGACTCTTACATGTACATAAACAAATTATTACATATAGGAAAAATGGCCCATTATTCTTTCAGCTCATCTGATAAAACCCAGATCATCATCTCTATTCTGTTGTATTTTGACTCACGTTGCGTCTCTTGATGGCATCCCTCAGCATGCTCACAACATCATGTCCTTCACAGTCTGTGGCCTTGAAGCCTTTGGTCCAGCTCACCAATGTGCCCTGAGGAACACACAATGGTTGAAAGAGGTTACAAAATGGATGTTACTCATTTTGGTGTCTGTTAACTTGTGAATTTTTACCGTGTGTTTTTCTTAAAAGCTATTAAATTGATCCTTGACTGATTGGTTGCTATTCCTATGATAAAATGTTGTCTGTGGTTGTAACAAACTAAACTCATATAACTGAACTCTGACGTCCACACTTACCGTGTCAATAGATGTCTGCTCGCAGGGGAAAGAGAAGGTGAAGCCTGCAGGAAGATGAGCGTTCTTCATCCCCATGTAGTCCAGGAAGTCACTTACACACTGCGCTATATGATCAAACAACTAGAGACGGACAAAGAAAGGTTTTCAATGAAAGAAAAGTATCCAGCCTAGTTGGCTTTTTAATGCTTTTAAAGAAAATTAATTTGACCTTCCACTTCTGACAGGCTTTTTTTGACAAAATTGCATGTACTGTGCTTCTTTGTTCAGTAATTTACTGAAAATACTCATTAACTCTTTATGAATATTTAATTTACCAAGCCCCAATTTCACATCTTTAATATCTGTCTGCCTACCACTGTCAGTCCTTCTGTCTGGATTGTTTAGTAGGAACACTACAACAAAATGTCGTACCTCTTCTCCACTTCCCTGCATTATCTCCAGCGGTATGGTGTAGATCTTGTGGTATAGCCGGGTGTTCTGTTGCAGACCTTTTTTAAAGTTCACCAGCAAAGCTCTGAAGTTTGTCCCTCCCAGATCCAAGGCGAGGTACTTTCCATGTTCTGGAAAACAAAACAAAAGATGAGCTTACGGATTATCTGTTTTAATACGATTCAATTTAATTTATTCACAGACACATTGTGTGTTTTTAATTTTACTGTCTGACCTGTGCCGTCAGGTGTACGGTACACAAAAGAAGGCAGCATCTTGATAGTAGAGGGGCCTTTACTCTTGAGCCCTGCCTCCAGCCCCGTCCTCATCCTGGTCTTGACCAACTGGAGCTGCTCTTGGCTCAGTCTGAATGGAGACAGCGTCTCATCCACCTGCGATACACGTAAGAGATGCTGTGTCATACCAGATATGACAGCATTACAGTACAGTACAGAAACACGCACGCACGCACGCACGCACGCACACACGCACACACACACACATACACACACACACAATCCTAACCTGCCGCCTTCGTGATGCCAGTCGTTGGGCGACTGCTGTTACCAGGGCAGCTCCTTTGCTGCTGCCGCTGTCTGAGAGGGCAAACCTGACATGGCACTCAGGAAGCAGCCGGCGCACTACTTTATGGAGACGGGAAGGATACCTGAAATGGAAGGAGTCTAATGTTTAACCTCTATTGGTAATCTGTAGCTGCTGCAACATCTTCACTGTTGTAATTTCCCAATGTAGAAGTCTGGCACAGTGTATTAGGTTGATTTAACAAATAAGAATCCATAATTATATTATAATTTAGATACTTACAAATGTATTTTTACAGGTCATAACAATGTGACCAATGACAATTCAAGGTGTGTCCTATTAGAATGTGACTAATCAGGATGATAATTCAAGATACTGTATATCCAAATGATAACCACTGGCATATGATTGTGATTTTTGGTGAATATTTCCATAATAACCTACTGTGGATGCGTCTTGTACAGAGTTCCATCCACACCTACAGTGATCCTTACTGTCCTCAAATTCCGGTTTTGCTTTATTCGAGTCAAAATGGCAGCAAGTCCTGCAGCCACCAGATTTGAGGACCTGAAGGACACTATGGTGCTGACATGTTGAACAGCAACACAGTCATCGGATGTCGGAGTCAAATCAAGATCCATGAGAATGTTTCTGGTGTTCTTCAGACCATTTTTGTATCTGAAATAGACAAACACGTATGATATAACTTGTGTTTACACAGAGGGAGTGTGAGAAAGACTGATGGAAGGATGGATAGACAGACAGACAGACAGACAGACAGAGAAAGATAACTTACTCCTCCATGGCTGCTACATGTGCCGTGGTTATCTTCCCTTTAGTTCTCAGGGCATCAGACACATGTCCATCAAAAAGCAGTCCGAGTTTAGCCATCTTTAATACAACCAGCCTCACTAACTCGCCCAGATACATCCCACTGACCATCTTCTCTAGGCTGCCATGAGGAAAAAAGAAGCAGAGGGGTTTAAGGTTGATATTGTGTCATACATGCTGTGCCATAACATGTTATATCATGAGAAAAGTCAAAGCCGCTCTCCTCACATTTGTTTTCCAGGGTTGTTGGAGGCTGCATCCACATCCCTGTCAAACTCTGTGATGTAATCATTCAAAGCCCCGTCGTCTCCGAAGGCTCCCCACTCAGTGTTCACACACATCCTGCCCTCGTCTCCCTCCACCAGGTCAACGTGACGCAGCTCCTCCATATAGCATGCATTGGTGCCAGTGCCTAAACACACAAGCATACAGGACACCCATAATCATACTGTTCAAAGGTTTAGGGGTGGGCAATATGGCCCTAAAGTAATATCATTATATTTCAGGGAATTTCTGCAATAATGATATCCTTGATGATATGACAAAATACTGAACAATAATTTTATTTTTATTTCAAGAACATATAATGGCAACAAAATGAGTGTTATAGTTTTTTTTAAGATTATTTTTTGGGGCTTTTCAGCCTTTAATTTTTGACAGGACAGCTAGGTGAGAAAGGGGAGAGAGAGGGGGAAGACATGCAGGAAATCATCACAGGTCGGATTCAAACCCTAGACCTCTGCGTCAAGGCATAAACCTCTCAGTACATGTACGACGCTCTACCCACTGAGCCAACCCGGCCACATGAGTGTTATAGTTTTATGTCTTCATAGACGTTAACAGTTTGCCTTCAAATATCCAGTAAAAACTTTTCAAAACTTTTTAATAAATTAGCGTGACATTCAAATTCTGTATAAAATATAAATACATCAAAGTGCACATCCAAACAGTTCCCAAATTAACAGGCAAGTAAGTCAACAAGTCAGAATATTGTCATTATCACAGTATGAACTTTATCACATAATATCATGATATTAAAATGATCACGGATTATGTGATATGGCACACCTCTACTCTGGTTAAATTAATTTGATGATCAAATGATCACAAGATGTTAAACCTATCTAACCTTAAAATGACTATAATCTAACCCCTTTTCACTCAGAGTCTGGTAAAAATGGTTCAAACACATGGCGCAAAACCATTCACACAAAACAATCCTTCCCTCACACAGATGCATTAATACAATCAACCGCTAGAGGGCCTCAAACAGCTAAGTGAACTGTATGAAGATGAATGTACTCACCGATAATGAGTCCTACATCACAGTACTGGTCATCAAAACCGCAGGTCATCATGGTTGCTACAGTGTCGTTAACCATGGCTAACACCTCTACATCCATACCCTTCAGAGTGAGTTACAGAGTGAGTGATTATAAGGTTAATGTAACATCAACTACAGTACAGTTTGTATATTGAATGAAGTGTTTCAGAAGAAGTGTAGGGAGCTCTAAGTTATAAAAAAGTGGGTAAGGGTTAGTCAGTAGTTCTATAGAACGAGCTGCTCATGAAAAAGTCATGTCTCAGTACCTTTACTGGCCTGTCTGATAAATGAAAACTGGTTTGTGGGTCAAAAACAGGTAAGTAACAGTATGTATACTGTAATGAATACAGGCGTCCTACCCCAGTTCTGTCTATTGCTTCTCTGAGGGCCTGGACCACATCTTTACCCTGGAGGCCTCGAGCCCTGTAGTTTTTACTCCAGTTTACCAATAATCCCTACAGAGAAAGAAAGAATATATACAGAGTAACATATACTGCAGGTGCAGGTCATAAAAACCAGATGACCAGATGGATGTATAGTTACCTGATTTAAGGTGGACTGTTCACAGGGGAAAGAGAACGTGAAGGCCAGAGGATGTTTCTTCTCCAAAGTGATGTTCTTCTCATGCAGGAAGTCCTTTAGAGACTCTGACACGTGGTCAAATAGCTACAGACAGAGAGGGAGAGAAGACAGGAAGACATTGTAGAAGAAGGTTCATAATGTGTTAACTTTCCAACCCCCTGTCTGTTTATGCACCCTCCTCCAAACCCATCCTTGTTCAAAACTCTTCACATTCATGTAGATCCTATATGTCTTTTCTGTTCCCTCTAGAATTCTACAATCCCTTGTTTCTATGCTTTTAATTGTCCATGTTTCCTCTCCTCCGTACCTCTGTTCCTTTCCCAATGAGTAGCTCCTTAGGTATGGGGTAGGTCTTCTCCACCATCTCCACTCCTCCCCTCCTAATCCCCATACCCTCTCTCACTTTAACTTGGAGCACCTTAAACCTAGAGCCTCCAAGATCCAATGCCAGAAACTGTCCTTTCTCTGCATGAGTGGAGAAAAGAGGCAACATTATATTAACTGTATTGTATTGTATGTAGTTTATATTCAGTGACATTGAACACAAAAGCCTGAAAAAGTGTGAAAGCCATTAATGTGAGTTACCTGATCCATCAGGAGTGGAGCGGACATGTGTTGGCAGCATCTTCACTGATGCTGCAGCGTTGCTTTCTGCTGAAAGCCCCTTCCTCATTTCAGCCTGGAAACGAGCCGAGATGTCACTTAACTGGTCGTCATGGAGACGCATGGCGTACAGAAACCTGTCCACCTGAAGGTTAAAGGATAAACAGAGTAAACGGTCAGCAAACAGAAGTAAAGAGAAATGAGGCATACTGATTTACTCTTTTGTTTTCTATCTTGCCAACAAAGTAATAAAGAAAAACGAGCAGCAGAACAAAGGTCAGTGGAAATTCAATCTTGTTTATTCGTCCCTCAAAATTGGAGTATATCCACATCATAGTGAAGATTTGTCTTTTATCAGCAAATATGCTGTAATCTTTGATCTTCTTTGAGGTTTACATGTGGCAAACATTTAAAATGTCACAACAGTTGCTGCAGCATACTAAAGTCAGATGTAATACTTGTATCAAAAGCTCAAAGGTCATTTTGTGGTTAACAGTAACTTGATCCAGGGAGTGTCGATTGATTGTGGGACATGTTGTAGGAAACAGAGGAGACTGTGGACTTATTTTCCACACATTGGCTAATATTCTTAAGAAATGAGAAATATATATATATATATATATATATATATATATATATATATAAAACAAGCTTTCCCACGCTCTGTCCCACCCTGTATACTCAATTACTGTGGTGTCATGTATGGGCATGTACTGTATTTGTGTTTGAGTGTGAATGTGTGCAGTGTTTCTAATGGAGTGTCAATACTTTGTCCCTGGGACAGTGTGTGTTGATCCCATCTGCACCAAGGGAGGAGTAGTGACACTGCCAGGCAAAGATGTTAATCATTGCTCAGGAGAGATGAATGGTGACACAGTTACTAATGATTACAGCATCTTGTTACAGCACAAGCTACTGCCGTATCGTTTGGATTTAGTAAAAATAGATGTTGGCACATCTGCAAAACCTCAGCAGGTCAAGTGCTGGATACATAAAATCAGTTTAAAATTTCAACTTTTTATCATATGATAAATCCTACCAGAATGTCCCACACTGAATGATGCAGCACTACATTAGAGTAAGTGAGAAGTACACATTTGTCTAATCTTTTTGTTGAACTTTCCGTAGTTTGCGTATATAATGTTTTACAGGAAATGTTAGATAAAGTAAGGCCATATATAAACTTTTTTGCATGAGAATTTAGCGTGTGTGTTGAGGACCACAACGGACATAAGTCTTGGACTTTACAGTGTTTTTATCCTCGATTGTATTTGATGTCCTTTTATCAAATGTAAGGCATTCTCTTACAATTAAATAAATCAAATCAAATCAAATCAAAAAAGCAAATTATTTTGTTTGTTTTGAAGGACATTTCAGTTTGAATGTATTGCAGCAATCTTGTCAATTTCATAATACCTTGTCTGTAGCAGATTACATCTTGAAAGTAGTCTCTTTAATATTGAGAATTACTGCTACTGGAACACAAGTTTAGTTAAAGTTGTGGAGTAGTTCTTACCTTCTTTGTGGGGTCCTCCTGGAGTTTGGAGAAGAAGAAGGAAATAAGATGAACAGCAAACATCTTGATGTGCAACACACACCACCATGAAAACTCTTCCAGCTGGTTTGTTAGTGAGTCTGTGCTCCTCTGTCACTGCGCGATACAACTGCACACACTCCAATTATATTATATCTGCACATACTAAGATAGAGAAAGTCAGTTTCTTCCCTCCTGAGTCTCGTTCGTCTTGTTCTCACTGATTGAGCCCACTGAGCAGAGATTAACCTCCGCTCTAACTCAATGATTAACAGCAAGCCAAACCCCTTGATCTCATCATTTCCCCCAATCTCTCTTTCCGCCCAGCCCTCTCGTCTTTTTAGTTTCAGTTAAGCGTCTCTTGTGACCAACACTAGTTCTGCAGAAACACTGAATTACCAAAATGTTAGCAGACTTACTCAGCAAAGGTCAAGAAAATTATTTGATGGAATAATGCAGACATTTGAACATCAAATAACTTCAATGGATTGGAACAAACTGATATAGAATATTTATGATACTGTGAAATAAGACGATTTTAATAACCTTAAGGCAGCTTAAAGGAAAACAAAAAGGGAAAATGCTGTATGTTAAGGGATATAAGTAACTACTGGTATATATTGTAGAGGCAGATCCTGCCACATCCATGTTTGTTAATTCCAACCTGTGGCTGATGTCCCTCTTTATTGATGTAGTTTGTCTGTCAGTCATGACTGGAAATACTGTAGTTTCCCATTAGTACACAGGTTTCTTTCCTGTTTGGTTTGAATAGTTACATAATTTAACCCTCGTGTTGTCTTCACCCGCCGACCATGCGCTTGTTGTCCTCTCAGGTCAAAATAGAAAATTAATGTTTTTTGTTTTTTTACTGTCGACGTTGTTTTTTCCTTTGATGGATAATCAAAGACATGTGTATGTCAAAGTTAAGTCAGAATACTCTTTAGAAACCGTTTAATTTTTTCAAATGCTATAAAATGTAACAAAATAACTCAAAATTCAATGAAAGTAGTGATCATTAACTTTTCTTCCGAACCTGGAACCATCCATGTTATTCTCTCATTTCATGAGAGTCATTTTGGTTGGAAAATGTCTATTTTTTTTTTTAAATAGACATTTTGATAACGGGTCCAATTTGACCCTGAGAACAACAAGAGGGTTAATTATCTTTGTTCCCTAATCTTCCACTGATAAATTCACATGTAAAAGTTTGGATTGAATTATGCTAAATGCTATTTAATCTGACCCATCTTTGAGCATTAATGTTACTTCTGAGTAAGTTTTTCATCATGTATTCTTTCATTTTGTTACTCCCTAGTATGAGCTGCATAACAGAAAATATAAACATGGAATAAAGAGTGTTAAAACATATTTTAATTGACTTAACTATACAAACAATAAAAAAAGAAATGTGGCTCATCTGTATCAAGACACTAACAGAAATGAACTGAATTCTATGTATTCAAAATGTTTACAGAAACTGCAATTCATTTCAGATTAGTTCACTGACAGTAATTGCTAAGTTGGATACCTGCTCATGCGGTTTTATGTTTGAGTATATAGAGCAAAATGAAAGCAAACTGATTCAAGACCTGCATAACACACACACACACACACACACATACAGTACAGTGCATGTTTAAAGGTCCCATGACATGGTGCTCTTTGATAGACCTTAGTGGTCCTCTAATACTGTATCTGAAGTTTCTTTCCCGAAATTCAGCCTTGGTGCAGAATTACAGCCACTAGAGCCAGTCCCACAATGAGCTTTCCTTAGTATGTGCCATTTCTGTGTCTGTAGCTATTGAGGAGGAGAGATGGGGGGGCAAGGTGGAGGGTGGGGGTGTGGCCTTGACCAACTGCCCCTTTGCTCGTTTGCAAGCCATGATGTCTCTCTCTCTCTCTCTCTCTCATGGGTGGGCCAAATTCTCTGGGCGGGCAAAGCAGAGAAAGGGGAGGTAACCAACAAGATTCCAGATCGGCCCATCTGAGCTTTCATTTTCTCAAAGGCAGAGCAGGATACCCAGGACTCAGTTTACACCTATCGCCATTTCTAGCCACTGGGGGACCATAGGCAGGCTGGGGGAATGCATATTAATGTTAAAAAACCTCATAAAGTGAAATGTTCATGCCATGGGACCTTTAAATGTTTCCTGGTCAAAATGCTTCTAATACACTAAGTGACTCAACTGAATCTTTGTGGTAAACCATGTTGCTGGTCAGTTTTCTAGTTTCAACTGTGGGCCGGTAGCTCAGCCAGGACAAGGCATCTCCCACAATAACCCCGGACAACGGGTCTATTTCTACTAAGCCAAATTCAAGTGAAGTCAGTAAAGTTTGTTGTTGGTCTAATTCGACCGTTTTAAAATTAGATTCTGGGAGTTATTTGATGCTCTCACTAAAATGGGTGAAAATAAAGCAAGTGTTTAGCACAGTCAAAACAAAGTAAATCACATGAAAACATTGTATAACCCAGTATTCAGGTGTCGGTCTCAGTCCGGACCAAATGCCCATAATCAAACACTGCTCTTGTGTTCAAACTGCATTTTGGTGATTTTATTTTTATAGCTTCAGCTCAAAGCTCTTTACGATCCTTCCAGGGCTGGAAAACGGGATTCGTTTGAAACCAACCATCAGATATTATCCAAGGCTTGTATCAGTTATCGATCTTCATGGGAACAGCATTGACCCATTTGTGTTCTCTTCATTTCTTCTTCTTTTTGCGTTTCCCTTTGTTGTTGTTGTTGTTGTGATGTTCTGTATCGAGTGCGCTCTGATTGGAGAATTCTTGCTTCTGATCTTTGGACCACTCCCTCTGCAGCTGCCGGAGCAAATCAGGAGTCAACAGCCCGTCTCTCACCAGGCGACTAGCCAGAGAGTGGTCCATCATCTGCCCTGAGCCTCTTTGTCCCCTTTGGCCTCTGCTATGGGTCGAATAACTACTGCTGGCACTTCCACTATTACCAACCGTTTGTCTGCCCTGTGTCTGCAGTGAGTCAGTGATGGTTGGGTCAGTCGCTCTTATGAGACGGGTGATATTTCGGACGCCCTGTTGTATGATGTCATCAAGTTCCCGCTGGGTTTCCCGAACCAAGGCCGTGTCTGGGAACATGTCCATGAAACGATAGCTACAGAGACAGAAATCAAATTCACTGCACCATGTCTCACACACACACACAACCAATAGATGATTACGTCAAACAACAACAACAACCGCCCATAATGATCCCATTTAAGTGACAGGAAGAAGAAGTGAATATTAAAAACATAAAACGTACCTTAACCAGAGGTACAGATCGAACACATCATGAACAGCTTCTAAGTGAACCAGGTCTTTTATGTTTTTGGGTGCAGACAGAGGCCAGCCAACGTGGCGACAGACCCAGTCAAATGTCAGGGGTTCGTCTCGACTGAACTGACGGGCAAACTGAAAGAGAAACAACAAGAATCAAATCCGTGCGACAAGGCTGTACGTACAGGGCAGTATGCAAAGGTCAACAGACAAGCTCAACAGACACAACGAAACATTGTCTAGAGCAGTATCATAGTATTAAGAGATTTCTTTGCACACATCGACAACACCAATATTAGAAGTTACAACTTGACCTTGAATCTCAACGGTTACTTGTTGAGGACTGAAATTTAATCCTGCTAATCTTGTTTTATCAGTATGGCCATAAAGTGGGAGAGCAAAAGTACAGTGCCTATAAAAAGTATAAAGCCATCTTGGGACCTTTATATATTTAATTTTTTTTACAACACTGAATAAGTTCATATTGTTTGTTAAACAGGAAAAACCTTTAAAGCTGTGGCAGGCACTTTCTTTTTGGCGTTGTTGGGCAAAACATTCATAATAATCTTTCAGCATATTTTAATTTGAGTGACCTGAGAGAAAACTAGACTTCTGCACCTCCGCTTGGCTCGGGCTTCAGAAAATCTAGCAGTCACAGGAAAAGTTAGCCAATTACAGTTCATTTCGGAGAGAGAGACAGCGTTCCTATTGGCTGTTCTCTGCATGCATTGTTGGTGCAACAAAGAAGGGAGAGCTACAGGAAGAGGTTTCACTTTAATCAAATCCTGGCGTTTGTTGCATTCTACAAACTGCAGCTTTAATGTCAAGGTAAAAACTAATGTAATTGCTACATGTCAAGAAATGATGCAGCAAATATGAATATGTCTGATTGATGATTACAGATCAAATGTCTGGTTTGATCTCTTACTGTGTCCCCCCTGTCTGACCCCAATTAACCCAGACACTGCCGTTACTATTAATGAATAGCTTTTACTTTCCCCTCAGTGTTGCTACTCCTCATCAACCCAACCTTCTCTCCTCATCTCCATTTTGCTCCTTTCATCTCATGCTTTCTTCCCATATTTACTTCTACTCATCCTTACCTTTAGGAAGGAGGTGCATACAAAAGGTTGTTTCTTGTTGATGGGAGCGGTGCAGAAGACGTAGCGTGACCTCAGGTTAAGTGGGATATGCTGAATCATATCAGCCAGAAACTTGAAGTCGTCAATGTTGCAGACAAAATACATACCGTCCACCTGAGACAGGCTGACAAATATGTCCTGCGAGAAAGATATGGGGGTGGGGGGTGGGGGAGAGAAGGAGAGAGCATTCTTACTGACAACTTACATGTCTTTATGAACAGCCCTGTTTTAATTATTCCATTGAGATAATGTGTCATGACATTCAAAGCATTCAACAAATGTCAAAATGGCTTAGGGAAGATAGCAGTTACTTACTTACTTACCAAATAGTGCAACTGTAGGAAGACATTTGTAGGAAAGATTTTGGGAGGGACAACCGGTCCCTTCCAAAAATTAATGCAGAAACCGTTTGAATAAACACCTCAAAGAATTCAGGCTGTCCCGAGGACAAAACAACTCCCACCCAGTGCTAGAGAGGATACTCATTTGACAAAAAAAGTAGAAGAATCCTAGGTAGGAGGATGAATGGATTAAATACTCACGACAAGGTTTGACAGTGTAGCATCCGGTAGATGATAGGCAAACATCTCTATCTGCTCTGCTGTAGGATGGAGACCTGCAGTCTGAGACAGAGTGATAAACATCAGGAACATTTTTGCACCATACTCTACTACGGGGATACACAATGAAGCTGGGCTTTTTTTCAGGGTTTACTTAGGAGTTTGTGTTTGTGTGTATGCTGGTGTGTAAATGATCACCTCTATGGGTTCTACGGAGTGGCTGAGGATTTCCTTCAGAACAGGCAGATCATCTCTGTGCATGGTGGTAACTTCTCCCTCTTTAAACTTGGAGGAGAACCTGGGAAATGTGTCGGAGAGGAGAGAGGTTTAAAAAAAAATGTACTTGACAGAAACTAAAATTACTTGTAAATAATGTATCTTCTCTCCCACCTCTAACCTTCCTGAATTGGGAGAATATGAGTGAAAATGAGACTGACCTCCCGGCGCGGCCAGATATCTGCAGAGCTTGTGATGTGCTGATGGCCTCCATCTGTTTCTCCCCTTTCTCGTTAACATTTGGCTTTATCAGACTGTTGAAGATGATACGTTTAATACTCCTGGAGAGAGAGGGGAAGAAAGGCAGAAAAATAGATGCACATGAGCTGAGTTGATGGAATCTACACAATTTTCTAATTAAAATGTGACATTACACTGCCGCTGTAGCTAAAGCAAGAGTGCCTTTAAAGCCCCCATGTGTAGGATTAAATCACTCCTGACTTTAGCAGCTCCTTGTGGTGTATGCTGGACATGTCAGCAAACAACAGAACAGCTGTCTTGTTTTAAGGTTTCCAAATGACCATTTTAGATAAACACAAGGAATATAGCATGGATGTTTATATAACATCTCCATAGAATGGGGCATACAGAAAAAAGGCTTGATTCCACAAGGCACTGTAATGGTGATTTTTTATTTCTTTACAATCTTTTCAACTGATTTTTGTTGGAGAAAAAAAAAGGGATAAGACCTTGACAGTTAAACCGTGTACATAATGGTACTTACAGATTAAGGCCCATGCCAATAGCATCTGTAGCAACCAGTATCTTGCAGGGATCATCGGGGTCATTGAACTTCTTGGCCTGTGACAGCTTGGTGCCTGTAAACCGCAGAACAGCAGAGCTTGGTCTCTGTCACACAGTCTGGAGCTCATTTACAGACAAAAGGCACAAACAATGGTTTCGCCCATTTTTATAATGACTAAACCTTTTAACAAATAGAGCCCACTGACATGTTGTGGATTTCAAAGACTTTTTTTGACACACATGACCACTTCTTACTTTAATAAACATGCAGACGCTTCATGAATGGAAACAAATTCACAGAGGGGTAGATATTTTAATTTTATTTTTTATGTTCATGGTAAGGTAAGAGCCCCGTTCATGTTGCATAGACATTTTAATTGCATTTTGTGTCTGTTACGAGGCACAAAGACACTATTAATCTTATGCCACCATAACTGCCGTTTTAGCAAAGTGAGCTCTGGGCATTAGCTGCAGCAGCTCTGTGTTGCTAGCACCGATTCAGCTCGTTTTTTTTTTTGCTATCGACAGTACTCACATACGTATAGCGATCAAGATCAACGTAAAAATTGCCAGAGTTCTCCTTTAAGTCTACATAAGGACTGGGGAACAAGTTGACATATTGGGGTTTTTCCTCCTTATACATAAATGAACATCTATCTATACATCACACACAAACTCACACACAAACTCACCTGGAGGTAGACTCCCATAAATTACAGCACATTCTAGTCCTCTGGCCTCAATCTGTCTACTTATGGAGTAGATGTCATTTTTACTGAAGCAGACGATGCAATCTCCTGGTCTCAAGTTGTCTAATGACTCCACAGCATGGTCCAAGATTGTGAATGGAGTTAAACGCTGGTAGGTGTTGACCTTAGGAGAGAGAAAAAAATGGAGAGACAGAGAGAGGGTTACCCAAAGACAATTATTAATTTTTTTTTTTTAAACCTCAAATAACATCAGTGACACTCCCCTCTCCTACTGTACTACATATTACAGCCTCACCTCCACCTCCTCTCCAGTTGTGAACATCAGCTCTCTGATAAAGTCTATGGCTGCTGGTTCCCCGCACACATGGATCTCCTCTGCACAGAGACCTACACATACACAGAGAAGATGTTAACTGCCAAAGTCGGAAACATTAATCATTCAAAAATAAATTATAAAATCAAAAGGTATGAAGAAAACATGCAAAATCAGTGTCCATTAGGGTTTTTAGAGGTGACCATGCATGTATCCTGCCTGAAAATGTTGCGTTTGTGTGTGTGAAAACTCTTTCATTTATTAATTATCATAAATGTTACTATTGCTATTGCAAATATTAAGTGTGAGCTTTATTAACCGAATGGTAAAAGAAAGTTTTAGATGATGCTTATTAGTTTAGTCTTAGGCCAAATTAATCACAGAGTGAGATAGAGAGAGACATGAGGTCCAAGACAGTGAAAGAGGTCCTGTGTGTGTTTGACTAGATGTTGTTAAAATGTGCGATACTGTGTTACAAACCCAGCAGCGCTCTGGTCCAGGCCCAGCCTCTGGAGAGATCTCTGATCATTTGAATTTCATCGATTACAGCCACCTCATCTGAAGAAAATAAAAATAAAAAAAATTAAAACCTGGGCTAAACATTCTAGGGAAAGTCATCTCCCTCCTTGTTTCTCACTGAACACACATAGAGTAATTTCCATCAGTACTTAAATGACCTGACAAGAGAAACATTTGCTTCTAGCGACCAGTCATAACTATCAGTAAGTGTGCAAATGACTTAAAATGTCTGCTGCTTGAAATATCATATGATGAAATGCAAACAAATGAACCACTGTTTTTTTATTTATGTTTTATTTATAGATAGTAGCAAAGTAGATTGATTTTAATTTAACAGAATCACAACTCAAAACTTGTGCCATACAAAAGGCAAGATTCCTTTCATCTTATTTTTTTTTGTGATTTAAAGAGATGAGAATCTTCCTTATGGAAAATAGACAGGAGTCAAACATTCATTTTTTATTTAGCTGATACAATCTAATAAGATACAATTTAATGTGATGTCCAACAGATAAATGTTTTTGAGCTTTCTTGTTTTATTTATGCTAATGAACTGAAATGTGTGTATGCGTTATGTTTACTTACAAGGTGTGGTGACACTGCACATCTCAATGGTGCAGGCCACATGACCAGCTGCTCGACCATCCAAGTCCATGAAGGTCCTCTCCTCTCCAGTAACCAAGTCACATGGCACACCCTACCAAAACACACGGGGCAATAGTCAACAGTACAGCATGGGGATAAAAGATGAAATCTTAAAAACACACAGAGATGGGAAATAGAAAAGACAGGATAGTGAGATAACACAGTTAGATGAGGACACTTTACTTTCTCAGACTCAAGACTTTTTTCACATACAGTATGGAGTAGTAAAACTCCAAGACCTTGATGTGTGAAGTCAGCGGAGTTCCGCTTAAAAAAAACCAAACGGATGACAGAAGAAGACAAATACGTACGGCATTATTGCTCTTCTCAAAGATCTCGTGGGCCAGTAGTTTCAGCGGGCCACAGTAGACTCCAGACTTAGCAGCCAGGTAGCGCTGGATAGCGTGGTAGGTTTTACCACTGTTAGTGGGTCCAGCATGGAAAATCACCTTCCTTTGGATGGCACGAGCCTCAGGGTACCTGTTGACCCACACACGCACGCACGCACGCAAGCACGCACCACAAAGTAACAGTGTGCAAGTTATGACACATGAATTTAAATGGTGACTGAAACCTACAGCCAGTATAAAAGGAAGAAACAGTGTAAACCACTGTTGTACCAGAGTGTTAACTCCAGTATCAGATGTATAAACGACACACACAGTACATGAGACTGACATTCCTAGGCATCTCTAATACATACCAGTTGGCTGGGACTCGGAGGTCCGAGATCTTTCTCAGGTCTTCCATACAGTCCAGCATAGGAAAGATTTGCTTGGCGTGACGCATAAAGTACGGGTATATGTCATCTACATGACCTTGAGAACAACAGAAAATAGAGCTAATTAAAGTTGGAGTTAAATTCATTAATATTATCTCTTGACACAACTCCATCTTGAGGTTTAATTAAAAACCGACAAACCTGCTCTAGAGCAGATGTCACTCAGGATGATGTGCAGATCGGCGGGGAGTGATGTCATTTCCAGAACATACTTCCTGAAGCTAATGAAGGCCTGGTGGAACAGACGAGCTGTATACACACACACAAAAAGACACATAAGGCTCACCATACAAAACATGCTGGTTAGAGCTTCATTCTGATTAGGATGTTGGGACCAACATTATGTTTTATAGAAACTCTTCACTTTCTGTTAATTGAAAATATTTTGAGTTCATTAGTCTTCATTTTTACTATGAACGTTTATTCTTCTAACAGATTAAACATGCTCTGGTTGATGACAACATTTATCAGGCCAAATAAGTAATAACAAATTAATTTCACAACAAGTGGGACATTTAAAATAACCTTAGTAGAGACTGATGTTGGTTGAGCCCTGGCTGTATTTACACCTGTATGGTGACATAACTGCATCTTGAAAAGGGTCTTCATAACATTTCCTTTTTACTCACCATGTATGTGCGAGGATATTTTGACTATTGATTGAGGATTTAAATTTCTTTATTTTGGAATGTGAATACATGTCTTTACATTAAATTTCTATATAAATTAATTTGGTAAATTATCTGCATTCCTACAGCTTTTATCCAATTTGGACCTCAGTGTCTTGCTTAAGGACACTACGACCAGTGGGCAGTAAGAGCCGGGACGAACCCCAACCGTGCAACTACCTCCTGAGCCACAGCTGCCTTAGAAGTTAACAGCCAGGTCAGGTTAATTAGTATAACTGTTAAATAATAAATGCTGTCATGATTATTACCATATATATATATATATATATATATATATATATATATATATATATATATATATATACACACACACACAAAATCACTAACGTTAAATCAATAACATTTACATTGGCGTCAAAATTATAAGTTTTTGAAAAAGTATTGACATCTGTGAAAATGTTATTTAATTCCTCACCATCCAGGCCATGGTCTGCTGCCATTTTCTGAATCTCCTTCTTCTTATAAAACCGGTTCAGAACTTTCAACAGTTCATCTGAATCAGAGAAGAGACAAACACTCTTATGTCTATTATTAACAGAGAGCAAACAACAACGTGACACACAGTGTTCAAGACACTGTACATCTGAGACATCTCAGAAAGCCTTGTTGGCACACAGAAAAAGAAAAACTGAAAGCAACACCATACGTTAATTGTCGCCTCTGTTTCCGAAGTGCAGAATATTTCCACAAAACCTACAGGTCACTTACACTTAAACACAAGTAAATTCACTCACTTTTATCGAGTGGTTGTGTCAGCTCTATCCCCACGCTCCCATCTGCCGAGAAGTCAGTCTTCAGAGAGACGGGGACAAACAGAGAGGTGTCCGGGGGTTTTGGAGAAGAACTGTTTGATGAGACATTTCTGCTGCATACCCCAGCACCAGCCTGTTGTTGTTGTTGTTGTTGTTTGTGTAACAAACCAGACCCACAAGACGCATGGCAGCTGCCAGCGGTAGTGCGGCCAGTCCGGGTGCTAATGTGGCGTTGAAGCCGAGAAAACAAATACATACACCGGTTTACTGACATCGCTGCAGGTCGTGTGTACCCCGGGTATTAGCACCTTCTGCGGGCTACGCACAAAATGTGCTATTGCCGCTCCATGCTGTTCAGCAGCTCTAAATATGTGGATTACACACCACAAACTCCGCCAGAGGACGGTCAACACCGTCAACACTATCCTCTTCCTGCTGACACAACGTGGGACAGGACCAGTCGCTAGTAGAGCTGACCACAAATGTGCCTGTGTTGGCATTGAACATAAAACTATTTGTATTCAAAACGTAATGAGAGCTACTCGCTTAAATTAACCATAACTTTCCAAATTATTTAATATGACCGAAAATTAATATTTGTTTTGAATATTGTGTAGCAAAGAAAGCAAAAAATATAAACAGGCAAGTAAGGACTACTATATAGCTGAAGCCAAAGATCGTAAATGCAATACTGATGATTACCTCGCCATATAAAAATGTCCCGCTTTAGCGTCCCTTTGCCTGCCTAACACGATCTTTGAAGGTTTCCAATGCGATGCATTCGTTCTCTTAATACATCCATGATTCACTCAAGTTAACTCTGCAGAAAGAACTTTCCATTTGTGGTAGAATTGTAGGCCTATTTATGTTTTAGTAAATTCTGTTAGTTAATAAAAAAGCCATGATGAAAATGTGTCTATTCCATATCCTTTCTACTATATTTAAAGACATTTTTTCTAAATGTAGCTATTTCCTTCAAAACCCAAAGTTCATTACAACACTACACCCCACAGAACATTGTTTATCAAAGTTTCTTGTGACTACTATGTACCATGTGCAGTGATCCATCAGCTGAATGTGATAAAGGTCTTTAAAATATTTACAATGTGGGAGTCAAGCAATTAAAGTCTCTCTGAAACCTCTCACACACTTTCCCCAGGTGGTCATCCTAAAGAAATTTTAAAAAGCAGACCCAAACAAATGTAATTATCATTATGAATGTGTATGACTTTAAAAATAAAGGACCTGAAAGCTGTGGGTATTTTCCACACAGAAGTCTAGTCTGATAAATACATTCTTTGTACAAGACTTGGTGAGATGTACCTGTTAACAATAAAGAACTGAACTCTTATGACTATATGTTGTTTTAAAGAAAGAGTGTTGTTCAAAAGATATTCTGTATAAATTTTCTTTATTCATGATTCATTTTGGCTATATATTTGGGTTTGGTGTATATACACATCATATACACACACGCACATGTCGATGGCATGTTCAGACATTGTGTAAAGATTAACATGCAGTAGATGAGATGGGGGCAGAGTTTTGGCATTTAAGTGTTTCTTCATAACCTTTTAAGGTATTTTAAAGTACACCAAACAACCCTACCTGTACAGTGTTTAGAAAGACAGAAAATATGTCTGACAGGCAGAAAGCATTACCTGCAAATAAATTACACTGTTTCCAAACAAAAGAAAACCAGATTGCAAAGGAACAAACATATCTTAACTGTAAGATGAGTGTTCAGAGGTTTATAAAATGAAACATAGAACATGATAGCATGACTTGCCCATGAAAGAGACAAAAAGCAACAAAATAGTGTACTTAGTCAGTCCAATTAAAACAAATAGTGATATATAAATGACCGTATCATTTCCATTATAGACACAGGAGATCTCGGAGTTGAAGTTGTCCTTGAGTGATGTTTAGTTTCAGCTTCCATGCCCCTTTGTAAGTAAGTTAGGCATCAGAGGGGAAAGTGCAAAACTGGCCACAGATCAGAGCTTAAGGGCAAATTCAACCTACACACGTAACATCACCAAACTGTGTGTGTGTGCATGTGTCTTTAAAGCAGGACTTAAACTGTCCGGTCTGAGCATCACAGTGGAATATTGTTGGATTTTACAGTATATTGATATGTTATCCCTTCTAGTGCTTACAATAGCAGACATGAGCCATTTTTTAACATTAGTATTCTACTTATATCAAACGGCTCCAAAAAATGCTGCAACCTATGAAGAAGAAAGTGGAAATGTCATACATTTTCAGGTATAAGTAGCCAGACAACTTCTTCAACTTTCAAACTTTGTTTAAACGTTGAATTTAAGATATCGAAGAAAATGTGACGGACGTGAGAGAACTTAAAGGTTCAGTTCACCCAAATTACAAATGAACATATTTCATATTTTCAGTTTTGTCATCTCTCTCTACAATTTCTCCCTCCATCCCAATAAAATGGAGGTCAATGGAATTTAATTTTTGGTGCTCAAAGCAATCCAACTCCCTGTTGATCCAGATAATCCAAATATCTGGCTTGAAAAAAAATATGTTCTTTTTTTGTAATTTGGGTGAACGGACCCTTAAAATATCTTAAGGAAGACAAACAACAAATGGTTTCTATTCTTCAAGATTAGTCATAAATAAACATCACTTTAAAGACCAAGCAAAAGGCCCTGTACCAGAGAAACATCTTGACTTAAGAAAAACCTAGGGGTGAATCGCCAAATCAGTTTGGAGGCAATCCTGTAGTAAGCAGACCTCATAAGTGAATACCGCATCACATATTCAATTTAACAAAAGACTGAAATGTTGTATTGAGCTCAAGAATCTTTTACAAGCAGCAACTTTGAACGTATGATGCTTTAAGATCTGCAATGATTAGTCGATTAATCGATTTGTGAATCGTCAGAAAACTAATTGCAACTATTTGGATGGTCGATTAAATGTTTCAGTAATTTAAGGTAAAAATTACAAACATTCTCCAGTTCTAGCTTCTCCAATGTAAGCATTGGCTGTGTTTCTCTCCATTATGTAATTGTAAATTTAATATTTTTGGACTTCTGGTCAAACAAAACAAGACATTTGTAGAGGTTACCTTGGGCTCTGGGAAAGTGGGATGGAGCCATTTCATTAATTTATATAACATTTTATAGACTAAACGATTAATCAATTAATTAATCGAGAATGTGCAGTATAATCGATAATGCAATTAATCATTAGTCGCAGCGCTAAATTATTTTATAGGATTAAATTATTTTATGACATAAATGACATTGAAATAATAATGCTCTTCTTGAATCAAACACATTTCTTGTACGGAATCAAATGTGGACTGGAACTGGAAAGATGCAAGACTGGAAAATGTTTTCATTTTACCAAAAACAGCCGCATTTGAAGATGAAATAAAAGATAACATTTGTGTTAAGATGGACATTTGTTGCACCAAACAGACATGGAAGAGTGCATGGAAGAAGCAGTCTGGGGACTGTTGCAACATACTTACCAACAACTGGAAAACTCTTGATTTCCCAGCAAGACGGATCAACAGGAGCAGTGGCAACATCATAGCTTATTGTGAATAAAAACAGAGTACGTGTGTTGACTCATAGCTTAGCTTCTCATTTCCTTCGTTCAGGCTGATCCCCACGTCTTAGATACTTCAAATCACTGGCTAGCCCATCCAGACTCTAGAAGTGTGTGTGTGTGTGTGTGTGTGTGTGTGTGTGTGTGTGTGTGTGTGTGTGTGTGTGTGGGAGGGGGGGATGCCAGAGAAAGTCCAGGATAAGTGCTGTCCAAATATGCAAACAAAAGAAGCTCCTGTTGCAGAAGAAAGGGATAAATGCTATGGTATAGTGGTCTGTAGCCGTCTCCTCTTTGCTCCTGTTTTATTACGCATTCAGCAAACTGAGACTGTATGGCTTCACTTGTGTATGAATGTATGTGTGTTTTCAGAGACGCCAAGATCAAACAGGCTGCCTCACCGTTCCTTACTTGTGTCGGTTTGATTTGCATTCTTGCCTTGACATTCAGCTATCAGCCGTCTTGGATGGTATGCTTGTGCATCTGTATGCAAGTGTGTTTCAGTCCTGGGGGAGAGAGTGAAAGTGGCCGGACAGCTCACATCTGAAGCTGTGGAGTGATGACGGGGATGTCTGAAGGTATGTTATATGTATTCATGTATACATTTCTCAGTCCAGGGAGATAGTGTGGCAGCCCTCACACCTCTGGCTGTTCAGCAGTGAAGAGTTGGTGTGTGTCTGTGTGTATTTTCAGTTCATAGCATCACCCTCACATCTCTGGTTGCTCTGCATCAACTGGCTGGGTTCGGGGCTCGGGTGACTCGTAGCGCTGATGGAAGTTTCTTTTCCTGATCTTCTCTGGAGCTTTTCTCCACAAAACAATCTCCTAAACACAGAGGCAGAAGAATGAAGGAATGAAAATTGACAGTAATCCCAATTCGAAAGCTAGTGGTTGTGTTTCCATTCAGTGTTTCTCACCAAAACTAAATGTATTTCAAATATGTGTTAAATGTGTTTCCTTTGTTAAAAAACATCTGCAGAGACAACATTTTAAATCCTGCATTGTTTGCATCCATGTTTGCTTGGTAGCAGTGGTCTTCTTCGCTGCCTTTCTTGGCCATTGCTACGCTTCTTGGGCAGTTGCCCTACCAACCATTATCATCAATGAATTAATCAACTTTGTAATATGCTTGACAGACAGACAACTTTGTAGTAAAGCACCAAAACTAGTCTCTAGTCTTTTCAGATGATTTTACATAAAAAGGTTGATGATCAATTTTCTAATCATGTGTATGTCACTTTGAATTATTTTAACTAATTAAATAAATAATTTAATGATAATGTTGGAAAACAAAGATTTTTTCAATTTGTAATGGTCCACATTCATTTCAGGACGACTTAGATTGTATTTCAGGACGTTTCTCGGAGAATGGTGAAAAAAAGTTAGGTAAGGACCCAGGGACTCACTACATTGAAAACCTATCATCACTGCTGATGTAGAATACTAGCTAGATGGTGTTTTAAGCCCCCACCGTCGACTTCAAGGCACCTAACCGTAACCTTTGCCTAACCCTAGGGCCTTCCATGCAGCGCTGCCTGAAAGACGACATTGGGGGTTTAAAACACCAAACACCAGAATGCTCTTGCTGTGCCTGCAAGTGTGTTACCTGTTGTTTAAAGTATCTTCTGTCCTCTTCATCTACCAGCACCAGATTAAGGAAGTAGCGTACAGAGAACTTCTTGTTGACATCCCTCATAGTGGGTGTCAGGTCATATCCTGTAAGGAAACAGAAGATGGGATATGCTAACACTTAATCTTTCAGTACAAATATGCTATTATTACTTGTAACTGCAAGAGAAGAGAAGAGAAGAGAAGAGAAGAGAAGAGAAGGAAACTTACCTGCCAGGAACAGTCTGATGGGGATTGATTCTCCTTTAACTGGAGCTCCATCCATGATTTCATACTTTGCAACCGTCTCTGTCTCTGTGGTAGTACTAGGACCTAAAATGGAGGACAAAAATGACTTGATTATGTGATAGAATGCGGTAAAGTGGAACAGAGCTGACCGAGGTTTATGCTCTTATTGGGACCTTACAGAAGAGTAAACCAACTACAGAATTTTACAGGTAGAGAAACCTCAAAAGTGATGAACTTCAACGTTAACAGAGTCATGCTGCTGGTCCATTTGCATTTCAGATCTGTGTTAGTTTCATTTTACACGTATTTACCCTTGATTCTTACCTATGCCTGTTATCTCCTTCTTGATGAGCTGTAGCTCCATGTGTTGGATCTTGATCCTGACCAGCAGGAAGTAGATCTTCCCAACAATCACATCCTTAAGGTGGTATCTAACAAAGAGACACACCAAGAGGAGCTGCTTGAACTGACTTATTGTTATTTGGGGCTTGTTGAGGGAGCAATAAAGACGTTACCATGAAAGTCGGGGGGAGGAGGAAATAGGGTAAAGAGGACAGAACAGAACACTGTGCAATAAATTATTAATAATCTACTCACATACATACCTGGACACTCTAACTGCTCTTAACTGCTAATTTATGCTAAATGTCATTTATTAACTGTATAATAACACAATACCATACACAGTCCTATATATATATATATATATATATATATATATATATATATATATATATATATATATATATATATATATATATATCTTTATTTATCTGTAGTTTATTGTTGTTTTACTGTTTATATTTGTAAAAATATTTAGCTAAAAGTTTATTGTTATTCTTATACTGTATTTTTTCTATTTTTTTTCTATTTAAAGAGTGTTTTGTAAGATGCTAAAATCTGCTGCTGGAAATCAAATTTCCTTGCGGGAGTCATCCCAAAGGGATCAATAAAGAGAAGTCTAAGTCTAAGTCTAATATTGGACTTACTTTGACTTATTGTATTCAAACTCAATGTGCAGGCAGTCTTCTATGCCAACTTCCATCTTGATCGAGTTGTTGACATCTGGGTAGGTGGCTAACTGGTGGACAATCAGCTCGTATTCCTTCACTAAGTCAGACAGACGACGAACTATTGTCACCCTGAGGAAATACCTGTGAGAAGAACAGACAACGCAAGCTTTAAGAGTCGGACCGAAACAATGTTGAAGATGCTGTCATCCAAAGATAATTCCCCTCTGTGTCAATCTGTGACAACCACATGAAATTTGCAGGAAAAATAAAATGGAGTCTTTTCTTTCTCCTTCAAATGTGTGCATAACTAACTCAAACAACCCTGAATGTGTTTTGGTCATATTTTGGCTAGCCACTGCAATTTTCATGTATTGTTCCTTAAAATCAAGTAAAATTGGGCTGTTTCTAAGACATATTATTAATAGCATAGGGCTGCAACTAAACTATTACTGTAATTATCCATCCGTTGACTACATTTTGATTGACTGATTTATTTCCCATCTCCCCAACTTCTCATTTATAAGATTACATCATACAAAACATAGTCGTGCATTGCCAGACCTACCTCCACAGCTTGACATCCCGGGATGGGAGAAAAACGTGCTCTGGTTTATTGGCATTTCTTTAAACCAATCACAATCATCTTAGGCGGTGCTAAGCGCTGGACGGAGCAATAGTGCCTCTGCAAAATAGCCTCGGGAAGGAACTTGTTTTGTTGGAACGTGTACGTTCAAAGGTTGTTTTAGTCGTGCAACAGAAAACTCAGATTGGACAGATAGTCTAGCTAGTTGTCTGGATTTACCCTGCAGAGATCTGAGGAGCAGTTAACCATAGTCCTCATAAATTGACCGGAGTTTAGAACGGCAACACAAAGAAAGCGGAAGGTGGTGGACATCTGGCCGAAAATTAGGGACATCCGGCGGAATTTCCCACGTCACCTGAACAATCCCGGAAATGAAACGTCGTCGATATAGACTATACAAAACATGATTGGTTAATGGTCACATAACTGGTTATGTTTCAGCCGTGATTTCAGTTGTGACTTAAACCATAAACAAGAGCTGGGCAATATATCGATATTATATCAATATTGTGATATGAGACTAGATATCGTCTTACATTTTGGATATCGTAATATGACATAAGTGTTGTCTTTTCCTGGTTTTAAAGGCTGCATTACAGTAAAGTGATGTCATTTTCTGAACTTACCAGACTGTTGTAACTGTTCTATTATTTGCCTTTACCCACTTGGTCATTATATCCACATTACTGATGATTATTTATCACAAATCTCATTGTGTAAATATGTTATGAAAGCACCAATAGTCTACAATATCGTTGTGTTATCGATATCGAGGTATTTGGTAAAAAATATAGTGATATTTGATTTTCTCCATATCGCCCAGCCCTACCATAAACTGTATATAAAGATGGACAACAAGTCTCCATTTCCTCCCACTGTACAAAAATGAAGCCAAACTATCTTGTAATTTTGGAGCCAGAGTCTGTGTGTGCAGTAGTGATCAGGCGGTGGAGCCGATCATACACCAGACCATACACCCACCCAACCAATCACGAGTCAATCACAGCTGTCAACCATGACGTTTCAATAGCATCAAATAACTAATAAAATTAAATTATAAAAACTTATCAGAAAAATGAACACTTGAACAAACATCCGTGTGATGACATATTTGGAAAAACATTATTGTGTCTTTGTGTCTATGTCTAATCCTCTAACAGGAGGGGGCAGGATTTATGACACACTGCAGCCAGCCACCAGGGGGCGTTCAGGATGTTTTGCACTTCTATGCATTAACCACTGATTTGAAACTACAGAGTAGAGCATTGTTTGAAAGTGTTTGGTATTGTGTTCCAAAAGTTTGTAGCTCTAATGAATCATAAGAGATAGAAAATGGAAAGAATTTTTAAAATCACATGATCCTACAATTGGTCACGCTGTTAAAAAAAAGAAAAGAAAAGAAAATCGTATAACGGTTATATTTGTAAACCTGTAGCTAGCAAAATGTTGTCGATAACAAAAACGATTGATCAACCTATTTATTGTATTTCCTGTACATGAACAATAAAATAATGAATTTCAGCACTACTGATACCAATACTAATCACAGCAAATATATGTATTGATCCCTGTAGTGAATATCTCGTACTGTCTCCCTCCATTGTGACAACAGCACAGGAGAAGCTAGAGCAAAGTTCTCCTGCAGACTGTGTGCTGCCATAAGACTGAACGTGGATAAGAGATGCTGAAGTTCCCTGCCAATCAAAAACATCAAGTCAGACTAAAACACATGGGTGTCATAAATACACCCTGTGTGATTGATATGATAATAGAACCTGCAGTTTGCCTTATGTCAAACTGTGTAATAAATATACCTTAGCCTGACATTCGCTCCGGTATAGGACTCATAGGGCTTCTCCACCTGCATGAACTCAAAGTCGTAGCTCCTGTTCTGGGTGAGTTCTCCAGGTAGAGCCAACTCTTTCACCAAGTCCACAAACTCATGGGTGTTGCTCTTATCAGAGAACAGCTCTGAAATACAGCAGAGTGGATTTAGAGTGATGGTGTAGCATTCATGACAGTTTAAAACAGGCTACAAAAAGTTTGATGTATTAGCTTAGTATCGATTCCACGCTCTTTCAACACACTGCTCTCGTCCCCCCTCCTCCTCCTGCAGATACAGTTGGAGGAGGGTTTAGCTACACTATGGCAGGCTGCACATGATGACCACATGCTTTGTTAAACCTTTTAGCCACATGAGAAAGCCGGCAGCTGACAAGTAGTTTTCTAGCTATGAAGCATATTAGCATTTCAAATATTTCATGGAGCTAGTTACGTAAAGCAATTTAGAGGTTATAAGTGTTAAACAGAAATAAATCCATCAGCACCAACCTACTGACATCAGACCAAGTAAGTTGGGTAAGCTCAACATAACCATAAATAGCATACTCCATACACTGTACAGAGATATAAATGCACCACTTCACGCTTACCTATCTGTCCAACAAACTCAATGCGGATGCCTTGATGCTCCAGTCGCTTTCCTCCCTGCTTCACATTTAGATTCACCTGGAGAGGAAATATTTGATATCAAGTAAAAACATGTTGTCACAAAGAATATTTTTGACTTTGAGTATCCTCTCTTTATAGAACACAAAAACATCTCTGACAAGAACTATCCCTTGTTATTTGGATAATATTACTTAATAAAGCTGCTATATCTGCGGATATATTTGTGGATCCTAAACAAACTAAGAGGCTTCGCTTCCTCCTGAAGTCAGAGCAAATATTGCACACACATCAAAAGAACCATCATTTCCCAGTGGGCTCAGTTAAAGAGAGGATCCCAGAATAGACTGTGGTATGGCTGAGAAGTCTGTTATCTGCTGACTGGAGTACTGTTAACAAATACAATGACAGCAAATTTAAATTAAGCTTCATGTGTGTAGGACGGCCTTACTGAAACTTGTGGAGCACTGCATTTCACTTTATAAATAATGTAAACTCAGTTTACCTTGCCAGACACAGACTCTCCATCGTAGAACAGGTAGTGTTTCTCCACTTTGCCATCTTCTGTCTTCAACTCGGCTGTCTTTCTGTTCTCTGCATCGTTCAGCAGTACGTCTATCTCACATACCGGCCCAAATAAACCTCCTAGGAAACTCTGATAACACAAAGTACAGCATAGAAAACAGTGTATTATATACAGAAACAAGCTATTTATGAAATGCATAAGACTATTTGTTCTGAGTTTACTAATTGGGGGTTTGTCAGAATAATACGTTAAATAAGACTTTATTCAGAGTAGATTAGGAGGTACTTCCTTGCTACATTAATCCTGAAAAGCATGAACGGCACATTTCAAGCAGAATGACAGTTGACATCTTTTTTAAAACTTTAAGATTCCTCTTTCTGGAAATGCTGCAGGTGAAACAGAGTGAGCCAAGTATATTAGAATTTGTTGCTGTCTGCAATAACCACGCACCACAGCTAAGTTCAACATGTATAGTGTGTGTGTGTGTGTGTGTGTGTGTGTGTGTGTGTGTGTGTGTGTGTGTATGAATGGGACTGATGGGTGTGCTAGTCTGGACACAATCACAGTCTGAATTTGTAACCATGTAAATCCCCGACAGTTACTCCCGGTTATTTCCACACTAACTCAATCACTTATCATCAGCTGCACAGCCACATCATTTTTCTCTCAGCTGGCACAGAGTCACTAACACATGCTTCAGCATGAAGCAAATCTGAAGCAATCAGCCCAATCATCGAGATGACATGTGAGACCAGTCGCTGCCTGGACACGAATGGGATGCTTTTAATACACTGTATCCCTTAAGAGGAATTCCTAGATAATTTAGGAGCATCCTAGTACAAACTCCAACCTTATGAGCTTCACAGGAGCAAACACAGAAACGGTGCTTCAAAGTCAGTGGGTGTCAACCTGCAATTGTCCGTAACTAACTAAATCAGGAAGCGATCAAGGCTTATCCTTTAAACATGAACAAATTTACGCAATTTAAAGAGTTGTTGCTAACCATAGCTGCAGGGCCGTTAGCTAACTAGCCAAAACATCATTGGGAAAAGCAGAGACGGCCTCGTACTGATGCTACTTCGAACGACCCAGCTAGCTTTCCTGTCAGGCTAAAATATGACATTGCTGCTGTCAAGTGAAACTGGGGGCCCGTGTAAATGCTGGTTTTTTATGAATTAATACCTCAGTTCATTTCAAACAGCTGACGCTTGTTTTTACACTCACCATCTCGGCCGTGTAGACAGTTGAAGCTAACAGCTAGCCTCGATCCGTGTAGCCCGTCTGTCTGAACCAGGAGGTAGTATCAAGGCTCATGTGACCCGGGTCATGTGTGTGTTGTCAGGGGGAGGAGGCTAAAAAAACTCCCCTGGGATACAG
Organism: Perca flavescens; assembly: GCF_004354835.1. Classification (NCBI taxonomy): domain Eukaryota; kingdom Metazoa; phylum Chordata; class Actinopteri; order Perciformes; family Percidae; genus Perca; species Perca flavescens. The sequence continues at coordinate 28,528,237 of NC_041331.1, read as the reverse complement.
TACGGTTGAAGACACCAGACACACTATTCACATTACTGTGTATTATTAAGAAAAATATTAAGTGACTTTGTTTTACAATTGCTGCTTGATCCAGAAACAAATCCATGACTAATAATTTTGGGAGCAAAGCAGACATCCAATTGCATAATTACATTGTTTATTTCATTAGTTCATAATGTCGTTATAAAAATCACTTAATTCTAGTGACAACCACATAATCCATATGTCACTTTAATTAGAGAATGATCATACAGACATTTTGAAGCCAATACATATACTTATTAATATATAGCCTATATATAAAGTTTTGAGGAAACATGATATATTGTTTGATGTTGTTTTTTTTAACATACACACCTTTTTTTGATAGGGATCCCTTAATTTGGTTATAAAAAAAAATGTGTGACCAAAATATGTAGGCTACTGAGTGGGACATTTATTTTACAGTTAAAGATCAGTGCTCTCTGCTGGCAGACTAATGACGATACTGCTTCTAAATTTCGTCAGCCATATCTTTATACACATTTATCTACTGCAATTTGTTGTTACTTGTCTGAGTCTGCCAACATATACACTGATACAATACAGTCCTATGTGGGATAAACTAATATTTGAATAAAATCTGCCATACAACTGATTTGTCTTTATCTTGCTTTAATTGGTGGTGTTGTTCAAAACACCCCTCACCCTTTAAATTAGCTTTCCACTAATTATTCTGTTTATCATGTTGTTTAGTGTGCACATTTGTGTTTAATGTACCATCTCATATTCATCTTTTATATGAGTATTAACATAGCATACAATGTGCAATATCTAAGTAAGTATTTATGATTAGTAATGCATTACATACATATTCTCTTCATGTTAGAAAAGTAGATTTATAAAGTAATTTTAGTTGAAATATTTATGCAAAAAACAGCCTTGGAAATGATACAACTATAAAGCATCCAGAGATAATCTCTTTAATGTTCTGAGCAAGTATAAAAGTGAAGGCTGGAGCAGATGAGGATAAAGTCAAGAAAACTCTGTTCACCCATTAACTATCCAAACTACCCAACTGACTGCAGATATATAATAGCTAGACAGTTAGAAGAACTGATAGTAAGACAATATTTTGAAAAAATCTACTGAAAACACAATTGATACTGTTGATATAAATCCTTTATTGTATTTCAAATGCAAATTAGACAACAGAGCATGTTGAAATGCATGCAAGTGCACAATACATATTTTGAACATGTTTCAGCTCACAGTGGTTAAGATTGCGTGAATCCGTTCCTGAGGGGTTTGGGTGTGCAAGATTCTCTTGTTCAACTTTGCAGAACAGAAGTTTACCAAAATATGTTGCATAACCCTTCTGGCTAAGTGTAAAGTGTCAAAACATTTGAGACAAAGGGATCAGATAATATAAATATGGATTTTCTTTTGTGTGTCTTAAGGGAACACATGCCTCATAGCTTCAAAACAAAAATGGTTGGACCCACAGCTATACAGAATGAGCAATACGTGGACAAAGACAAACATCTTATTGCACTGGTGTTACAATTATTTGAGCATGTTCAAAATTTTATAGTAAAAAGCATATTCCAACTTACATATCTTTTCCACAAGAAAACGCAAATACAGGTCACTGCCAGCTTAAACTAAATTAAAGTGTGTATATGTCTCAATAATGCAGACCATTCTTTTACTTTAGTAGCTACTTTTCAATTGTTTACAGTTGTACTTCTGCCCCTGAAGACAGTAATTCCTACCAATAGCACATTTGTCAATGTCTGAGCAACATGTTTTTAAACCACCAGGTGGTGATGCAATATTTGTTTTACTATTTGAATAGATAGAGAAGAAATGAAATAGATGCTAGCCTTGTATGTGTGTGTGTGTGTGTGTGTGTGTGTGTGTGTGTGTGTGTGTGTGTGTGTGTGTGTGTGTGTGTGTGTGTGTGTGTGTGTGTGTGTGTGTACAGTCTACAGCTGCAGAAGGTGGTCTTCTTTCAGCTCCTGCTCTGCTGGTTTTGCCTCACCCACCAGAGACCTGCTAGGGAACAACCGCCTCATGCCACTCGTAACCCCAACTACAAGCAGAAAAACAAGCATGGATCAGACTACATGAAGCAGAAAAAAAGGAGGACCTTGAAAACTATTGAATTCTTGCAACTCAGGAGCCTTTTTTTTTTAAAATTACCTTTGTATAGCTTGCCATCTTCCTCTGTCCTGGACTCGCCAGAGCCTGCATCTCTCTCAGCAGGCACAAAAGCCCAGTCTGCCATGAATGTACTTTCAGCTGCAGAGCCTTCAAAGCCTCCAGACCCGTCCTCAGTCTGCACAGATACATCCCTCTGTTCACTCATCGATGGTGTTTCCTCCTCTTCCATCCTTAACTCCACTCCATCCTCCCTTGGTGGACTCTCACCCTCATCAGGCTCTGCGTCTCTGGAAATACAATGAGATTCAGATATTAAAAGTTGAGTCTGGCAGGCTGTAGCTGTCTTTTTTTAGAAGGCTGTCCACATTTATCATTTCAGTAAATAATACTCATGTTACCATGTAACCTTATCATCACTGACATGATTGAGTTGAAGTTGTCATGACATTGACATTATAGACCAAAAAAACATATCAACAAAATAATTGTTAGTTGCGGCCCGACTGCACACATATCATTCTGCATAGTGACAGTGACAACAATCAAAACACATTTTTGAGTGAAGGGGGGCTTTAAGGGTCCAAAGTTGGGTATTACTTTGTTTATGTTTTTTCATACTGATGATATAAAATGACTAATGATACTGTTTGTGTTGAAGCTGTTACTCCAAAAAAGAACAGAGGTATATTTACTGTTTTAAGCTTTTGGTTCTCTTTAAGCAAGTGAAAGAGAAGAAAGAAAGCTTAAATCAGCAAAAATGTCTCTTTTCTTTTATAGAGTAACTCTAGAAGCAGTATCAATTTGAAATAAACCAGTCAGTGTAAGAAAATGACAGTTTCCAGTTTAATTATTGTCTTCTTTTTACATGTTATCTGGTACTTCTCACACATAACTATCGGACTACTGTGGCACATACGCTGATACAAAACAATAGACCAGTAGCAGCCCACCAGGCGTCACAGCCCACTTCCTCTCAACACTTCCCTCTGACTTCCTGTTCAAAGCAATCTGCAAAATGGAGGGCTGCTGCTGAGGCCATTGCTGCTTCAAGCAAGCTGAAATGATGTAAGAGGCCAGATAAGACTCTGACTAACAACACTTTACCATCCTTTCCACTTGCTACCTTCTGTCTTCTACACTCCTTGCCTCTTTTCCCCTTCAAGTCTCTGATCCTAAATCTGATTTTTAGAACTTTTAAAGGTCCCATGACATGGTGCTCTTTGGATGCTTTTATATAGACCTTAGTGGTCCCCTAATACTGTATCTGAAATCTCTTTCCCGAAATTCAGCCTTGGTGCAGAATTACAGCCACTAGAGCCAGTCCCACAATGAGCTTTCCTTAGGATGTGTCATTTCTGTGTCTGTAGCTATTGAGGAGGAGGGGGGAAGCAAGGTGGAGAGTGGGGGTGTGGCCTTGACCAACTGCCACTTTGCTCGTTTGAAAGCCATGATGTCTCTCTCTCATGGGTGGGCCAAATTCTCTGGGCCTTATGACCTCATAAGGAGCAAGATTCCAGATCGGCCCATCTGAGCTTTCATTTTCTCAAAGGCAGAGAGAGCAGGTTACCCAGGGCTCGGTTTACACCTATCACCATTTCTAGCCACTGGGGGACCATAGGCAGGCTGGGGGAACGCGTATTAATGTTAAAAAACCTCATAAAGTGAAATTGGTATGCCATGGGACCTTTAAAAGGTGCTTCACAACCAAGTCATTTAATTCTCAGTTGGACTTTTAACCAATTTTATAGATCAGACCAGGTGCAATTATGTGATGGTAGTATCTCAGTGGAGTAGCTTTGGCACATTGATTCTAAAGTAGTCTCACATTGCCAGACCTATGTCCACAGTGCTGCGGAGTAATGCTAAAGCAATCAGTCATCCACCTTTTTTATGCTTTAGAAAATGTGTCAGGAAGCAGTGTTTTATGACAGATTAAATGCTTGCATTTGTCATTGGACCTATTGTAAAACATGTACGTCACTGTGTTATCTGAGAGTTTACATTATGTGAAGACTATGCTACCACTGATTACATTCATTCAAATCACATTGTGTGATTTCAACATTGTAGCTGGACTGCAGCTAGATAAAATATGATTTGTGGTATTCATTTTTGAAGTTTCCTTTTTTTGAATATAAGTCATTAACTGATAGAATTGATGTTGGTTAAGAGGAACCCTAAAAGAGGAAACTGAGGGCTAAGGTCAAGACTGTGATACAGAGTTTCTCAGAAGTCACACACATTAAAACAGAATGTTTTTCACACATACCATATGTGCTAATAACACACGCACATGCACACACACACACACACACACACACACACACACACACACACACACACACACACACACACACACACACACAGAATTATTAACTGGCTCATTAATTCCAGAGGGTCACAGTTTTGAAGTTCAAGTTAAACTAAACTGAACAATCTGGACAGAGAGTCTATATAAAAAGGATGGTTTAGATTCCTTTCAAGATAAAACTAGGAAATATAATTCAATCCTAACTTCTGCTGGAAGAGTTGGATGTTGGATGATTTTACAGTAATCTAAGCTGTGAAGCAGTTGGTCACAGAGAAACGAAAAACTTCAGACACCACCAGAGGCCAAAGGGATTAGGGCCAGGGTGCAAACTGCGGGGGAGCTAGGGGGAGCTCGGCTCCCCTTAATAAGACACCCTGAAAACGTGATTTGTGAAATTTTGGGGGGTCTCTAAAAATATTGACAATGTGTCATTTTGACGTGCAATTTCAGTTTTGTGTAATGTGATCATCGTGGATTATTATGTGTAAAATTGCAAATATATTAATTCATGCATGATGGCGATTTAAACCTAATTCACTTCAATAAAGATAACTATACATGCTTCTCTTGTCATGAGCATCAAGGCGTGGTTGCGCTGCGGTGCAAATTCAACTCATGTTTAGTACATGTTAACTCAAAGATTCACAGAAAAAATATAAACATTGGAGGCCATTAATCGGCGCGCAAAGTCCTTGAAATCCATTTTGCAGTAAGCATCATATAGCCATGGCATAAAGAAAACAAGGCAGTTTAATTAATTTTGGCTTTACTGAGAAATTGTGTAGCGATGATGTTAATAGCACGACCAGTTCACCTGCTGCAAGCCCTGTTAGTTAGCACACCTCCCACCGGGGTGACAACGCAAGAAGAAGCTGAAGAAATAATGTCCTCTCTGGCTGAAGATGATCCTAACCCCTCTTGCTCCTCTCTCTCCCATTCAATTTGAACAGCCAGCAGTGGAGAGACTGGAAGAGCCCATACATGGCTGTTTGTTAAGGATGAAAGCTTGGGGTGCGTCGCTAAGGTCTAATTGAGGAATGGAGGAATTATGTTATTCTTCGGTAGCCTGAGTAACTTTAACCGTTGTTCATGTGCATACACTTGTAGCTGTTATGTATCTTTGTAAGTCATTGTAAGTCGCAAGCGCACAACCCCCTCTTCAATATACTATTGACTTTTTTATAGCTGTGTACATAACCTCAGACATCTTACCTGGACATATTGGTATCTTTGCTTTTTTACCCGTTTCTCTCAAACGGTACAGTGTATAATTGTTTCCTTCTTATTTGGTGTTTGTGTACAAAACAAAAAGGCTTTCTGAGCTTTCTCTGTATAAATACCATATATGTTCACTAACTAGTCTAAAACAAGACACCTGCTTAGGCTTTCAGCTAAAGTTGCAATCAGCAGTGTTTGATAGGCACCAGGCTGAAATCTATTCTGTTTTGAATATGTGGTTAACAGTTTTTACAGCAGTATGTTAGTTGAACAAAGTGCTGTAAATCTACAGTGTTGTGCACGTTGTGGTTAAAGTGATGGGATAAGTGTGTAGAGTTTTGAAAACTGTGTTCAAGCAATGAAAAACAAACTAGAGTTTGGGCCACATGAACTGCTGCTGTGCAGACTGTAGTTAGAGTTTGGCACATGTGACTCCAGTTGTGCCCACTGTCCTTCAGCAATCGAAAAAAAACCTGTAAATTATCTTTCAGTTCAGAGAAAACATTTCTGCCCTTAACTTCAAACTTAGCCATAGACCAACACCTTCTGCATTACTGTAAATGACGTATACTCCTACTTCTGCTCTTAGTGACTACATGAAATAGATCATGATTTCTTTAGGTCTTTCTTTCTCCAGCTCTAACCTCTCTGCCCTCTCTGTCAGTCCCTTTGTCTTTCTTTATCCCTCCACGTTGTCTTCTATTTTGGTTTTTTTTGGCCACCTACCTCACACTTATGTACTCTCTTACACACACAAACACACACACACACACACACACACACACACACACACACAAGACATGTATATACGCAGAGATAGAAGCGGACAGAGGTTGTGTTGCTGGAATTGGGTTAACCAACATAACTGATCCAATGCAGCATCAGCATTTCTATATTTAAAGTCTGCATTTATCTGACAACAGTATGTTATCACAGTCAAGGTTGTTTTGTTTTTCCAGACTTACCGATACAAAGACAATCTCACCTTAGTCTGAGCAACTCACAGAGCAAAGAAACCATCACATCCCAAGCTTGTACATTCTCACACTCACAGACACACACAGACAACACATGAATACTTACAGATACTGTGCAGCTGAAGCAGGCAGTTTGGCTGGCAGGTCGGGTCTCCACGCCATTTCTGGGCTTTTTTGGGTCACACAGTTTGCCTGGTTGTTGGGGTTACATCTCAGAAACTTATACACAGCAGTTTTAGGTGCTCCTAGAGAGAGAGAGAGAGAGAAAAAAGGGTTGTTGATGTTCAGTTTGTGCATTTTGATGCAACAATACTAAAGAGTGATCTTTGTAATAGAGTGTTTCAGGAGATTACAGCATTATTCTGAAACAGGGTAAAGTGGAAGTTGACCTAACGGTCTTCAGCGGTGTTTATCCTCTTCCATAATATGTAAGAATAGGAAGTAACCTCACCGCTTTTTCTCAACACATAGCAGCAAGTTAATCATGGAAATTATCTGATGCTAAGCATTAGCAGTTTTTTTTACACCAAGATCCTCTGTAAAGAAATTAGCTATTGAGTGTTCCATTGCTTATCATCATCTGATCGGGGGATCTTAAATGTTCGATGATTGATGTTGAGCATTCTGTTTCAAACAGTGCTCCGCCAAAATCTTGGCATTTATACATTTGATAAATTATAAGAAAAGCAAACGTAAAAAAAAAAAATTGGTGTGACATTATGGTATCACACTGATACTACTGCCAAAGATGATCTACCACACGCTACCATACAGAAGATATCTGAGAGTTGTATCAATATCATTTAATAATAAATTGGTGTTTTTATATGGGTGACAAGTAATTTGGAACTTGTTTCAGTAAAATGGACAATAATAGTGTCACTAAAAAGGCAATAATAGGCCCAGTACAAACTGATGATAATCTGTTGCTTGGGTGTAGGGGTTGGTGTCATGTGTGCATGCTATGTGACACCTATAATAAAATAAGATTTTGTTTTTATCATTTCATTTATAACATATATTCAGCTGAATGAAATCTTGATTTAGCTGCTGCTCTTATTAGTGATTGGCAAAATACAAGCAGAACAGAGCCAGAGCAACAGTAGCCTAGTTATATACTTCCTTTCATTTTTCTTTTTAAATGTAACCCTGTATTAATACATTAATTGGGACGTGTACTATAAGGAATCATTAGACATGTTCTACACATATGCAGTAGACAATATACAGAAAACTAAAGTTATACTTTGGATATCAATACATTCTTATTTGTCACATGAAATCGTTTGAGGTACAATTCCAGTATAATGTAAACCCATCAGCTCCTTCAAACCTAAATAAATATTTTAAGTTGAGTCTATAATACTACTACTTGATTTAAAAATGTATTAGGGTTTCCCTGGCAGTTTCCTTCCTCTAGGCCTATATAAAAAAAAGACACTACTTGTGTCATGGTGAGAGTCCAAAAAAAAACCTTACATGTACACAGTATACACAAGTCACAACGAAACTTCACTCGGAAACTGAACCTTTCCTCTTTCAGACTGAACATGAACTAGAGTAGGCAGGGGCTCCCACATATTTTCCCCTCATGAACCTTACTGTGATGTTATCATATGATTTTATAGTATGATTCCTGTAGGAACAGATTTTGACTTTAAAGTGTTTTGTACATATGCCATCAGATCAGCAGTGAGGACTAAGTTAACTCATTGTTAACATATGAGTCACAGTTACTTACGGTAACCCCATTATGCTGACATAGTGAGTCAAATAGCGGGAAGGTCCCTAATTTTGCTTGTCAATCTTAAAGTGACCCCAGTTTGGGGTCACTCACTGCTCTGACATTGTGAGGATATTCCGGGAATTCAAGCACTCAGGATGTTGACTACTGCCTGTCTCAATAAAGTCCACATGAAGTCCACAAGCTGCGACCTGTATCCCCGTAACAAGAATCCGAAAGTATTTAAAAATAAAATGGTCGACTTACCCTTTCCGTTATGTAAGGCGAGGCAGGAGATAACGAAGAACAGAATCAGTTTCATCCTCAACTTTGTCTTTCTTTAACAGAAATACCAGGGAAATATAAAGGCGCTCCTTCTCGAAATGAAGCTTCTTGTGCTTGGTGGTGAAGAATAAGTGTAAAAACTCACACAGACAGCCAAACTCCCCCTAAATGAGCTCAGCCCTCTGAGTGCGTCATGGTTTCCTGAAGTCTTCTTGTGCAGAAAGTGGCTGAACATCCTCTGTGGAAACTTTTTTGCTTAAGCAGCCTCAAATATCAGATATCAGGTTGGAGTTTGCGTAACTGCACACTTGGACTGAGGAAATAACAGAAGATTCAATCAGTTTTTTCTGATAATAACGTGAGAAGAAGCGATAATTTGTCTTAATTGGCTGCGGGCTCATTTTGTAGTAAGATAAGAAAACGACAGTATCTTTGAGAGTTTCTTATTTTACATGTCACAACTCGGCCCATTGCATTTGATCTGTTTAGCTCTCCAATTCATGCAAAAAAAAGCAATGTTACGCTGTCTTACTTGTGTGTGTGTGTGTGTGTGTGTGTGTGTGAGAGAGAGAGAGAGAGAGAGAGAGAGAGAGAGAGAGAGAGAGAGAGAGAGAGAGAGAGAGACGTCAAAAGACCTCAAAAGTCCTCAAAAGACCGCAAGGTCGATCACAGATTTACTGATGCCAAAATGGAGAATATGCATTGTACATACTTTATACAGAGTGAGCAGCAGCTTCTTGTGGAAGTATGATGACGTGAAACACTGTATTTGTATAAAAAAAAGAAACACGGCCGCTGTAATGAAACAGCGAGAGAAAGCGTAGCAGACGATCACGGACCGACTGGATGCGTAATTGTAGCCTAAATATATACATTAACTGACCACGGCTCTGAATTGAAGCCGTCATGATCATATCATTCAAGGATTAGGCTACTAATCATTTGCACAAATTAACAGTTGTACTCTTTGCCTTAAAAGTAAGCAGAAGATAATGTTACTCAGGAAATTTACCATGCAGATCAATTTTCTACAACGCTACATGTATATTTTTAGATATCAAAGACACTGAAGAAATTGGACTCTAAAATCTAGAAACTATAAAGATAATAAAGTGATAAATTCCATGCACACTGTAAACATGAATGGAACAGAGTATATTCATCAGTTATTTCCCCCCAGCAAAATATAAGGTCAAAATCCATTGAGGTGTTCTCTCCCTTTTGTTACATGAATGTACAGTAGCCTACATCACTAGATAGTTACTGGTCCAGTGAACTAAGACTATCATATGGGAGGATTGTACAATTAGGGTATGTTCTTAAAATTGTACAATCCTCCCAAATTATAGTCCCAGTTTACTGGACAACACAAATTGTGTGCTAAGAATGCCAAATACAATGCACATGGAAGAGGAACAAACATGATCCTTATTGTCAAAGAATCCAAAAAAAAATTAATCAACTAAAACAATTCAAGGTGCTTTGTTCAACTACAGAAACACACATGTAGATCATTGTATGTATTGCCCTTAGTAACAGACTTTCTTTTTTATATTTCATACAGCAATAAAACAGTAGCAATGAAAAAATAATGGTCAAAACTTTAAATAATTAAATGAACAGCAATATGCACCTGTTGTATTTTAATCCAGGCTGATAACAAAAGGGTAAAACCACTGCTGAGTGATCAGAAAAGGCTCCAGGATTAAATAAATCCTGGCTGTTAGCCTGGTCAGGAGCAGGCTAGCTGCACAGAATAAATCTCCATGGTGATTTATGTGCCTCCACTTTCGTGAAACCGAGTCAAGGCTAAATTCATCCAGGATATCTGGGAAATCCCAGCTTAATCCCTTATCTTGGTTTTGTGAAAAAGGCCCCTGGGAGTCACTGCAGGTCCCAAACCCCTGTTAGGGTTAAACAAAAAACTTACTCCAAACTCTACACAGCAACAGACCCATCTCCTGAGATATAGCACATTATATTACCACTGAAGTGTCCTCTCTTTATAGTATGAGTAAATGTTTGGCTGGGTTTGTGTATCAGTGTTGTGTGTGATATTATGTTGTCTTAAGTGCATGCTTTTATGTGTCAGCGCCTGTTTTTCCATTTTGTGTAGGCCTATTTGTTTTTTTATGCATCTCCACGTTACTGGTTGAATCTACTTAATTAGTTTTGAGGAACTAGCACTTTACTTGAGTATTCAAACTTCAACTTTTACTCTACTGTTGTGCATGTTTTTGCTAGCTAGATATTACAGTTACATTGCAAAAGTCATTTTGCATAATGGAATATATGATCATTTTATAAAATATGTATTTTGTAGATTAAGCCACCCAAACAGTGTATAAAGTAGTTAAAACAAGCTCCCCTTAATCATATTAAAATGCACTCTGAGTAGGGCCATATGGCATTATGAGTAGTTCACTTTTGATACTTAAAGTAGCCTACATGTTGCTGCAAATAATTCTGTACTTTTACTTAAGTAAAATGTTCAGGGCAGGACTTATTCTAATATATAATTTTCTTACCATGGTATTACTATTTGTACTTTATAGAAGATCTAAATTCATCCTCCACCACTCTCATGTTTGTGTATATCTGTGTGTTTCACTTTCTGTGACGTAACACTGTGCTGGTAAACACAAGTTGAGACATTTCAAGTGTGGAACACCTGGCATGTCCCGGTGCCTTGGGCAAATGAAGAGCATTTATCAGATTAACTCGATGATTCAGAAGTTACTCAGGATGCTCCTGTGCTGTTAGGAGCTGCAAGAGGAAAACATGAAAAGAAGAAATACATGGTTGTAACTCGAGTTGCAAGCATGTGATGCACTGTGCATGTGATTTTTAGGAAGTGTTAATGATGGTTAGATATTAGGATAAAAGAAGAAGAATTCAGTGTGCCGTCCCATCGTGACATTGGGTCAGGACCCTCAGAAATCGGCCTTTTACACAACAAAAAATAAGCTTGACAAGTTTTTGAAAATCTGGTGCGTTTTCTTCAATTTTCTTGAGAATAACAGTATGGATGTGGATGGTTGGAGTGATAACTAGCTGGACCAAGCGTGTTTTTTTTTATAAATAATATAACATTCTCTTAATGCCTGTAATGTGCCATCTATACTGTACAGTGTTGAGATAAACAACGGCGGTATGTTTTTCATGTAAGCATACTCCTATGGATGTACGGACTTATGACTGTGGATACTACAGCTACTACATTTGATCCTTGGTCTTTTTTCTGTTTTATGCTATGTGCCTTGTACTGTTTTTGTCTGTAAAATGTAAAAAAATTTAAATAAATACATGGTTTAAAAAAAGAAATCGACCTTTTGGGATGTTACTAATGAGCAGCTGTCTCGCCGCTGTCAATTTGTAACAGGTTAAACAAAAAATTCCAATAATTCTTACGCAGGTGTTTTTGAAAGAAGATCAATATATTAAAAAGAAAGAGTTTAATTGAATCGGTGTACTCTGTCCCTATATACAAACATTCATTCGTTTTTTTTTCAACCTTCCTTTATTTTTCTTCTAGGTCAAGGTCAAGTTTATTTATATAGCACATTTACAAGCAGTCACTCCTGCCCCAAAGTGCTGTACAGATACTAATACAGGTAACAGCATAAAAGCATACTAATTAACCAAGAAGAAAAAGTAAAAACCCATTAAAAACATAGTATCCCCGAAATAATAATAATAACTAAAACACATGAAAAACATGATTACAAACAGTATTAACAATGTCACATCTCAGCTTGTGTTAAAAGCCATTTCAAAGAGATGAGTTTTTAAAAGTGATTTAAATGACTCAATAGAGTTAGCTGCTTTAATATTGAAGGGAAGAGCATTCCAGAGCTTAGGACCTGCAACTGCTCTGTCCCCTCTGGTTTTCAGTCTGGATCTAGGACAGTCCAAAAAAAAAATAATTCTGTCAAAAAGACTTCAAAGTGAGCACTGGAAAACATCTGCAAGGTTGGGCTTTTTTTTTAGTTGGTCAAGTTAAACTGGGTATAATTAAAATTGTTAACAATTCTCAATTAGCTTTTGGCCAATCCGATTATTGCATAAACCACGGACTGTGGTGTGCTGTGGCTATGAAATGTCATGAGGAGAGTTTGGTTATGTGATCACAATGAAAATAGATAGACAACAAAACATAAAAAGGGACTGTTAACTTTCAGGTAATTGAAGGGTAGCTTGAACTTCTCTTAAACCTCAGTATTTCTATAAATTACCCTATCAGCAGTGTCATCATTAGAAGGAAAATCCACTCTGTCTGTATACAGTGATACATATATTATATATTATTTATACTCTGTAGTTGCTTCTTCCAACCCTTCATTGAAATTATCACTTTTATATTGAATGAAATATTCAAACCCAATTTATTTTAAACGGACCCTAACATTTTGTTGAATTTTCCTATTTATTTACCATGTCACACTCATCTTCCTGTATCTACTAATAACATATTGACACATTTAGTCGAAACCAATTTTTAATTTTTTTTAATTTTAATAATACATGTACAATACAGGATTTTCATAAAAAGAGAGAAAACACACCCTCCCTACCCCAACAGGAGAGCCATACAGGTATATTCACACCCATTATACATATATAAAAAAAACAATCAAGATCACATTATTAGTATTACTCAAGAGTCATTCCATTCTGTTCCAAAAAATGAAGGAAGGAGTCTCAGATCCTGTAAAATATGTACTTTTTTCGTTTGAGTAAGTCAGTCTTTCCATTGCTATACAAGAAGACAATTCTTTGATCCAGAGTGATAAAGAAGGACAACAAGCACTTTTCTAGCGTATGTCGAAACAAAATTTAATGTTGTGTTTGTCTTAAAATCATGCATTTGTCTTGATGCACTCACTAAAGGCTCTGCAGTCCAAGTCCATGAACACTTGAATTCTGTGTAATTGTTGATGAGTGATGGTTTCATCAGTCAGGCTACTTGATGATCAATGGGAAGGACTATGCTGACAACGTCTGTGGTTTTGTGATTGTCACATTCTGTGAGAATCAGCAGTTTAATCTCACATCACATCATCTCACTGCACCTCACTATCAATGTTATCACAGGGTGTAGTGATGCTACACAACCCAGCTTTTCTTCATGGTACACAAGCTAAACTGTGTACCTAGGGTGCGTGTTGAACCAGAAAGAGCTGCTCACCAACACCCACGCGCGCACACGCACACACACACACAGAAAGAGCTGCTCACCAACACCCACGCGCGCACACGCACACACACACACACACACACACACACACACACACACACACACACACACACACACACACACACACACACACACACACACAGAGACAGGTCACTAAGTCGAACCAAAAGAAGGCCATCCAAACATCATAAACCACAGTTTGTTTGTTTGTGTATATGTGTGTGTGTGTGTGTGTTACTGTCAGCACACACACACTCTCTGTGCGACAGAGACAGAGGTGGTTCTGTGGCTCCTGCATTCCTCTCATTGACTACCGTTGTGATCTTCTTACTCCTCTTCAGGCCTATTTCTTGTCTGTGTCAGACAAGAAGAGAAGACGACAGAGAGAGAGAGAGAGAGAGAGAGCGTGAAAGAGAACTGTTTGTTCCTGCTGACACATTGGTACGATGCTGCAGGAAGTGGTAACATAAGTTGCTATCAATTTCCTTCAGGAAATGACACAGTAGCCTGCCCAGCCTTGCCTTGCCTCACACACACACACACACACACACACACACACACACACACACACACACACACACACACAAACTGTAAGTGACATATTTAGGAGGAACATACCCAGCTACACACATTACTGCACACACAGCATGTCTCAAGTTTCCATTTAATACTCAGGCATTATAAAATGCTACAATGCCTACACAATCACTAATGTAAGAGATATTCGGTTTGATATATATATGAGAACTGTGAAGGTAATATATATTAGCATTTTCATCTATTGGATGATCATAATCATTATATCAGTATTATAACTTTTATTTAACAAGGTAATCTCATTGAGATCAATCTGTTTTGTAAGAGAAGCTTGAGTACAGACTTCTCTTAAAAGGTTTAAATCCATCCAATGGGATGAGGCATTCAAGTTTCAAAGTGGTTTTCCCTTCATGTCTGCGTTTAATATACTTTTTCATAACTGGCATAATGTGAATTGTAACCATCAACAGCATCTGCAGTTATTCTTGGCACTTGATAAAAGGAATCTTACAAGAAACTGCATTAGTGTACATAGTAATGTGCCAAAGATGAATATGAATGTATTGTGTACTGTGAATCTGTATGCATATTCTGGGTAAGGGTGGGCTCTCTTGGCTTACCAAGAGAGCTTACTGGAAAATAATTCACAGCACATTAGTTCCAAGTGTCATGTGCTAAACAGGTATGTCAATAAACGTTTTGACAAGCATCAGAAAGATTAGTGAGAGCATTAATGAAAGCAGGAATTGCAGGTTCTGATGCGTTTAAATAGTTTCCATTGAATAAAGAAACCACACATTGTTTCATAATAAACTGCAATTTACGTAACGTCAATATTGTTTATGTATGGGAGCATCTGCATTAGCTATGTTTTTCCACTTTTCTTCTCCAAAGAAGCAACACGCTGTAGTGGAAGGGGCTCTAGCGTTCTGGATAGTGCGCACCACGGCAGGAGGCAAGCCTAATTTCTGCAAGCGTTCCCGCTCAGCAGCCAGCCCCGCAGTCGCTGGGTTACCACCGGAGGTGAAATATCACGCCGTCCAGCTGTGACAGAGCGTCCTGGCGCCACGGCAGTTGCCAGGGGGGACCCGCCAACAGCTGAACCAGAGTCGGGAACCAGGATGCGCTGGTGTGCTCCGGTGTCACTAAGATGACTGACAGATTCTTCTCCTGGATGCGTTCCAGGAGGCGAGGGATAAGAGGGACCGGAGGAAAGCGTATAGGAGGGTTCTGGGTCAGGGTTGGTGGGAGAAGGCGTCTATGCCGAGGAGTGGATTGTCACGTGTGCTCAAGGAAAACCACAGTGCGCACTGTGTTTTCTCTCGTGAGGCGAACAGATCCACTTCCGCTTTCCCGAACCTGCTCCGCAGCTCCTGAACAATAGAGGGATTCAATTTCCACTCATTGTGAGAGGGCCCTCCCTTCAACATTAGGTCTGCTGCCCGGTTCAAAACCCCGGGGATGTAAACAGCTTTGAGGGACCACAGATGACTGTGGGCCCACAGCAGGAGGCTCCTGGCCATTTCCAATAGCCGAGCCGAACGCACGCCGCCCTGGCGGTTTATGAACGCTGCTGTAATGTTTTCTGTCCATACGACAACATGTCTCCCTGCTACCACTGGGTGAAGTGTTTAAGACCTTCAGCACCGTGGACAGCTCCAGGCAGTTTATGTGGGGGGGCATCCTCCTCCCACCACCTGCGACTCGCATATTCCTCCCCAGCCAGTAAGGGACGCGTCACGTGTGACGTCACTTTGCCCAGGGGAACCCCGGTTGAGAGGGTTCGAGGGTTTCCTCAATATGCCAGGTCTGACTGAAGAGAGGGAGGAATGGTCAGCATTCGCCACTTGTGGCGTATAGGCTCAATGCGCTGGCGGTGAGACCACCTCTGGATTATCCTCATGTGGAGGACACCCAGGGCGGCTACTACGCGACCCGCAGACATCATGCCCAGAAAAAACATCACAGACAACGCTGACAGTGCCGCGTATGTCGCGGTGCGCAACAACAGAGAGATCAGCGCGTCTCGTCTTGGCGTTGACAGCCTGGCCCTCATGACAATCAAGTTTATGTCCACGCCCAGATAAACTATTGATTGTGCGGGGAGCAGTGAGCTTTTTTTGCCAGTTCGTGGCGAAGCCAGTGTTTGCAGATGTCGCAAACTTTCACAGTTTGCAGCGCTGCCTTTTCCAGGGAGGGGGCCAGAATGAGCAGACCGTCCAGATAAAACAGGGCACTGATGCCTTTTTTCCGCAACGGCTGAAGTGCCGTCTCCATGCACTTGGAAAAAGTGTGGGGGGGCAGTGAGTACCCGACCAGCAGCCGGTTGTACTAGAATGGGCCCCTTGGAAAAGAAGCGCAGGAATTTCCTGTGTCTGGGAATAATTGGATGTGAAAGTATAAGTCTTTCAGATCAACAGACGTGAACCATTCGTGGTGGCGCACACATTCCAACACTTGCTTGACCGTCAGCATGTGGAATTGGGCCCCGTAATGCACCGGTTGAATTGGGGCAGGTCGAGAATAGGACGCAACCCGCATTTCTTTTGTGTGTCACACTCATCCATGCCGCGCTGTGCTCCGAAAGCGGGCGTGCGCATGTTTGTGTTTACAGACATGGCCAGCAAGGAGCGCAGAGCCCGTTCCGCCGCTGAGCGAGACGTGTGATTGTGTCGCCCAGCACATGGTAGGGCTCTGTTGAAAGGGCGGCGGCCTGTCACTGCCGACTGGGGCGGGAGCGGCCACCGGGTCACTGTCGTCTTCATCCCGCTGGCATAGCCGGGGGGAGAAGAATGCTCCCGCTGTCTGCATAGTGAGAGAGCGGTGGAGCTCCGCGTGCTGCGGTGGGCTGGTGTGTGCTTGTCATAGAGGGCGGAGGAGCGGGGCTCGAAGCCTGGGAAGACACCGCCGCAGCATTTTATGGCAGTTGCCATGGCGACGGCGCTGCTCTGGAGGAACGGGCTTCCCAGAGCCGAGCCTTTGGAGCCGCTCCGCGTCGTCGACCGCTTGGTGAGGAGGGACGTGGCTGTCTGATGACGGGGCCCAAATAGTCCATCGGGAGCTATGGGGCCGTGCAGAAGCTCACGCCTGACGTCAGTGGGTAGCTGCGACATGTGGGGCTAGGTATTTCGCTGGGCCACAGTCTGCCACGCCGTGACTCTGGACAACGCCACCGTGGACGCCATGGTCAGGGTGAGGGTGGCGGTCATGGCCTTGCTAATCTCCGTTGCTAGCTCCTGGAGTGGTGGCCATAGCGGAGATGGCAGAGGTTAGCATACCTGATCCTGGGGGAAAAGGCGCGGGTTTCCGGTGGCATAAAAAAAAGCAGCCTCCGGAAGCAGAATGGACGCCAGGCTCTGCTCCAGGGGGGTTACCAAAGGGAAGCCCACTTATGTGTCGCCTTGAACCCGAGTGAACGGGGTGTAGCGAGAGACGGGAGCCTTCAGTTTCCCGGGCTGGGAGAGAGAGAGAGCCTCCTCCACGAACGGCCGAATGCTCCGTGAAGCGTGGCCAGAGTGGAGCCCATGAGAAGGGCGGCTCCTGAGCGTAACATCCCCGCTCAAGATGCCAAGAGCGGGGGCTGGAAGCTCAGCTCAGCCGGGAGCGCTATGCCTCTCTGGTCTGCCGCCTTTTGATGATCTCCGGCAGATCCAAGAAGAGAGCCTAGCGGTGGAGGCCACCGAAACGGTGCCCCCGGCCGTTTCAGAGATGGGGAGAGCCGCAATGAGAGGGCATCAATCTCAAGGTCCAGTCCTCCCAGGGGGGAGGAGGGACAGCCGGTGACGGAGGCGTTATCCGAGGGAATCGAGCCATCGGGCTCGTGCTCGTCGATAAAGCCTTCCTCCAGCAGATCCAGGGTGTTGACGGATTGCCGTCTGTCTGCCCAGCTGCCATCCCCTTCCCCGCTAGCCTGACAAGTCAGTAAGCTTCCGCCCGCCGGTTAAGCTCTTTAGATGGCAGGCGGGAGCAGAACTGGCAGGAGGCGTCGGGGGCGAGAGCCGGGCCGGCGTGAGCGGCGCCGAGGCAGGTCTCACAGCGGGGATGGAGGTCCGGCGGCGGGATGTAGCCGGTCCGGCAGACTGTGGGGCAGAGGCGAACACCGCTGGAAGTTGTGCGGATCCAGGGTGTTGACGGATTGCCGTCTGTCTGCCCAGCTGCCATCCCCTTCCCCGCTAGCCTGACAAACCAGAAAAGCTTCCGCCCGCCGGTTAAGCTCTTTAGATGGCAGGCAGGCGCAGAACTGGCAGGAGGTGTCGGGGGCGAGAGCCGGGCCCGCGTGAGCGGCACCGAGGCAGGTCTCGCAGCGGGGATGGAGGTCCGGCGGCAGGATGTAGCCGGTCCGGCAGTTGGAGCAGAGGCGAACACCGCTGGAAGTCGAGTTTGTCTTCATACTGCTAGCTTGAAGAAAAAGTGGGAGATGAACAACGGGTCCGCTCTGTACATATACAGTATCTGCGGACGTAGTTGAAGCCCGTACTGTACGCAAGGGCGGGAAAGAAAATCTTCACGACTGCGCATGCGCAAAGGGATAAACCCAATAGCGTAGCCTTAGAGAGCGAAGCCTAGAACAATATAGTAAATTAAATGCAGGACACAGCTGTGGGAGACAAACAATATACAAACATAATTGACAAAAATGATCTAAGTTGAGGTATAGCCTGTTGTAACTTTTATAGAACTTCCTCAGATTTATTTTTTAGACATTTCTTTGCATTAAGTAATTTAACAGACTGGGAAGGTTTTTAAACTAATCTGGGCCCTTAAATCAACTTGGGTACTTCTGTTATATGGAGATATAATAGAGAAAAGACTGAGGACCCATTTTACATACAGCCTCTATTTGCAAGTAAAAAAAAAAGCACATATTGTGATTGTGACATGTGTGTATTAGTTAATTGGTTTATTATAACATACAGTATCTGCTGTACATAAAACAGGATGACATTGTGAGTCCTCACACAGGAAGAAAATACACTAACTGGAACTGGATGAAGCTGGCATCATGCAGATTATTATATCTCAAACCAACATTAAGTCCACTTAATGACACTGGAACGGTTGTTTCTGACAGTTCAGGCAGTTGTTCTGATGATCTGCAGAATAAGCATCTCAGTTTGAGGCGCAACAACAACCTGTCAATAATACAACCTGGGTCAACTGGCTCTACTATGTGTACTGGAGACCTGCACCGGGTTGGGTACCCGACAGATAAAACCTGCAAAAAAGTTGTGTAACCGGTAAAAATTTATACGGGCACGGGTAAAAATTAACTTAATGCGGGTGGGCAGCGGGTCACAAAAATATTTTGGACTTTTCTGGAGAAATCAGAAATAAAAATGATTGTGCATTTTTACTCTCTCACACGAACTGGCACAGGGTTTGATTGACATCGATGGCTGTGTGGACGCTCATCTTCTACCTGATCCGATAACTGTATCACGCAGACTGACAAAATATGCAGAGGACAATCAACAAAACATCATTCTGGAGCTGAGGATGCAGCTGACGGATAGCAATCAGGCAGTTACTTTGGATATGTGGACAGATTACCGCAAAATTGCTCATCTTTTGTTACTTTTGCATTACATCAACAACATCATAGGTGACAAGTCATTGCGGGACTTATATAAACAGGTTGAATCAGATCTGGATTTGACTTGGAGATAATTAAGGGTAACAGGTCGGTTCCGGTACTGAGCTTAGCGCGTGTGGGCTTGCAAAACTGGACCCCTGCAGGACTCTGATCTGAACCTCTGGCTGCCTATTATTACAACACTAACCCTGGTTACAGTAGGCCTCAACAATTGTTTAACTGTCAGAGACATAAAGTAGCTAAAAAAAAGAATTTTAGTGTGCTGAAGGGCTTTACACAAAATGAAGCCACATTAAATGAAAACCAATATGATTAACAATAGAAAACAAGTATGCATCAGACTAGGGTCACATAGGATTGTAAAATAAAATGAAATGACACAATATAAAATAAAAATCTGTCATGTACATAGCCAACACAAGGATATTAAGGGGACTGCCTTAGTCCAAGCAGCTAGTTTTTATTTTTTCTTGCAAAGGGAGCGTTTTAGCGATAGCCCAACAAAGATTTCTTCACACCACTCTGAGTGGGAAGAAAGAATTGATGTAAAGAGAAAAAATAGGTCTGGGTCAACCCACATTCATTTCAAAGTGTTGAAACAATATCATCAACTATTCTCAATTATGTATTAGTACTATGAGAAAGACAAAGTCACATTAATTTTGAAGTGAGTATATTTACGGTGCTATTTGAATTAAAAGTAAATTGACCACACGTTTTACTTCACAGAAGAGAGCACATATGTACAGCGTGTAATATGTTCAAAGGTCCTGTGGAAGCAGCATGCCCACTGCACCAAAATTAAGCCATCACCAGTACAAAAAAGAAAGTCATTCACTCTGCCATCCAGTTTCTCTAATTGTTGGGAGTGTACATAAAGATGGTGAATTTAGACTGACTCATTGGCTCATTTGGATGGATTCAACACTTTCAGTCAAACAATAAGTCAGTCAGTGAGCAGTGGCGTCCTTCAGTTGTTTGCAGTCATCTTAGCTTTGAGGCGATTGATTTTGAGAGGGAGCAGACCAACCATCTCCGTACTCAGCTCCAGCTCCGTCTCCACAGCGGCTTTTGCCTCAGGGTGGGCCTCACAGTACTGCACCACATAACTAGACAACAGGTGGAGAGTGAAAGTGACAGTCAACATTATACAGGTACATCCCAATAAAACCTACCCCAGCCCACTCATTTTAACTGCTTTCAACAAAGTCCTTTCTATTCCACCAAATACACCTGTCTTACTACAGTATATACCTTATGCTTCTACATTAACCTAGTCTATATCCATGACGTTCCACTTCTGGGATTGCTCCGGTGCCGGCCCTCTTTTGTCCGGATGTCCGTTACCTTCCGCTTTCTTTGTGTTGGAATTCTAAACTCCGGTGGATTTATGAGGACTATGGTAAAGTGCTCCTCAAATCTCTGCAGGGTAAATCCAGACAGCTAGCTAGACTATCTGTCAATCTGCGTTTTCTGTTGCACGACTAAAACAACTTTTGAACGTACACATGTTCCACCAAAACAAGTTCCTTCCCAAGGCTATTTTGCAGCGGCACCGGGGCTCCATCCAGCACACGACGATTGTGATTGGTTTAAATGCCAATAAACCAGAGCACTGTTTTTCTCCCATCCCGGAATGCTGTGTGCACTAGCCAGACCCTCCTCCGCAGCGCTGTGGAGGAAGGTCTGGCAAGGCAAGACCAACGTCAACCTATAACTATTTACATTACTAGCACATCTTTCAATATGCAAACCAGAAAGTGTTTGGATGTAACACCATAAAATAACAAATATATCTTCTTACTTGTAGTTTTCCAGAGACTTGTCAAGGTTTTCCAGCTGAACAGAGAGTGAAGAGCTGATAAGCCGGCTGTGGAGTCGGGCCAATCTGAAGCGGGCCACCAGAGCCGGTCTGAGCACCTCCTCCTCAAGGTGCTCTGGAATCTTCCCCTCTGGAGAACACAGAGAGTCTATGAACATCTGGAAGTATCTGGAGAGGAGAAAAGAGTAATTCAAATCATTTAGATGGAATAACTATAGATGCACAGATAAGTACCAATAAGTCACACACACACACACACACACTCACTTGGCAGAGGCAGAGCAGAGATGGTTGAATTTCTTAATAGTGTGGTTATCTAGAGACTGTGTATCAGCTTGTCTGTTGGCCAGTGTCAATTTCAGGTCCATCATTTCATTGTAGATCTCAGCCAACTCAAACATCATCTGTCTGCGGATCATTAGGTAGTACCGGGAGTTCAAGTCTGTAGACAAACAGAGAGAGTGAGAGAAAGTCCGATTTAATCAATTATGTCAGCTTGCGAAGACATTCGGATTGGAAATTGTTACAAGTTATTTTGCGTCATCTTTGCCTACTGTAATCTCTTTTATGAAAATATTCAAAAAGACAAAAAAAAACAAAGTTAGTGCAGTACCATTGCAGATTGGCTCCAGCATGTCCACTCTGCGTTTGTGCATTTTGCAGCGCCGCTCCAGATCCTCTTCAAAGAAAGCCAGGGCCCGGAACAGAGCACTGTGATCCTGCAAGATCTCTATGTGGTCTGTCACATAGCCGTCCATCTGAAAGTACTCCTTGGCCTGCAAGAGTGAGTGAAAGGATGGAGACACTTTGCCATGTTTAGCAGTTGAAACTACTGTATACATTGTGGGTTCGACGCTTGGGGCATTTTCTTTCCAAATGTAAACCTGTCTGGATGAAGGATGAAGGATTGTCAGATAAATTTTTGTACTTACAGAAAACCTGGTTTCGTGCTCCATGCACAATACAAAATTCCTTTGAGGGGCAACTCTGCCATTAATATCAGCTTAACATCATAATGCAATTTGCTTCTTGAAGTAAATATTTAAGTCGACAATATGGTTGAGGACTTCAGGGACAGGAAAGTAGTACCAGTGCAGTTAAAAACATCTGCAGCTATCTGCTTGGTACATTCACTGATGTTCCAAGTCAAGTCCAGTCTTTCTCTGCTAACTTCAATAACTCAGCTTCATGGGATTATTTAATTGTGCTCCACTGCCGTGTGAGTCCGTGTATTTAAGAGTGTCTAAATTGAGGATGAGTCTGTCCAAACCAGTTTCTGTGTGTGTGTGTGTGTGTGTGTGTGTGTGTGTGTGTGTGTGTGTGTGTGTGTGTGTGTGTGTGTGTGTGTGTGTGTGTGTCTATGTACCTGCGTGACATAATTCTGTCCCACCAGAAATACAGCTCTGGCCTCAGCGAAGTCCAATGGTAACAAACAGCGCACCTGGAAAACAGAAAGCAGAGTTTCAATCCCATCTTCTACAATGGGTTAAGTATTCATTTGCAGAATGGCGCCCTCTGATGCTAAAAACCTTGTATTACTAAGACATGAAATTAAAAAGATAGCTACTGTTATTTAAAGTAACGATAAAGGAAAGCATTGCTGCTGCTACTGACACAGAGATAATGGTGACTTTTAACAGGTATAGCATGATCTATGACACACTAGTAGTTATAACAAAAAACATTACTTCTAGCAGTAGCATCAGACACAGTATATATACCTTCTCTTCCAGGCTAGCAATGGAGTCAAAGGTGTCCTCAGAGCCAAACAGCAGAGCGCTCTTCCTGCCCTTCTCTTCCTCCTCCTCCTCACGTCTCCTCGCTCTTTTCAACTCTTCTTGACGATCAGTATCCAGCTCCCCGATGCTGTCCTGGTCACAAACACGTGCAAGCACATTTTAAGACACACTCAATATAATTATCTAGAGAGACACTTAAGCATGTGGACATGTAAACATAAACTTTGGTAGGTAAACACACAGATATACAGATACCATAGTTGTTATAAAAACAGTCCACAGTCCAAACTGTGTTTTTCCTTGGGTTGTCTCCTGATAAAGTTGAGGTTTTATGTTATTGTGTATGGTGCTTTTTCCTCGCTGTTCATATGAGAGGCGTGGACTTGAGTATAAAGATATGAGAAACAGCCACACATCAGTGCCCACACATACAACCATGCCGTACCTCTAGCAGCTTCTTAGAGTCCTGCAGGACATTGAGACAGTATTTGATCCAACATCTCGCAATCTCGGCCCTCTTCTGCATGAGCTGCTCCCTACGCTCACTCTCTGTCTCACCTGGGTGAGACAGAAGGAGAAAAAGATGTTAGGATATGCCGGAAGGAAGGATAGATACAGTATATCTGAGATACAGTATATCTGGATGAAGTGAGAGGGAGTGAGGGGGAAGGAGTCAGAGAGAGGAAGGGAGGGAGGGAATAACTGAGAAAGGGAGGTAGGACTGGTCAAATAATTGAAGCAAACATTTGCTACACAGTTGTGTTCATTCCTGCCAGACTAATTGTATTTGATTAGGACTATACAATACAAAAGGAAATAAGCAAATAACTATGCTTATTTGGATGTGCATATTAAAGATTTAGATAGATGCTTACTCTCCTGTGCTGCTGCCTCAGAAGGAACCTCTCCTGCCAAACCTGATATGACAGTAGCTGCTGAGAGGCAATGTCTGCCTTCCATGTATCGGCCCTAGAAATCACACACACACACACACACAACACACACACACACACACACACACACACACACACACACACACACACACACACACACACACACACACACACACACACACACACACACACACACACACACACACACACACACACACACACACACACACACACACACAATGATTTTACTCCATGTAAAGTCCCCAATATATCCATAAAATTGTGGAGAAGCAATAGATTTCTTTCGATTTTGGATAACACACTAAATCCTTTTAGATGTGAGGTTTTAAATCAATTGTTTACAAAACAATTTGAATCAATATGTGCCCTACCTTAGTGATGTAATACTGTGACAGTGTAGCAGCGTTCAAAGCCCACTCCATTGGACTGTACTGATTTAACTGCAACTGTCTCTGCAGGGTGCTGTGGCAGTAGGTAGCAGCACGCTCAGTTTCACCTGGGAGACCAAACACTAGAGTTATTATTACTTTCATCAAGTAAAGTAATACAGTAACACAACAAGGCTCAGTTTCCTTATGTCCACATAGATAAATAGGAATCCAGTTCAGAAACAGATATCTGAATTGCCTTAAATATTGATGGAAATGATGCAACTTTAAAATACTACTTCTGTCTATATCTGTTTAAATATTATGGAGTACATTTTACATGCATGTTTTAGGTATTTCATTTACATGAGTCAATAAATATATACTGTTACTACTTTTTGACATAAGCAAGAAAAGACTCACCAAGGTTTTTATAGACTTGAGCAAGGTAGTACATGGTATGGGTGTAGGCCAACTCAAACCTGAGAAAGAGCAGTTGGAGAAAGAGTGAAAGGTAGAATGGGTATATGGGGAAGGCAGATCGTAATAGAGAAAAATAAAAATCAAACCAAGGGTTTACTGCATGAATGACCCCTCTTATGCAAACCTTTGGACAATAGTATTATTTGAACAGGTGGGAAGTCTGTAAATGTAAATATGTGTGTGGGCCTTCTCTGGGAATGTTGGAGCTGACAAGTTACCTCTTGGTCCTTTCCTGATGCGTCAGCAGCTTCTCTTCAGTAGTGAAGTACTCTGCCATATCAGTGGGTGGACTCCCGTCCTGAAAAACACAAAACGCAACAACCATGGCTCCATGATCTTGCCCGTCTTGTGGTTGCAAGAAACTAATACTCATCAGTCAATTTGTCTTTTGAATGCTGGTGTCATCAACACAGTTACAGCAAGTGGCACACACAGTTAGGCCACATACTTAATTGCTCGCTTTTTGCTACCTACTTCATATTTAATCTTAATTTCAGGGTAGGAATAACTTTTAAGCCCTGGACACAATCAGAGAATGAAGAAAAATGCAATTTCAACAGCACATACACAACTTTTTACTAAAAATACAACAATAATAATACTATGCCTTGGCTACTGACAGACAGGTAAATTATGGTTATGTGACACTCGACCCGTTGACGGTGAGGCAAATTGACAAAAGTGTACAAAATCTAAAATGTACTAAGAAAAGATACAACTGTATTAATCACTACAACTACTACTACCACTACTACTACTACTACTATTAGTTCTATACTACTCACTACGGTGTATGCTGTCAAGTGTCATGAAACCTGTTAGGATAATTATTTATCAAAGAATGGACAGAAATCACTGGAGTTTCTCTCAAAGTTTGTTTTTACTTGCGCAAGCACAGTCAATTTTACAGCACCCAGTAAGTACAGAAAAAAAATTACTGGTATTCTGTTGACAGCAGTGTCTTTTTATAACAATCAGGGAGTGTATTACAAAGGAGATACTGTCTAATTATCTCAGATCACGCCCGGCATCTCCTCCACATGCGCTCTGCCCTAAGGGGCATTCTGTGCTTTTCACAAGGTCAGTGGCTCTCATTATCTCATGAGGCAGAAATAGTTTGCATTTACTTCAAGCAAATAGTTTAACACTAAAAGAAAAGTACGCATAACTTTTCTAACAATACCCAAATAGTAGACGAGTTGTGTGAGACAATAAAGAAGCTAGATATTTATCAGTCTGACAGTAACCTGGGAGGCTAACAGTTACATGATAGCAGTGATGGTTTTCTTCTACTACAGTCTCTCCTGTCCTTTCATCAATCAGTCAATGTACAAGGCTTCAAGTAAACACTCCCACAGGACACCAACTGTACCTCCTTCATATAACGTTGGTAGATGGATTCTGCTGTTTCAAGGAATCCCTGAGCTGTCTCCGTCTCATCCCGGCCTGCCCACAGGATACCCAACTGGTTCTGATAACACAACAGCCAATACATGAGCAAGTGATCAGCATCATCTGATCTCCTACTACATTTAATCTATTCACAAGGCTTTATAAAAAAAAAAAAATGATGGCTCTGATGTACTCTGTGATTCTTGTTCATATGTTATTACAAATCATAACGCCGTAACGTAGCTATGTAAAAGGGCAATTTTGTGGTTTAACTGCTTTACCACAGGCCTACACAACGCTACTTCAATGGCGTTATTGATGATGACATTGGCAATTGTATTGGAGTTTAACAGTACTATGGTCAGTTAATTCGTTATGGTTGATATGTAGCAGCTCGGTCACGATCTATCATATCTTTCCAACATTATTGTTAAGAAAACTTTGGTTGAGCTTAACGTTAGCTGCAGCCATGGCCTGTTTATTCTGTTGGGAAGTTAAAGTTAACGTCAACGTTACCCTGACATGGATAAACAGCGACACATTCTCCGACGACACTCTGCATCTCTCAAGTAGTTTCATGCAGTTCATCAGATGCTCCTGTCCGGCTGACAGCTCCTCTGTGTCAACATGGTTGACGCCCAGATAGTACTCCACAGCCCCGAGTTTAGCGGCCCGCAGCCCGGCAGGCGAGTCGCCGCTGAAGCCCTGACCGAACCCGTCCTCCCTCTGGCCGTCCACCGGCGGCTCTATCGGCCGCTGGTCGCCAATCTCTTCACCGCTTTCCGCTTCACCTTCGCCGGCCTCGAAACTCTTAAGCGAGCAGTGTATCTCTCTGAGGAGCTCCCTGGCCTTGTATTTGGAGCGGAACGGGTCATTCTCAGGGTCATTTCGTGATTCTACAACAGTAAGGTTTTGGGCGTTGGTGAATTTGTCGCAAACAGTCCTCCACTCATCACTGCTCGCTGACGCCATGTTGGTCTTCTTCTTCTTCTTTGTCGTTTCCCTACAACTAGCACAACTGGGTTCTTTTCGTTGCACTACTGCCATCTCCTGGAAGCAAATTTTCGTTTCCTTCGGTACCGAGACTGTACAACATCCATGGACTGTACTCATTGTTTATGGATAGCCTTTTTTCAATTAATAAATGTGATACGTGTTTAAGATCTGTACTTTCAAAAGAATGTCTTTAAAACGGGGATATTTAATGAAGGATTTCTCAATTAAATGTTAATATATTAAGTTCCCTCTACCAGCCAAAGCCAAAGAAGTGCACTTTAAATTAATGATTGATATTTATCCTTCAAGGAGTTTTTACGATTGAGGTTTAACATTGACCTTAATGAATGCACATTTTGTAGCTCAGGAATAGAAACAATGGAACATCTATTTATTTTTTTTCATTTTGGGAGGATTTCTACAGTTGGATTTCAGCTAATAATTTGGATATGCCAGTAGGGCTGCTCGATTATGGGAAAAAATATAATTACGATCATTTCAGTCAATATTAAAATCACGATCATTTAACACGATTACTCGTTGACTTCTGGAAAGATGTTGCAATTATTGAACTTAAAAACAGTGGAAAAAGTTAAATAAATCATCAGTAAAAAAAAAATAATACTACTGTGAACTTTGCCTTAATACTTTTCCTATTGAAACTTTATTTTTTCATTCAGAACACAAGAGAAAAAAAGAGGTTACTTGCAAAACGTAATGAGCTAAATTATTTTTTTTCTCGATTATTCTGTTTTTGTGATCATTGGGAGCCGAAACGATTAAATTTCGATCAATTGCACAGCCCTATGTGCCAGCCCGGATTTATAGTAATAGTTTGGTTTCCAAGAATAACAACAAAATTAGAATTTTTGTTCACTAATTTGATAATACTCGCTAAATAGTTTATACACAAATGCAAATGAAAATTCCTGAAAGCTATTCCATATTTTACAACCTTCCTGAAAGAATTATCTATTATCTATATTCTTAGATTCTTTAGAATTGCTTAAATTAAAAAATGGTCTTCATAAAAGCTGAGATGTGTGTACATAAAACATATGAAATAACCATTCATTTCCTGTTTATTTGATTTGTACTTAACTTAGTTAAAAAGATGTGGTGGTAATTTAACTGTTTAATTGTAAGGGCATTGGGTTGCAGAACAAAGTGTTGAGTGTAAATACGGAGCAGTGGCCTATTGTCATTACCATGGTGAAATATCTGACATTGTAAAGGTGACCTGATCCCTAACAATGACCATGGAACAGGACTTTGAGACCAACAAGAATCAAATGAAAACTGCAATTGCAAAGCTAATCTTCATTAAAAAATAAATCACTCACTCGCTGAATTGTGTTCAAGTTGGTTATAGCCAGTTTATTTGAACAAACTCTGAGAATCAATTCACTAATTGGAGAAAGAATAATGTGAATTATACAATGACAATAAATTAATGTGAATGACATATGACAACACATAATATACAGTATATGTTTGGGCAGCACTGACAGAAGCAACTTGTCTTATTTGTCATACTGCAATAAAACTATACCAAATTGTATGCCCATACACACTCATAGCTTAGCACTCAGTGTGTCCTCTGTGTTTAAGTAAAGGTTAATCAACATAGTCTATATGCTTAGCACAAATTGACCTCAGGCTAAGTTCTCTGTGAAATTCATTAATATTTCAATTACTAAGCAGGTAAGATAGTAATAAAAACAGTAATGCTAATGAAAAGACTGTTAGGGTGATTAGCTGAGAGTACATTCACCCATGTTATAGTTTTGTGTGTGAATGTGTTGAATATTGCAAAAATCTAAAAAAACAAATTACAGCAGTTGACCTAAATTCTTGGAGGAGTTTGTGCAGTAAAAAGTGACTAAAACTTCATGAGGAAGATCAATCATAGTAACATCAGTTTTAAAAAATGGTGCAAGTACCACAGTATCAATAATTAGATGTTTAGATACATTAGTTTTGATGTCCAGGTTTAGGTGGCTGATTAACCAGCATGGTGCCACTCCGCAATGAACGTTCTGCATCTGCTTCCCTCTGTTCACTAGGATCCCTTCTTCTTCTCAATGCTGTAATAATATAGAAACAGTCAGAGTGAATATAATTCTGTTTTATCCTATGACCTTAAGTTTAAAGATCATTTCAATTATTTTGAACATACGTCTTATTATCCTAAATGTCACTATCATATAAGCGCTAAAGGCACTTTAATAACATTGGGCCTCATTCACCAACCGTTCTTACGAAGAAATGTGTTCTTAAACCCTTCTTACGTACTTTTTACGAAGATTCTGGCATTCACCAATGTTTTCTTAACTTGGATTTGTTCTTAGCGAAGAACAAAATCTACGAACACTGAAAAGCACTCTTACGCACATTTGAGTGATGACAATTTGCTCCAAATGAGTGCTTACTGCATTTTATTTAATTCTACAGTCGTTTACAATGATAGTATTGTACTGTAATGTATTTCTGATCATTTGTTGATAAAAAATCATATTATTCAAAAAAGACACTAACACTGCAACTTACATCAGCAATTAAACTGATTAAATCCTGCGTTATTTGGTGATTGATCGCTATTTATAGGGCCGAAATGCAGTGGTGTATGTAACAAAGTACAAATTCTTCGTAACTGTACTTAAGTACATTTTTCACGTATCTGTACTTTACTTAAGTAGACTCAATAGTGCATAGCCTACTTTTGACTTTTACTTTGTTACATTTTGCAGCAATTATCTATATTTTCTACTCGACTACATTTTTACAATGTTCCGTTACATTTTCTGATCAGTATCCCCCTTGCCAAAAGGTCTTCCTGACCGTCACACGTTTGTCTCACCAGTAAAGTTTGGTTGCCGTAGATACTGTATATATCGGGCACCGCTGATCCAAGCCGGCTCCGGTGCTCCAGAGCCCGGGCGCAGCGCCACTGACCCTCGGTAATACAGCCTCCGGTAAAAGTGAAAATGAAAACGTTTGTTTTTTTATTATTCCCGTTTTTAAATCAAAGTTGCCATCTATTTCTCACCACAGCGTCGTTTACTCCCCCGCCAGGCTGTGTAAGACGCGTTCATATCTTATTTATTTGGCTGGACCTCTTCACATCTCCCCATGTCCGCTGCTTCACACACTTTATTTGCTTACTTGCACGGTTAAAGAAAATGAAATACATCCATGAATAAAACCAACCGCATTCCGATTCTAACAACACATTTCCGTTTTATGCTGGTTAGGATAGGAACTTTTTTTAAAAGCCAGGCCTTGTTTGTGGTTGTGGACACCTTCTACTTTTACTAAAATAAATATGTCTCTGGTTATTTGTACTTTTATTTATGTACTGAGATTCAGTACTTCCTCCACCGCAGCTCCGACAAGCTCCGACAACCTGTCTCCCAGGAGGTGCACAGGAAGTGTCATGTCCTTATATGGGAATTTTTGGGGCGTTTTCTTATGCTAATTAGGAACAACTGGCACGCGCTTTCAGTTACGAAGACGTGGGATTCATCAATCCTAAGAACACAGGTGCGAACAAATCTGCTGTTTAAGAACACGTCATGAATCCGGCGTAAACTTTTCTTAGAAACCTTCTTAAGAACATATTTAAGAGAAAACTTAGGAAGATATTGGTGAATGAGGCCCATTGCGCTTTATCATAACTCTTTAGTTAAGTCATTGATCAAATGGTGAACTGGGTCAAAAGTCATTGTGGAAAAATTAAAGACCAGGTTCAAAGTAACTAGAAAGAAAGACGATCTTCACGACTATGCAAATTATAGTAGCCTGCTAAGCCACCTTTACAATGACAACAGCATATCACAGCATAGAATATGGCCTACTTGTATTTGATGAGACGAGCTCCCTGCATCAGCTGTGCTGCCTCATTGGTCAAATGGCAAGCAAACAGTAGCCAGTTGCGTGGCTGCACCTTGTAGGCAAACCTCATGAAGAGCAGTGAATAGCAGGTCAGAGCTGAGAGGAGTGAGAAAACACACATGCATTAGTTTATTACAGCACTGTCTTCTTTTAAACCACTTACTGCTGGAAACTCCTTACTACTGCTCAAACATGTTACATAAACATGTCACCTAGCCTAATTGCACACAAAAAGCAATTCTTCTGCCAGGTTTTCTGTTCATTTGACACCCTCTTAAGGCCAAACTTCTCGCTATCATTCAGAATGTAACGTAGAAAAGGGCAGTAACAGAAAATATCAAAAGTCCCCCAACAAGAATTGTTTACTTTAATGAATATCTTATGTCTAAATAACCTTGAGATAAAGTACAAATTACAAATCTAACCCTATAACAAACTTGAACCAAAAAGGACGGGGGTATTGCGCGTGGCCTGCATGTGCACATCTGGGTTTATCAGTGCATGTCTCTGTGTCTTACCGAAGGTCATCCTGCCACTGATGATCTCAGGGCTCTTCTTCATGTCTGTGATGGCGGCTATAGGAAGACCCCAGTTTGCTACAGGACCCCAGAAATGCTGTAAAGATAAAAGTGAAAAAATATAGCCAAGACCATAGATAAATGGTTTGGATATGTATCTTTAACTGGTTATACAGTAGAACAGAACTATACCATAACTACCATGTGAATACATAATAGTAAAATATGTATTGTGCATCCCATTATTAAAAGTACTGAGAAGTGAAAAGCATGACCTGAAAGGTTTGAACATGATACACCCATATTAGGTATGAAACAGAAAGGTAAACATAAACAAGCGGGCAGTCACAGATGAGGAGTGACACAGATAGAATGACATACAGAAAGGGTAAGTACTTACTGTGCTGTTGAACAGGTTGTTTTTTTAGGGCCACATAGAAAAGATAACAAAATAAATACAGATAAGTCATGCTGATATGCGCTTTGTGATACAAGATCTGCTGCCACCTAAAATAGGTCATGAGTCAGTTTTAGACGGAAACATTTTAATACCTGGATGAAAATATTGATCTATGCTTAAAGTAATATGTCTGCCACAGCATTCATAACAAGTTAAAGGTTAACTTATTGATTACTAATGTATCTTAAAAAAAAAGAAAACTTATTGATTACTGTATAATCGACTAAATGAAACACACCACCACCAAAAAAAGGACCTTGTTTTGTCAGAAAGCTGAAGAAACACAAGAGCTGGTGCCAAAGGTCATACATAATGTGTGTCTAACCCACATCTACAGTGCAGTTGCTTAACTTTCTACTGGATAAAAAAATAAATAACCAAGAGATAACATCTTTACCTGTGACAAATGTAAACAAAGATGGCCTCTTGCATCACTGTGTCATAATTTAGTCTTTACTCTAAATATCAAGCATGCTTCTAAACTAGGGATGAAAGATATTAGTAAAATATCTAATTGCAATTTTTTTGACTGATATTGCGATATGATTCACGATATTGGAGGGAATGATCGTCATTGTATCATTATTCTCATTGAAAAATAAAAAATAAAAAAAATGATTAAAGTGTGATTTTTGGCAAGGATCTGTACCAAACAAAGATTTTTTTTTTCTTTAGTCTATAGATACAATTTGTAGGCCGGGGTGTCCCTGCAGCACCACAATACTTTACTTTAGAATGATTTGACACATATTTTGCCTTTAACAAATATTGCGCCTCCCTGCGATTTGGATATTGCACTAGTTCATATTGCCATTTTGATAACATTGCGATTAATTGTGCAGCACTATTCTAAACTGTGGCTAGTGCACACATCACCATGGCATTATGTAAACATTAACCAACGTCTTGACAACATGTCAAAACCATAGACTGTATAAAAATAGGTCAAAACGTAATAAAAGTAGTTTACTATGCTTGCCTATATCTCTAAGGATAGATTTGACACTGGCCCCAACTTCGAAGAACAACACAGTTTAAGTCGCAACGGCAATACTGTTGTTAAAGTAGTTACGACCCTATTTCAGAGCCTCTCACAAGTTGCGACCCATTTTAAGGTTTGCTGATTGTTTTGGGGTGTTTCTAGAACAACTGACAACATATCCCTCCCATGTAACGTTAGTGTAGATAGAAATGTTTAACTAAATAAACAGAATTAACATTAACAGAAAGTTCAATCGTCCTTGAAAACTAGTAGAGAACCGAGATAAACGATGCCAATGTAACAAATAGTAACATAAATGGTTAAAAATAGTAACGGACTTTTATTAAAACGTTGTCTAGACACAACAGGACAGTAAATTCAGCCGGCTGTTATACATTAACCAACGTTTCCGAGCTGAATCTTATCACTAGACACCTAACAAGCTAACGTCGCTTTAGCATGAGCGCTAATAGAAATTCCAACAGATTCCATGTTAACGTTGCATACCTCATCAAATAATCCCTGAAGTCTTTGCTCTTCAGGTGGTCAATAGCTTTCCGTGCAATTGTCCCTGCCATGGTGTAACGCTGGACTGATGTCTGTTTTGGCCGAGAAGAGCACTCTTGTGTTGAAGGCTGAAGGGCGACTGGAAACCGAAACTCGGCTCAGAGGACGACTGCTCCAATTTACGACCATAACATTGGCGCTTTACGACACTGTCGCAATTACTCGATATGGTTTGTCCTTGTCCATGGATGACGTTTTGTCATTTTTTTTTTTACTTTGTAAAGTTTAAATGCGCTATATAATAAAATGCATTATTATTATTTATTATTAGATGGACACCGGACGATAGATTGATTGATTGTTGCACACAAAAAACATGTAGTTTATAAAATACTTTTTTTTTTTTATCATAAATTAAACCCAACAATATAACGGCCTAGGCTAAAATTAGACATAGGCTAAAGCTGAAATGATTAGACGATAAAACACAGAACTGTTAGGATCATTTCCAGTTTCTAAAATGTGAGGATTTTTCTGCAGTGAGTACTTTTACTTTTAAATCTTTTATCCACATGACCTTAAGTTTAAAGATCATTTCAATTATTTTGAACATACGTCTTATTATCCTAAATCTCACTATCATAGAAGCGCTAAAGGCACTTTAATAACATTGCTCTTTATCATAACTCTTTAGTTAAGTCATTGATCAAATGGTGAACTGGGTCAAAAGTCATTGTGGATGACTTAAATTAAAGACCAGGTTCAAAGTAACTAGAAAGAAAGACGATCTTCACGACTATGCAAATTATAGTAGCCTGCTAAACCACCTTTACAATGACAACAGCATATCACAGCATAGAATATGGCCTACTTGTATTTGATGATACGAGCTCTCTGCATCAGCTGTGCTGCCTCATTGGTCAAATGGCAAGCAAACAGTAGATTTTTCTGCAGTGAGTACTGTTACTTTTAAATCTGTAAGTACATTTTCCTAATGATAGGCCTACTTATACACTTTTACTTATGTAACATTTTTGCAGGGCTTTTACTTTGTATTTTTACAGTGTTGTATTAGTAGGACTCCTTTTACTTAAAAATGATCTCAATACTTCTTCCCCACTGATAGATAGATATATTTGTCACCCTTCTGGCTGTTGTTGTATATGGTCATAGTCATATTTATATATATATATATATATATATATATATATATATATATATATATATATATATATATATATATATATATACATACACACACACACACACACACACACATATATATCTATGGTATATGGTGACATTTTTGCAAATGTTTCTTAAAAAATGAATGATCTCTGTCCACTGGAACTCTATGGCTTTTCATTTAAAACAGTTTATTTAAAACAATTATACTTATCAAACAGATGGAATTAGAAATAAAGGCCTGCCTCTATAAGCCTGCTTCAAATACAAGCCTGGGACCTTCTGAAGTTCAGGTAAATAAAGGCCCCGGTTTTTTATGCCCTGAATATCAGCGACTTGAATCACTGTCCACCATTGGGCCGCACTTCTGCATAGTTCTTGACCAACTGGGAGATCCTGACAACTTTAATGTCTTGTGGTATGCTATCATAATCTGACCACAGGTACTCTGGAGACAGCACCTTGGTTGGTTTGTTGTACAGCAGGTACCTGCATGGCAGAGAGACAGGCTGATAAGCTGTAAATCTTAGAAATACTGTAGATGAGAAAGAAGAAAAAACTTAACACATTCTTATTGATTAAGGTATTTTAAGAAAACAGGATTAGGAAATGTGACAAAGGCTGACAGATATAAAAGACTGGCAGGAAATGAGGAGCAGCTGTTTGGAAAGTTGAATCAAGGACAGCAGCAAAAACCACTACAGAAATGTCACACAATACTTGTTGAGGTGACTCTCTTCCTGCCACACAGCTTCAATCTCATTCTTGGCGTCCTCCTCCGACTGTGTGTAACAGTATCTGAGAAAAAAAAAAGAGGTAGAACTCTGAGACTCTGTTGCTTGTTTAATTTTATTTTTAAATGTGTTTGAGGAAACGAGTAATAAAAGAAAAAAAAACACTGGTAACTTTGTTGTGGCACTACAGTAATGTCAAAAACCAATAAGAAGCTTACATAGGTTCAAAAGACACAGATGCCAGAATGGTAACACTTTATAATAACCATCATTAAAAAATGATAAACTGATAAAACTTTAGTTAGGCCAATATGTACTGTTAACAAACAATGAAATAGTGATTTACAATGTTTACTTATAATTAGTAATGTTATACTTTATGTTAACATTATAAATTATATATATTATATATACATATATATACATTATATATATACACATTATAAATTATATATATATATATATATATATATATATATATATACACACATTATAAATTATATATATATATATATATATATATATATATATAATATATATATATATATATATATATATATATATATATATATATATATATATATATATATATATATAGTTATGGTTACTTGACAAGCTTGTACATGTCCTCCAGGTATCCACCCCAGACAGCAGCAGTGTAATAATAGTCTCCTTCATCATAAGGAATGAAGGCCTTGGATTTAGGCCGACGCTCATACGGGAATTGATCCCTCTGTGTATTCTGAGTAAATAAAATGGAAAATAAGGGTTATAAGGGTGAGGGGCTATGGCTGATACTTGTGACATCGGTTAATGCTGTGGCTGATCAGAAAATGATCGAGAAATACATGACATGACATTATTAATACAACATAAGAAAATACTTTTTAACTCAAAATTAAAATACTATACTACTATAGGAACAAGAGTAAAACCTTGTAGTAGCCACGGTGAAGCACAGCCGACAGCTGACTGAGAGACTCTGCTCCAAAACGGCTGTGGAAGACACTGTCGATGTCCATCATATAAAGATAGTCTGCTTCATTACGGATCTGAAAACATTACAGTTGAGATGTGAGACTGAATGCACCACGGAGAGACTCAACTGGATGATCAATAAATAATATTTCAAAGTACTATTTTTGAGTTTTTGTGCACCTCAGTGAGAGAAATGACAGCTGTTCATGAATCCATTTGTTGTTGTTTTTCTTTGTAAGAGATATGTTGACTAACAAGTTAAAACTATGCTAATTTTTAAGCATCAGCAATTGTAACCAAATGAAAAAGCCACTAGCTTTCGTTATGTGTATGGCCAACAGTATTTTGTGTTTTGATACTTACCTGTTTGTCAATAGTGATAGTGGTCCATTTCATCCTGCCAAGTACTACTTCCTGCCAGCGTTTGGCACTAGGGATGGTGACAACTGAAATTGTCCGGCCCTTACCCAGTTTAATCTGCCCAGTCAAATAAAAAAAGAAAACAAATTAATTACAAATATCTTCTCGTAACATCCGATCACAATATATAAATATAAAATAATTGAAGTCTTTAGGAAAATAAGTTTCAGTTATGTCTTGCCACATTAATTTGTGGCGCAAAATAAGATGTTATGGCAAAATAATGTGTAAAGTGGAGAAAAAGTGTGTGCAAAGTGTACACGACAAAGAAAAGCGCTGATATTAAGCAAAGTAAAATTCTAAATGTGACCTTTTCCTTATTTACCTGTGTCTTCTGTGTCTTTTCTGACTTTTTTCTTTTTTACTCTTTTCTTAAGCTGCAGTGCATTGAGCTCTTGTGGTATTATTTGTTGATGAACTTCTTCATTGGGATAATGAACATGGTCAGTGCCTTACTGTGCACACCTGTTCAAGGTTCATTTTATCTTTATTATCCCTAAGGGGCAATGTGTTTTACAGGCAGCAGTTACCACATAAACATCATACAAAAAAAAAAAAAAAAAAAACTATATTAAAATCCAATGAAGTTACTCAAAAGGCCAATGGCGTGGCCGGGTTGGCTCAACTTGCTCAGTGGGTAGAGCAGGTGCACATATACTGAGGTTATTGCCTCGATGCAGAGGTCCAGGGTTCAAATCCGACCTGGCAGCAGGCAAAAATCCCTCCAGAATGTGGAGGAAAACAAAAGACAGGAATACTAAAACTGGAAACATAGAGAGAACGGGGTAGACTCCACAAACGACCACGAAACAGGATACAATGACCTGGGGCCTGTTGCACAAAAAATGCTGGAAACCTCATATAAAACATATCCAAGCAAAACTGTCTAGAAGTATTTCAGTTTTGGCTAAAGCAAAGCACAGTTTAGACAACAAATCACTTCACATTTTTTATTGTTCAATGGTGTTACCGTATGTAAATTACTGTGTAGAGGTTTGGGGTAACACATATCACAATTCATTGAAATCGTTAATTATACTTAAAAAAAGAGCAATAAGAATAATTCATAACACTGGATATTTGGAACACACCAATTCACTATTTTTACAGTCTAAAGCATTAAAATTACTTGACCTAGTTGAATTTCAAAAAGCTGGGTTACACTTTACTTTAAGTTTTCTACATAAGAGTGACATGACACTGTCATGAACGTGTCATAAAACATTATAAACAAGTCATAAACGTTTATGACATAACTCTTTTTTAGTAAGTGTCATTCGGTTTTGTCATGACACGTTATGGTTATGGTTATGGTTAGGGTTAGGGTTCATATGTCATGACTGTGTCATGTGAGTGTGATGTATTCATGACAGTGTCATGTCACTCTTATGTAGAAAACTTAAAGTAAAGTGTTACCAAAAGCTGTAATCATGTTCAAAGCGAGAAACAATTTATTGCCTGGCAACATACAGAAAATATTTTCTGAAAAGAGAGGGGGGCTACGACTTAAGGGGAAAGTCAAATTTTAAGACTCCCAGTTTTCGCACTATAAGGAAAAGTTTCTGTCTATCTG
This sequence comes from Perca flavescens, assembly GCF_004354835.1. Classification (NCBI taxonomy): domain Eukaryota; kingdom Metazoa; phylum Chordata; class Actinopteri; order Perciformes; family Percidae; genus Perca; species Perca flavescens. The sequence goes on along the minus strand of NC_041331.1, from coordinate 28,489,286 downwards.
TCAGCGGCACTAAATTATGGAATACACTAAGTAATGAATTAAAGCAATGTCCAAACATATTCCAATTTAAAAAGATGTTCAAAGAAACTATATTCCAGAGGTACAGATAAATACAGCGCAATTAATTAATAATTTGGGTTTACATTGAACAATGTGTAGTATGTGTATAATTATTGTTTATAGGTAAATATATGAATTTCCATTGATTAAATTTTTTTTTTATCTCTGTTGACTTATTATTTTGTAGCTAACACATTTAATAGGAAAGAAAGGGTATAAAGGGGTAGGAGTACATACGTTTTACTGCTTCCTACTCCTTTTTGAATGTGTAAATAGAGGTCTTTAAGTACTGGAAATTATGGAGTTTTATTTTTGTTTAACTGTTTCTTTTTACATTACTATTTTCTTTGGATGTTGTATTGTATTTACATGTTCAAAATAAAAGATAAAGAAAGAAAGAAAGAAAGGATAAGGGATTAAGCCGGGATATTCAGGTTATCCTGGATGAATTTAGCTTTGACTTGGTTGCACAAAAGCAGGTTGAATTAAACCCAGCCAAGTAGCCTAACCATGGAGATTTATTATTTGCAGCTAGCCTGCTCCAGAGCAGGCTAACAGGCAGGCTAAGATTAATCCTGCAGTCTTATGTGTTAAATCAGCTGCCGCTCTGATCCGAAATAAACATGTTTAACAGTTATTCCGTTGTCTTCTGAATGTGTTCTGCTTCATTTTATTAACATGCATTACGTGTCACTATTCCTGTCACGAGTTTGATTTAAATCCTACTATTGCAGTTGTTTAGATGGTAAGAAATGGTTGCACAGGCTACCGCAAGGTCAGCTTTTCATCAATAACAGTAAGATATTTATGCTGCTGCACAACCTCAACAGCCTGATCATTAAACGCCACAGGAGAGAAGGATTCTTTTTTAAATCAATTGTCATCTCTTTAGTTCTTGACACATTCATATTTGCTAGTTTATTGAGCTAAGAGGAATAAACCGCGCAGGCCATGTTCATTGCATATACATTATCAGGCTGTTGATGTTCAACTATTTTGAAGGTTCAAGGCTGTCAGTAGGCCTACATCTAGGCTGTTCCTGTTCAGGTGAATCATGTTGCGTTCTGCACTATTGTGTGTCTCGACCACTGTCCGAGGTGCTGATCCTCAGACCCCTTCACTACGGTGGTCAAAAGGCTGTCAAACACACTGTAAATGTTTCATGAAAAGAGTGCAGCTGACTCGAGTTTCGTGAGCACAAAAAATCCTAATACACCATCCCCTTTCGTCTTCTTTGCTGTTTAAAGAATAAGCAATCAACAAAAGAGAGTTACAATGTTATTTAGCAGCATTTATTGTGGAATGGGTATCAGTTAAGCTGTGTGGCATGCACAAAACTACTTCTATACATATTAATAAACAACAACTCACTTTGGGGACATCTTGTTCGTTGTCTGTGAAGATGTAGTAAGTGACCCTGAAGTCAACAAGAAAATACTTTTCACCTGACTCCAGGAAGCCCTTCAGGAAACGTGTGTATCTGCCAGAAGGATTATCAATGAAGACAAGAAAAGACAACAATGATTCAAAGAATAAGTGGTATTTATGTGAGGTAGCTTCAAATTTCCAGGTGTACTGGAATATCCTGTGTACCTACTTGCCAACAGCAAACACCACCACAGCAACTCGTGGGTCCATTTTCTTATAGATTGCATCGATAACCACTGGATCAAAGGTTCCCTCCCAAACTAGAGGAGCATTCCAGTTTGTCACAGAGTTCACATCAGTGCGTCTGGGGAGAACAGAAAAATTGTGGATTCAAACTTTATTTAGCAATTTTCCTGTCAGCTATGATAAGTAGTTTGGCTCTGTCTGATTGAAGTTGTGGCACTCACAAGACGATTCTAAAATAAATTATGACTTCTCATCTCAGCATATACACAGTTCCCTAAACAAGGACACAATGGCAGGTTTCACTTGAAGTGCCTTCAAAGATGTACATTAAATAACTAAATAATTACACAAAATGACAGGACATTTAAATGAAGTGAAGTCTTTATGATAAGAGTGGTAAAAGGGAGATAAAAGGTTGTCATGTATAGATTATGCACAGCAGAATAATGTGATATCTGGTTTTAATAGCTTACCCATTCTGTGTGCTTGGCTGAGCATATTTCAGTCTGGGAAAAAAGAGCAAGATTTAAATCAAATGCATCTCAAGGTCAAGGTCAAGGTCAAGGTAAACTTTATTATCCCACAAGGGGAAATTCATGTGGTCATTCATTTTGCACTCTTGTCACGACATATTCTCTAAACATATAGACACCACAGACAGACCAATAAACATGTATACAACAAAAAAGTAACAGTACAATGGGAATGACAAAAACAGAAGTCAACAATCACAGTACAAAGAATAAACAATACTATAATATACTACTAAAAATATACAAAAATAACTAGGAGTGGTTGTCAAAAAAGGAAAATTGAATCTAAAATCCAGTTAAAGTGCCAGTGCAGGATCAAAGTACTTGCGATGTGCATGGTCATTATACAGTCTGATCGCTGTAGGCACAAATGATTTATTGTACCTTTCCGTTTTAATTCTCTGTTGTAAAATTCTACCAGTTGACCTATTGCTTCTCACGAATTTATGATGAAGAGGGTGAGTGGGGTCATTAAGGACTTGGTCGGTCTTTTTTAGGATAAGTTCATTGTACAGCTGAGTTGCTGACACCTGATCAAGTCCTATGACCCCACCGGCCATCTTGATCATACGCTGCAGTCTCTTTTGGTCCTTAACATGCATGTTACCAAACACGCAGATAAGGCCAAAAGACAGAACACTCTGGAGAATACTTTTATAAAACATTACAAGGATGTGTCTGTCTAGTCTGAAAGTGTTTAGTTTCCTAAGGAAAAACATCCGCTGGTGCATTTTCTTAGTTTTATTCAATGCACAGTCATTAAAAATTAATTTAGAGTCAATTTCAACTCCCAAATATTTGTAGGTTGAGACTCTCTCTACAAGTTCACCATTGATCTTAGAAGGGGGGACTATAATTCTGTTTTTGCTAAAATCTATGACCATCTCTTTTGTTTTCTTCACATTTATTTCAAGAAAATTGTCAGAGCACCACTGAGTGAAACCCTGTAGTTCCCTCTGGAATTCATTCACAGAAGAAATGTCAGATTTTAAAAACCAACCAATGCTGTATCGTCAGCATATTTAAAATAAGTGTAAGCTGAAGAGGAGGCCTGACAATTATTAGTGTACAATGTATATAAAATAGGCGACAGAACGCACCCTTGTGGTGCCCCTGTATTTATAGTTTTTAAAGATGATATGCGTGAATTAAATCTGACTTGCTGACTGCGATCCGTCAAGAAGTTATAGATCCAAATAATCAATTGGGGATTTACTCCCAAATGCACCAATTTTTCCACCAGCAGGTGGGGTTGGATTGTATTAAAAGCGCTGCTAAAGTCCATGAACACAATCTTTACCAGGCTCTTAGCATGCTCAAGGTGCTCATGAATGCTGTTAATCAACAATAGCAGCGCATCCTCAACACCTCTCTCTGCACGATAAGCAAATTGATTTTGGTCTAAAAGAGGTGAGAGCTTATGAAGAAGTTCCTTTAGAATTATTTTTTCTAAGAGAAAATGCAGGGGTAAATACATAAATATAACAAGTAACAACCCATACAACGAAGACAGACAACAATAACAACAGAGGAACGTGGTGTCCTAAAAGGTAAATGCACTATTAGACCCCTCTCAGTTTGCTTACAAGCAAGAGATCGCGTCAAGTGTTCTGCAACAGGGTGAGGATGTGACCCAGAGTCGAAGGAAGAGTAAATAAAAAGCTATTTGAACCAGCTGTTCCTGATTCTCACCCAGTTTGCATTGTTAGGTCTTCCATCCTCCAGCCATTGTCTGGGCAAACTCTTTAAAAGAAAACACACAATATTTATTTCTAATATGACAGGATTTAACTAATAATGCTTTACTTAAAGGTTAGTTTCATGCTCTGATACATCCTTTCTGTCTTACAGCGACCTCACCTGAAGGATGGGGTGCTATGTCCTAAATAGATGTAGATGCCCCTGTGAAGACACACAGATACGAGTTAACAGCCAGTAAAAAGGAATACAGTGGTATTTACAAGGTTTCCACATGAGAGTGTAAAGGTCAGGAATAAAAAATGAAAATACATGTAAGGACAACAGAAAATGAAGATTGAATACTGCAGTTGGCTAGCAGTGGGCTAGCCACACACATAGCTAAATTCAGTTCAATCATCATTGTCCCTGACATGAAATTGTGCTTGCAGCCATGTGACTAAACTAAATAATGATAACAGTAAACAGCACAACAGCAAAGTTATGGATGATAATTCAATCTAAAACTTTTAATCAATTATTGTATTGCATGCACTTGTTGAAGAAGCATATATGTGTGAAATTTTAGCTTAATTCTAGCATAAAATTTAGCACAAACCAGTGTAAAAGACCAAGTAAGTCTGGTCCAAGTAAGTCCAAGTAAGTCCGAGTATATTGTGTCGTTAATCGGTCTCATTGTGAAGTCAGACATTTTGAAACACACAGTTGGCTCTGAGTAGCAGTTGTACTTTTTTTGCTGATGTTAACATCACTCTCCCAGAGAACCTTGTACATGAGCTATAAAAATAAAACTTTTACAGGTTAACATCAACAGGTATACAAGTCCCCCTTCATGACCTGAGCAAAACCACCATGTTCATTTATGTGTAGAGAAGACTGAACTGCAGTGTGAAACGTAAGAGACAATCCACACTCAAAGTCAATATAATAAATATACATTTGTAGCCTAAAAACACTGATATCACTGGTGGTACAAAATAATTTTCAGTGTATTTTACACTTGCATCTTTTCCTCCAACATTTTGTGCAACTACATCATTTTGTTGATGTTTAATGTTTTCGCTTTTATTCTCTTTGTAATAAACCTTACAGGTTTAGTATGTAAATACATGCAGCTATTAATCTTTAAAAATCTTATGCCAAAAAGAAAAAAAAACATGTCCTGGTAAAATATATTACAATAATTTCCATGAGTCATATTTACAAACTTTATTACCTGTAAAAGCCTTTACCATGCACAATCTAGCTATAAGATATTAAAAAAGACATTTATAATTTTGGAAATGTAGTCTTTTTCCCTGTTTAGGTTTACCTTTTATTCATTTAATAACAAGTTTTAGTGTAGTAAAGAAGAAAATCAGTTAAAAGTCTTACCCAAAAAAGACGAGAAGACTGGCAAGACTGACCAAAATATAGATCCTGGAAATGTAGCAGAACATATCCACTCTCTGGATAGTTAATATTAACTGTAACTGTAACTGTAACTGCAACACTACTGAACATCAGAAAAACAAGATAACAGAGACTAAACTAAACTAAGAGCCTATGTAACCTAACAAAGGCAGCGCATTAGGTATTTCCAAAACCTACTACGGCACAGGTGAAATTTCTACTGAGCGTGAAAAAAGATCAAACAGGGTCTAAAAAAAGAGACAGAGGGGAGAGGGAGGGAGCGCAGTGTTGGACTGACATCCTCACCATCATGTATAGCTGCATAAAATGGCAAGTAAATGATTGAAGGACGAAGCCTTTAAAGAAATATGTGCAATAAGAAGAAAGAAAAGAGATACTGTTGTTTGTTGGAGCATCCTCTTTTAGTTGGTGTACAGGAAGCCAGTATCAACCATATTCAACTGAACAGTGTCAAAAACCTGCTTTTCTGCATCTTATATTTGACAGGGAAGTCTGAGTTTGACCTGTTGTGTTCTCTCACCTTATACAGCCCTTGTAGCCTACAGCACAAGCAGATAAGGAAACAGAAGATGTGTAAAAACCCCACAGGTCCCAGCCATTTAGAATAGAATGCCTTTTATTGTCACTATACACATGTACAATGAGATTAAAAGCAACTCCTTTCCCAGTGCCAACATGTACGTAAAATAAATATAACAACATGGAATAAAATAAATAGTGCAAAAAAAGGGGCTAAGGTGCATAGTTCTGAGACGCTACACATATAAAAAAATAGATATGGTTTTATCTACAGTGTGGGTTATTGCACATTATTTTAATATTGCCTAATAGTGGTGATCATATTCAATGATTAATAGATATTGGACAATGATAGTAATGATATTGCATAGTATACAGATATTGCACAGTAATGGAATTGCACAGTATTATCAATAGTATTAAATATTAAATATTGCACAGTAGGTGGGTAGAAGAAAGACTGGGGGTTGGGGGGTTAGACTGTGAAGTCAGTACATGTGTGACTTGAAAGTGGTTATGGCTTTTGGAAAAAAACTGTTCTTGAATCTCCTTGTTCTGATGCACCTGTAGCGCCTCCCTGAGTGCAACAGGTTAAACAGATCAAAGCCAGGGTGGGAGCTAGTCCTTGGTGATGTTTTTTGCTCTGCTGAGGCAGCGGGAGGTGTAAATGTCCATCAGGGAGGGGAGAGGGCAGTCAATGATCTTCTGCACTGCCTTTACTACTCTAACATTTGATGTTCTTTCAGCCATGCTAATATTGTAAAGGAAACTTGTGGATTTTGAACAAGTTCAGTTACATCAAGTTAGTGTTTCTGAGCTATAATAAGTTACAAGCTCGGCAGGTCAATATATCAGCCTATAGAACGTCTCATTCAGACCCGAAGCATACATTGCCTAAATCAAATCTCATCTCTGATCAAATGAAAAATTTAAATTGGAAACAAGCTCAGAGAATATAGCTTGCATTTTGATGATGCACGCGGTGTGCTTGTGACCCTCTTGCCCGTCGCACAGCTTCAAATTAATGGCTGAATAAGTCTGAGTTTCTATACAACAATAGGCTTCATATCTTACTGTGACATTTTAATTTGTCATAGTAGGAAAAACAGTCTTAATAACACATTCAAGCTAGATTTTCCTTATAAATATTGTCATGAGCACCAAGAACAAGACTGTTTTAGTAAATTATTTGATTGTTTGTGTTGTCTTTAGAGTAGGTGCAGCTAAACCTGATAACAAACCAGCAAGAGGGATGTTAGATACATACATACAAGCTGTTCACAAAATCAGCAGTAACGCCCGATAATATATTGCATCTAGAACAGTGACCCTGCAGGAAAACTTAAAAGGTTCCTTTTTTGATTCAATACTAGGGTAACTTGTGGCCATAGTATTGTTGTAATGCTTTACACTGCCAGGTGCTCCTGTTGTTTTGGCAATCCTGCATGATGTATTTTTAATTGTGATGGACAGGGATTTATAGTGGTGGGGTGGAGCACTGGGTTCATTCTTACCCTAAAATGTTCTTTGTAAAGAGCTGGCTAAACGTTTCTCAAAGGGCTAAAAACAGCTGGCAGTCATGAGTTTATGCATTCTTGAGTTCTTTCACAGTTTAGCTTTTATGACAGGGAGTATATTTTCATGTTCTGTCTGTGAAAAACACATGGGTCTCTATTAGAGTTGTGTGATCTCCCGATTCGATTCGATTCGATTACGATTATCATGTCAGCAATTCAATTCCACTTGATATCTCGATGTCAGCAATTCAATTCCACTTGATATCTCGATGCATCACGATGCATCACGATGCGTCACGATGTGTCACGATGCGTCACGATGCGTCACGATGCGTCAAATAAATTTTTCTATTAAAGTGATATAAGATATTTAATTCATAGCTTTTCAAGCTTCAAAAACAAAACATTCTGCAGTGCTCTAATACTAAATAAATTGGATACATAAAACTACAGCACTGAGCACATGGCACTTCCTGAATGTGCAAAACATAACACAATATGTAAACAGAAATGTTTTTAGGCCTACATTAAATTGTAAACAGAAATAATCGATTATGAGCCTGCCGATTAGCATCGTCTATGTCCACGATTCGATGCATCAACAGTCTACCTTTTCTGCTAAACAGTAAATATTTTATGACAGCTTTAAACATTGCCATCAAGGTGCTGATACCTGAAATAGAATATGACCGGACCTAGATCTCTGTGTGGTGCTGCATGTTTGTCACTGTGTCCAGTTCCGTGTTTGTTCTCTCACAAGTTTCAGCAGTGCTGGGCTGGGCCTATCACTCAAGATTTTATTTTAATACCTATAACCTATTCATTCAAAAAATCATCGGCTGCCCACTGCCCAGCCTGGAAAACATTGCTACCTCCTGCTGCCTTAGGAGAACCAAGGCCATCACCACAGACCCCTCAGACCCTGCTTACCCCCTATTTGATCTGTTGCCCTCGGGGAGACGCTACAGGTCAATCAAATCGCACACCAGCAGGCTGAAAAACAGCACTCACTTTGTCCATGACACTCATGGACACTGTCATAAGCCCTCACTCCACATTTTTTTAATAACTACAGACATTTTTTACCTTTTAGATTTTATGGATATATATTTAAATACATACGCAAATAATAAATATTTTTTATATTATGTTGGTAGATACTATTTTAAATGAGAGCATATTGCGCGCTGAGCTTGTTCTTGTCCTTGTCTGGACAATCGTTCCTTGTTTTCTTGTTGTTTGTTTTTTTGTGTGGTGCAAGGGTGGCTCTATGAGAGCACCCTAAATTTCGTTGTACCTTCACAGTGCAATTTAAAGGCTATTCTATTCTATTTTATTCTATTCTATTCTATTCCATTCATGTGAGAAGTCCACACCTGTGCCGTCTAGCCCAAGTCTCAGTCTATGATAAAAATGATATTAGGACAATATTCAATTCTCTGCAATTTCTTGTCAGAATATGTGCAACCATTATAACATACGTTTTTATATATATATATATATATATATATATATATATATATATATATATATATATATATATATATATATATAAATACAGGCTAATATCAACATCTCATTTGATAACACATAACAACGATTATCTGTCCTTGATTTACTGTTTTTAATTAGTTCTTGTACAGGCTGTGTCAGAGCTGTCAACGCTGATGTGCTGATTGTCTTTATGCATGTTTATCTTAAAATCAAATGAACAATTTGCTTGTCACTGCTGTTATGTGTGGCTCGTGAACACCTACTGTTTGGTGAACACACTTCCTCGCGAGTTGAGTCGCGCAGCTTTGCGCGTTCCTTTCCATCCGCGTGCCCGTGTGTTAGCCTGTGTGTCTACACTGAGGGATTCCATCAAGAAGAGAAATGCCGTCAAAAATCATATTTGATACCGAAGATCAAGCCATGGAGGACGATGTGGACACTGTCGCGGAGGCTAAACCCCTAAAGGTGAGCAGCGTGTGTCGTGTCGCCCTGGATAGACTTAAATATCCACCTAGCTTTAGTGCGGCGTCTCCATGTTTGACAACATGTGGCTGAGCCTTTAATACAGCCATGGCTGAAAGTGCTAGCACTCGGCTAACCGGCCAGCTAACTGTTAGGAGACCAACGAAGAGGTTTATGGAGTAACACTAGTAGTGAATTGTTATTAACATAGCGTTCAGCGGTGTGAATTAAGAAAGTCAACATTAGCATAACTTAGCCTAGCTAGAAGTTCACATGGCATGCCCGTGTGTTAGTGAGCTTCACGGGTGGACAACGTGGAAGGCTTTAACACAGGCTACTGCTTACATCCGTATGTTAAATGCAAGATATCCTGTATTTAGAAAGAGAACTCAAGGGCACATCTCCTGAAATGTGTTTACTGGTGAACTCCCTTGACAAAGGAAGTTCTCTTTTTTGTAAGAAGTAAAAGGTACAAAAAAAAACTAATGTATGCTATCTAGGCTATATACGCTGTGGACGCGACCTGATGACGTTTTATACAGCTGAGCTCGTCAGCTGGTAGTCTGTTATTCAACTATACAAAACAACCTGCTCCTAATAGTACAAACAACAATGTAACTTCATGATAACCGCTAGCCTGCTACTAATGCTTGTTATTGTTGATTAATTATATGTTTTCACGAAACATTCCCAACTCAAGCTCCACTTACTTACATTAAGATGAACGTTTAATTGGGATTGTTTGGTCGAACTACTAGATAATGAACCTGATGCTAAACTAATATTTATTATGTGGTGTTGAACTGAAACGTTTAATTTAATTATAAACAAACAATAATTTAGATTCACTTCAAAAATGATTTATTTATTATAATATTTATATTTAGTTTTCCAAATAATTATAAAAAATAAAATGGTGTTCTTAAACCACTTGGGAATATTATACATAGTGATGGGCAGACAAAGCGTTATGAAGCTTTGGGGCTTTCTTTCTGTGCTGTGCTGTGCTGAAAAAAAGATTCCAAGCTTTGGGGCAGCAAGCACAGTCCCATCTGTCAGCCAAAGCACCTCACTGACTCATAGACAGTAGACACACGTGTGCAGTGAAAGTTCAGCAAGCCTGCATGTTATTATTCAATATGTAATGCTCTTGTTCAGAGGTGCTGCCACCTGGTACAAAAAGCCTAGATATAAAATAATGTAGCTGATACTAACTATTAATGCTCCTTATTGGAGTATTTTAGCCCTAGTAGTGTCCACTGTGGGCTCATGTGTATTAACTTCATGGTTGATATTTATGTAACGTTTCATACAAGTCACAAAGTGATGTGTTGTGATGGGAGAATGACATTCATTAAATTAGCTTACTTTAGATTAGATTACTTGGTATCAGGTGAAATGTTCTCCTACTTTATGATTATGTCATTTTAGTGTACATTGCCATAGTTCTCAGTTATTCTCCTCTCTTTTTATCCCACTAATGTGCTGATTGCATAGTTTAGCTGAGTAATCAAACTGAATGAAGCGCTTTCTGAAGCTCCAATGACGTTTGAAACTTTAGAGGTCACGAGGTATAATTTATTTGAGACAGAGCCGACACAATGTAGTGAAACAAGCTTCGGAGCTTTGAAATCATCCACCCATATTTTAATTATACCTCACATAACCACAATTAAAAGTTGCTTGTCAGTGAAATTGCAATACCATGAGATAACTGCAAACTAGATTGAACTCAAGCTGCCAACATTTTTTTGTCTTAAAACGTTGAGGATCTGCACAGTATTTGGTTCAACTGAAACCTATTTGCCTTCATTGTTTGTTTGTTTTATTATTAAAAAGAACAAGACCAAGGAGGGCAAGAAACTGAAGAAGAAGCAGTTGCAGGACCAGGAAGAGCAAGAGGACCCGGACTGTGAACCTCCAGCACCGAAGAAGAAAAAGAAAAAAGACAAGCTGGCAGTGGACCAAGTGAACGGCAACATAGATGAGGCCACAGACATGAACGGCAACAGTAATGGTCTCGAAACACCAAAGAAGATTAAGAAAAAAGCCGAAGGAGACACAGAGGTCAGTGCTGTGTTGTTAGTCTGAATATGTAGTGACCCGTTTTCCATACGAAAAAGGCCTAGTCTTGGCACTGAATGGACAACAAACTAGATTTATTATCCATCAAGTTGTTCAGTGAGACATTGGAAAATCTGTCCTGCTACAGGGTTTCTGTGGGGGTTAGGGTTAAAAAGTCCAAAGTCTAGAATTTCAAAATACAAACTTTAGGCTTAGCTTAGGTTAAATTTGCATTTTAATGTCTTAGATCATATTAATGTAACACTACCTCTAATGCTCATTGAAATGCTCCACAACGCTTTTTAGAATTTTTTTTTTTTTTGTTTCCATTAGGGCTTTGACTCCGAACTTTGTTATTCGAATATCATTTGAATATTAAAAAAAAATAATGATATTCAAACGAATATTAGGCAGCGTTAATATTCAAACCTGTTATGGGCATTATTTTTTGTAAATGTGTTTGCTTGTAAACATTGTTTTCAATTCAGATTCCCAGGCTTTTTCATGCATTTCAACATGTAACTACACGTCGCGGCGACGAACGTCTCTCGGACGAATTGCACCACAATAAACGTATTGGATTATTAGCAGAGTGCGGGCATCTCATTCTTTTCAGTTGTATCAAGCCCCTTTTTGCCCTGCACCTCACCGGTGGCGATGTGCACACTACCACTACTGCTCTACGTTAAAAAATACACATTTCAAAATTACATTTTTTTTTTTCTCAAAATAAATACATTTACTTTGCAAGGCATTTTGGGACTGCATTCCCTGACTCTGTATGTTTTTCTTATTTAGTGTCGTGATATAGATCTTACATTTCATTCGTAATGGTATTAAAAAGGTTTTAAAAAAATCTTAATTTTGACTTGGTGAAACCTGCAGAACCCCTGTGGTAACATGTCTGTAACATCGTCTCTACTTTTCTTTTTGGGTTTAGAAAAAGAAGAAGAAGCAAAAGAAAGCAATCGAAGAGGCAGAATCCAACGGACATTCCACCCCAAACACCCCTGTCCAGACGCCCATCCAGACACCAGCACAGTCAAGTGAAGACTCTGCTAGTGACAGCGAAAAAGAACAGGTACAACTCGCAGACTGATTGTGCTCATTTCTTCCTCTCGGGATAACTTGACAGTGTGCTGTTACTTACTGAATGATAACTCTGCTTTGTGGAAATTAAGTGGTGAAGTATGAGTTCTGTTGGATAATTCAAGAGAAATCAAGGTGACCACCATGGAAGCGGTTTCTAAACCCTTCTTTCTAGGTGTTAATACATTTTGGTTATAATATATTACTGCATTTTATTTCGTTATATTGGAAAATGTCCATTCTGTAATATTTTATGGCTCACCTTTTGAGCTTAACTGATCCTGTAACTGTAGGATAAAAGTAGAGGCACAGCAATGTGGTTAAACTTTGTTCACAAGAATGGGCTGGCCTGCAAGATGTTGGAAATTAAATAATAATAAATTATGTTAAACAAAATAACCACAAAGATAACTTCAAAGCAACTACTTTTGCCTGTTTTCAAGTTTCATGAATTATATACACTTGAATTATTCCATTTAATTTATAGACTGTTAATTTGTTTAGGAGGAGACACCAGAGCAAAAGGAAGGGGCCTTCTCCAACTTCAGGATCTCCCAATTCACCATTGATAAACTAAAAGGTAAACATCATACTTACATTTTCATTCCTTAGTTACTTCCACTGTTGCTTGACAACAGAAGTGTACAGGTACACGTCCGAAATCAGACTATGCTTGCCGCTCTGCCAAAAAAAAAGAAGCTGCCCAGACTTTAACATATTTGATTTGTCTGAACAACTGCTTTTTTTATTGAATACACATGGTTTGATAATCTGACATTAAAACATTTAAATTAGAAATTTGGTGATCAACTTCATGGACTGAAATGCATTAATTCATGTTAACTCTTTTTGTACTTAAAATGCGCTCTGGACTGTTAACATAGGTTTGGCACTGTTGGGATGCTTTGGGGTTTGCTAAATAACAAATTTCCATGGATCTTCTTCTCCTTTTTCACTCTCTATCAACTCTCTCTCTATTTTTTTTCTTCTCAGCTCGGGGAGTCTCTTACCTGTTTGACATTCAGGTGAAGACATTTAATTCTGTATACGATGGAGAGGACGTAATTGCCCAAGCCCGAACAGGAACGGGAAAGACTTTTTCATTTGCCATCCCTTTGGTGGAGAAGCTCCAGAGGGAGACAGTGCAGTTCGCCAGAGGCCGCGCTCCCAAGGTGCACACTCGTACACTTTCACACCGATAACTTAAAACTAGCATCAGTCAGAGTCCCAGTATCAGTTTGTTCTCTGAGTATGTTTGTTGTACGACTTAGTCTTGTTCCTGTCTGTCTGTAGATACTGGTATTAACGCCAACCAGAGAGTTAGCTATCCAGGTCGCAAAGGACTTCAAAGACATCACCAAGAAACTGTCTCTCACCTGTTTCTATGGAGGCAGCTCATACAATCCACAGCGTAAGTCTTGTGCAACACATAAATATCTGTTAAAGGGATACGCCACCTTTTGTTGAAATAGGGCTTATCACGGTCTACCCTGGCTGTAGATAGGTGGGCCAACGCATTTTTTGTAAGTAATTAGGTTTTTTTTTTTTTTTTTTTTTTGGCTCACTTTTACTCACAACATGCTAACCGGCAACATAGGATTCCATTCACTAAGTTAACTAGTGGCGGCGCTGCAAGTGTTGCACCGGACTAAAGCAATGTATGCACACAGTGCGTTGGCCCACCTATCTACAGCTAGGGGGGATCATGATAAGCCCTATTTTAACAAACGGTGGCATATCCCTTTAAATAGAAGTAATTCTGAAATGGTTCAAATCATTGAAATAGTCCATTTATTTTCATTGATGGGTTCTTTATGTTTTATGTTATTTAAATATATATAACGTTTTTTTAATGTGGTTTCTGTGTTCTGTTTTAACAACTTTAATTCATTAAAATAAAATATCTTTCCACTCCTCTACTCTTGTCTAGTCGAAGCTATCCGTAATGGTATCGATATTTTGGTCGGCACCCCTGGTCGCATCAAAGACCACCTCCAGAACAATAAACTGGACCTCTCTAAACTGAAACACGTTGTTCTGGATGAAGTAGACCAAATGTTGGACATGGGATTTGCAGAACAGGTTGAAGAGATTTTGTCTTCATCATATCAGAAAGGTAACTAAATTAATTTGGTGTGTATGTTTTTGAAAGTGTTAAGTGACACTCGTTTTGGGTCAAGGATCTATAGGTGTTCTTGTTTTCAATGTGTATAAGGTGGAGTGTTAACATTCTGGTGTGTGTATCATATATGTGAAAGTAGATTCAAAGATTGGTATAGGAATGTGTGCTTGTGCTCTTCTCCAGACTCTGACTCCAACCCACAGACTCTTCTGTTTTCGGCCACCTGCCCCCCCTGGGTCTACGAGGTTGCCAAGAAATACATGAGACCTGAGTGCAAACATGTTGATCTGATTGGCAAGAAAACACAGAAAGCTGCAACAACTGTAGAAGTAAGTGTGTGTGTGTGTGTGTGTGTGTGTGTGCGTGTGCGTGTGCGCGTGTGCGTGTGCGTGCGCGTGTGTGCAGAGGTGATGGGTGCAATTTTTTGTTAGAGTTACAGCTTTCTTAGTTCTTAGATCTCTCAAAGTTGCCTATAAGCAGGGACAGTTATAGCAATTGAGACAGAAAAATACACTCACAGTATTTCCATCAGGATAATCCAGGAAGTTCGTTTGGAGTAAAAACTGCAGTATTTATCATCATGAACATCAGTGGAATTGTAATCCAGGACAAGTTAAAAATCTGCCAGCTGGATTCATGAAAATGTCTGTCCTCACTCCCTGGTTTTTCCTCTCCTTCTGTTTCTCGCTGTCATTTCCTCTGTAGCATCTGGCCATAGCGTGCCACTGGTCACAGCGTGCAGCCGTGATCGGAGATGTGATCCAGGTTTACAGCGGCAGCCATGGCAGAACCATCGTGTTCTGCGAGACAAAGAAAGAGGCCAATGAACTTTCCCTTAATGCATCAATCAAACAGGTAGACGCCCACACACTTAACATATGTTAACAGTTTATTAATAGGCCATTCACAAGGGTGGCAATACATTACATCTTTCATTTGTAAAATGATCTGAACTGTGTGATAAGGCAACACCAGTGCTGTTGGGTTAAAACTGATGTTGTTCTGCTTTTATTTTTGAGTGTTTAATGTGTCAGTTCAACAATACCATCAGAAAAAGAATGTGTGGTGTTCATTTCTTATTTCATTTTGTCTGTATGTTATCAGAGCACGCAGACCCTCCATGGTGATATTCCTCAGAAACAGAGAGAGATTACGCTGAAGAGCTTCAGGAATGGGGGTTTTGAGGTTCTGGTTGCCACCAATGTTGCAGCCCGTGGATTAGACATCCCTGAAGTCGACCTGGTGGTCCAGTGTTCTCCACCCAAGGTGTGATGCGTTGCCAGTGTTCAAGAAGAATTTCACCACCTGAGAGTATATCTTAGCGTTTATCGGACGTGCTATTTCGTTGCTGTGTAGATGTTATGTTTTAGATTCATAAATATGTTCAGATTTTAAGGTTCAGATTCCATTCACATAAGACAATACATGTAAAAAAAAAAAAATTGGCATTTGCACACTGAATTTAATTGAAAATGGATATTGGTGCAGTACACTTATGTGCACTGGTTGATTAATTAAAAATAGTGAAATAAACTTGGGGGATGAAGGTACTGCACACTTTGTCGTAAACAGTGTTGCATAAAATATGAATCATAAAGGCCTGTCACCTTTCGTTTTTCTCAAAATGTTTTGTGTCTGTGGTTGGTGTCAGGATGTGGAGTCATACATCCATCGTTCAGGACGTACGGGCAGAGCAGGCAGGACTGGAGTCTGCATCTGTTTCTACCAGAGGAAAGAGGAGGACCAGCTGCGCTACGTGGAAAACAAAGCAGTAGGTGCCCTTTTTAAATTCAGTCGAAGAAGAAAGTGGGGCAAAAAAGAGCGGCAACTTTAGTCTTTTGAGGAGAAAATATGAAAAATTGCTTTCAATGACATCTGTGCTACACATGGGATGGGAATGAACAGGAAGAAAGGGGCGAATAAATAGTGGTAAGACAGAAAAGAAGAGGAGTGAGAATGTTTCAGAACGAAAGCCACGTTAGCAGTCGGAAATAGTGCACAAATTGCACATTTTATTATCTATTCAGTCTGTGTGACTACTTCAAATGTTTCTATATTGAACATCAACCTACAGTAAATACATTTGATCATATTTATTCCAGGGTATCACATTCAGAAGAGTTGGTGTCCCCACCGCCAACGATATCATCAAGTCATCAAGCAAGGATGCTGTCAGGTAGGTAGAGAGAGAGAGCCAAGTGCAACCATTTATACTTTGTTTTGGAAGTATGAAACTATTGATTATTATTCAAAATGTTGTAATGCGTCAGCCACATCATTTGGTTAATAATGAGCATTACTGTTGTAGTTTGGGCAACTTGGTGTTTACAAGAGTTATAGGCTTTAAACTGTGGCCCCACGAAGCCTCTGCCCTGCTAAAAATCTCCTTAATCATGATTCCGCTCAATGTGAAACTAATTTCCCTACAGTAAGCAAAGTGTTGTATTGTTATGATTTTGTTTCTGTATGGTGTCCAGGTTTCTGGACTCTGTTCCAGCTGCAGCCATCGGGTACTTCAGATCGTCAGCTGAGAAGCTGATTGAGGAGAGAGGAGCAGTCGATGCACTAGCTGCTGCCCTGGCACATATTTCTGGAGCCACAAGTCTAGAGCAGAGGTCACTGCTCAACTCTGATGCTGTAAGTTTGGTTTTTATTATCGTCATAAACAATCTTTACATTACACGCTAATAAGTTAAGAAAAAAGGAAGAAGAAACCCAGAACAAAAGACACAAAAAGTTATACATACACACACACACTCAAAGTATAGCAACAAATCTGGACACAGTACTGTATAACAGCGGCCACTGCTCACCCTGAAAGCATTGCCAGTCAGTTAACCTCATGATTGTTTACACACACACCTGACAGGTTATCCCTGTTACACAATTAAACATGTTCCACTTGTTCTCCGTTTAGATTCCATCATGAATTTGTTGTGCTTTTAGGTGCTGTAAACCACAAATTCATTCGCCCCCGTATTGTCGCCCAAAAAATGAAAACCGGCAGCTGATTGGATGAACGCATTACGTGGGTCTGGCTGCTCCCAGATTTTACAACCGGCTTCGTTCGGAATATGATCTCATATTTTACGAAGATAGTTCAACGAGACGTGTTTCTGAAAACATTTTAAGCGAGAAATGGGCCGTGCAGTTGCTGAATCTGTGTTAATTTCAGATTGACAAAGGTCAGTTTTAAAAGATTTTAGTCAGATTTTGAGAGGTGTTAGTCAAGCTCATCCCGCTCATCATTTCCGGGTTAGCGCTCCACCAATCAGATTGGCAATTGAGTCCGACTGCCCGTCTTCCGATTCAACATGTCAAATCAGCCCAAATGAAGGCCGATGGCCCCTCCAACGGATGATGTCACGGAACACAGTCCAACGGCTGATTATCGGGTTGGTGTGTCGGGGCCTTGATGTTTCTGTTTGCTTTTGCAGGGTTACACCACTGTGCAGATGGTGTGTTCTCAGGAGATGCATAATCTGGGTTACGCCTGGAAATCCATCAAAGAACAACTTGGAGAAGAGTTTGAGAACCACATTCAGAGAATGACCTTCCTCAAAGGCAAAACGGTATGTAAACCATAGACTGTAAATAAATATGGACGACGCGTCTCCACTTCCTCCCATTGTACAAAAGTGAAACCAAAATGTCCCGGATACGGGCGCTGCCGCCAGCCAGAGTCTGTGCAGTAGTGATCGGGTGGTCCTGCCCATACACCTGCCCGACAAATCACGACTCAATCACAGCTGTCAATCATTACGTTTCACCCCGTTTTTATAGCATCAAATAACTAATAAAAAAAAAGAAACTTATCAGAAAAATGAACACTTGAACAAACATCTAAAATGACAGGAACTATCTTTGGGGGAAAATGTATTTGACGTGTACTTTGATTTTTAAGTTTGGCCCATGTCCAATCCACTAACATGGAGGGGTGGGGATTTATGAACTATACTGCAGCTGGCCACCAGGGGGCGATCAATACATTTGGCTTCACTTATACACTCTATGCATGAACCCCTGATGTAAACACACAAATATGTACATATGTGCTGCTCTGCTTTATAAACGTGTTTTAAGAAATTATATTTCCTGTTTTTGTATTCTAGTGTGGAAGTCATTGTGGAACTTCAGCTTGTCAGATTCTACTTTTTAAAGTTAAGAATAGGGGTTTGAGTAATCTCTGTACTAGGAACAGTATATTTGATTTGGTGTATACAGTTATAAAGTTGAGCATGGATGTAGGCCACAAATAATTGGGTCAGATGACAAAAAAAAAAAAAAAAAAAAAGAGTACCCTTGTTAGATCTCACTTGGATCAGTAATGTCTTGTGACAAATGACAAAAAAAGGCCCCCACAGTTTCTCATAACTGAAAGTAATAGACTTAGCAAATGGAAAAAGTAAATGAAAAAATAAGTGGTAAATCAAAATGCAAATTAAGGAAAGAACCCTTGTAATTTTTTTAAGAGACTAGACATAGTACACAACTAATTATTCACAGCAAAGCAGAAGTAAACAGCAAAACATCTGTTAGCAAAAAGTGTAGGTGTGACCCTGCCTGCTGTGGCTCTTATTCTGATAGCACAGCAGGTATGTACATAGACTGACTCCTCTCAAAAAGAGAGTGACACAGAAACACTCACCATCTCACCATTGTTGTGTTTATAACAGGGAGTTTGTTTTGATGTCCCAGCTGACAAAGTCAAGGAGATTCAGGTGAGAACAACTGCGAAAACTCGCATCTGGTCAAGATGCGGGGTGGACTGTTTAGTGTCTTCAAGATTAAATTTGTGATGATAAATAATCCAAAGTAAAATATGAATATTTTTTGCAGTGTTTCTTGTTGTAGTTGACAGACTGTGGCAGTCCTGCTAACACCCTTTTCACCCCACTTGATCCTTCAACAGGACAGCTGGAAGGACGGTCGCCGTTGGCAACTGACTGTAGCCACCGAGCTCCCAGAGCTGGAGGAGAAGCAGTTCAGTAACCGTGGCGACAGAGGCTTTGGCGGTGGTAGCCGCGGCGATAGAGGAGGAGGGTTCAGAGGTGGAAGGGGGCGGAGCTTTGGGGGAAATGGTGGCCGTAGTAACGGGTTCCGGAATGGTGGTGGCGGCGGCGGCGGTGGTGGCTATAGCAACAACAGAGGAGGACACAAACGCAACTTCAGTCAAGCTTTTGATTATTGAAGTGCCAACCTGTGGGCTGGCTTATAATCTGTCTCCATAGGCTGAATTGTAAGCTCTTATATATTCGAGTTTCATATACAGTACATGAAATGACCAATTGCATGTTATCTGATAAGTTGGATTCATGTCCAATTAGCCATTTCCTACTGGTTTAAGATCAGGTTTTCTGTGTATAGTATATTAAGACAGGACCACTGGCAGCCATATTTAAAGGCCTGATGTGTGCTTCTTTTAGGTGACACAGTAGTTGTTTCTGCTCTGCACCCAATGAGAGCAGTGATGAAACGGGTGTTAACCTTTAAAGTTTTGCTCAGTGTCCAATGGCTGCCTTACCCTCAGCTCAAACCTCTGTCCCCAAAGATGTATTGGATGATTGCGTTGCAATTGCCTCTATTTAATAACTGTGCCTAGTGCTTCCATTCATTTGAATGTAAAGACTAATTAAAAAAAGGTCAACTCAGGTTGTGTTTTTATTCTTTTAAAGGGGTGCTAAATAAGCATATATACAAGCACAAATGTTGTAAAGTATACATTTCAATGTCCGCAGCTTTTACGGTTACCTGGTAATTAACTTTTTCATTTCATCTGGCCTTCTAGAAGATTTAGTCTCAAGTGCATGACTGGATCCCAAACAATTCAGTGTTGTAAAGTTGAGACTGTCAGGAAAGTACACCAAACTGAGAACTATAAACTGGCCTGATTCCTGATGCAATTTATTTTTTGACCATAGAGTTAAATTAACATTTCTGTCAATTAGAAACAAAACATAAAAAAATCTAATTGTAGCATCCAGTCAAAGGACATAACATATACTTTTTACTCATGTAATGGGATGAGAAGATGAATATCAGTTGCTGATTATGATATATATATATTTCTGACATATGTAGTTTACAAAGAGATTGTCCACACATTGTGTTAATCAATTCAGTAGTTTTCCAGGGCGTTTACAATATTCTAACCCTTTGTAAAGTGCATTGTTACAAGTGGTATACATATTTACACTGATGCAATCTTAACACAATATTAAAAAGAAAACTGTAAATGACACCATAAACTATTCATAATATAAATAATGGGGTTTAACAATAAAATGTTAAAAGTATTTCTTAAAATATTTCAAGTTCAAATATCACATTTAAAATAAATCTTTGAAGGAAGGTACTGTTTTTTGTATTTGACTTTCTAACTTAACAAGGATCCTACCAGACAAGGAGCTCAGATATTCATTTTTCTTGGAAAAATTAAAATGATTTCCTTCCATCAACATCTACTTCCTTATGATTAAAAAATGAATGAATTTAATACAGGCAGGCAATCAGGAACAATCACCAATTAACACAGATTTTTCTGCACACCTTTTGATAATTGATTGATTAAATGTGAAGTGTATCTTTAAGGATTTTTTAGTTTTTAGTTTCCGATGGGATGTGCAGTCTGGACAACATAACACTTTTTACATTACATTACATGACATTCAGCTGATGCTTTTATCCAAAGTGACTTCCAATTACAGTTTTTTACAATCACTTTGGCGCTAATTTCAGAACCTTGACGTCATTTTCAAAACTCTAGACACAAAACTCAAAACGATCATCACTAAATGATCTTTCAATGCTGGAAGAGTCATCCATTACTATACAGACATCTACTGCATAGCACAGCGTGGCTGCAACACCGGCACCCTGAAATCACACAGGCTATCCAATGTTCAAAACATTGCATTGTGCTATCTTTAAATAAATATTGCACATGCACAACCATTGGTTCAAAAAACTAATTTATGATGAAATACCATTGAAACATTACTTTAGATCACCCACACACAAGCTACCCATAGTTTCACTGTGTCATCGTTTGTACAATCATTAAATATTGTAGTACAAAATAGGTTATACATGTTTTATTATGGTATTGGTATTCAATTGACAAACAAAGCGTATTGGATCGGTTTTCTTTGTGCTACTCAAATCTAGCTTTGAGCTAAAACACCTGCTGCTGAATAGCTGAAAACGAGATGATTTCCTGTGACATCAAGATATACCGTTCAATCATTAAAATGTACTGTATTTGGGGCATTGTGAAAGCTGGAAAAAGAAGTATTTGATTGGCAGCCCTTAGATGGTGAGAGGCCTGCTGGTGATCCAAATAAGTGCTGGTTGTTAGGTTGTACTGGTTATAGTTGGTTGTTATGGACTACAGATCATCACTGGTAATGGAAAGTCCATTGGCAGAGTGGTTTTCCAGAGTCAACTCATAATCATCATCTTCCACCTAGGTGACAGGAAAGCACACACACATAAGATCTCATGGGCAGCATTGGTGAGACTTATCCTAACTGAGTTTCTATGTTCTATGTTAACAGAATGATGATGTCTCTGGCTTTAAATGTTACTAACTGTTCTTTGGCCATGTTTGTTGCACCCAGCTTTTGTTCTGATCAACACAAAATTTGATTTATTATTGAAATAAATATTATAGATACAATACTGAATCAAAACCTTTTGAAAAGCTGCTTTGTCTTCAAAAGATTTGAGCTTTTGTAAAACATAATTAGTACAGCCTGCCAATTTATGCTGTTTAAAATGTTGGAATGTCACAATTATACCCACATGGTTATACAAAAATAGATGTTTAAATGTAGATGATTGAAGTTGAAGCTATTCAAACAAAGACAATTAGTTCTGTGTTCATTGATTTCACCTAGATGGCTTTGTTAGTGAGTGTATCTCTAAAAAGATTGGAGGTTGTCTGTATGAATGTCATTGTCATTAGTTGTTCTGACATTTTTATTTTGCTATCTTATTTTATTGTATCTTATTTTTTTTTATCTTATTTATTATTTCTAGTATATTTCTTGTATTTTCTGTATGTGTGTGAGGTAGTATGTGTGTATGTCCTTGGTTACTTGTAACTTGCTGCTGTAACAGAGTAATTTCCCAATTTGGGATTAATAAAATCTATCTATCTATCTATCTATCTATCTATCTATCTATCTATCTATCTATCTATCTATCTATCTATCTATCTATCTATCTATCTTCCACTGGACTAAATTACAGAAGTGTTAGCTAAGTAGGTAAAACTCATTGGGATTAATTAAGTAATGTATCAATCTTAAATATTTTTGAAATCTCATATGTTCAGTAGCATTCTTACGATAGAAGATTAGGGCCACGTGAAAAAAATGTATTGAGTTCTGAAATTAAAATGACTTTAATCTCAGAACGCAATACATTTTTTCACATGTGGCCCTAATCCTTTTCCATTACATTCTCAATTGTCAGATCATTGAATATTTTCAGTTTTCCATTAAATTAATCTATCCCCAAGTTTTTTTCCTATTCAGTGAAAATGAGTAAAACAGCGTCCTCTGCATGGCAGTATGTGGTCAATGTTAATGAGTTTGTGTGGTGACCATAGACTGGTGGTGACAGATGGTGTTGCAAATAGTAAATAAATAAATAAATACATCATGAATAAATAAATGAGGCAATAAATACATAAATAATTAAATAAATGTAATTATTTCATGGTACTTTTATTTCATAAGTCCATATTTATTTATTTCAAGAGACTTTTATTTCATAAGTCCACATTTATTTATTTCAAGAGACTTTTATTTTCCTAATGCCACATTTATTTATTTCCAGTTCTTATATGCAAATCAGGGGGCGTGGCTATCTTTTACATTCAGAACAGAGCCGTGGGCAAAAAAAGGCTGGCGAAGTGAGAGTGCAACACTGTACTCTTTACCCAGCGCACAGTCACCTATTCTGGGGTAATTAGACCACCAACTAGCGCTGACCTGACGGAGCACCACGACCGGCAGTTTGCGGTGCTGTGTGCCCAGCCCACAGTCACCTATTCTGGGGTAACTATACGACCAACTAGCGTTGACCTGACAGAGCACCACAACAGGCAGCTGGTGGTACTTTGTCCACTGCGGGTTGACACGACAGCTGAGGCGTTGTTAAAGTGTAAATTGCAGGTCACATTTTTCATGAAGTTAAGCAATGTGCTTATTAAACATAAAGATTAGAGCCGTCCACCATTGTTTTGTATGGCTTTTTATAACAAATTGCTGAATATAATATGAAAAGTTGGAACTTTTTACAGTGGTTTTAAGCACTCCCCCTCCCTTCCACTAAGACTAGAGTTACCGTATGTCTAACCACGGGTAGCAGTTATATTGGAGACCTAGAAAAAATGGTGAACTATTGTGTTTGTGCGGGATGTACGATACATCAGAAACAGAGGGTCCACTAGGAGAAACGGCTGATTCGTGCCTGGGTGAGGTTAGTAGCTACGAAGTGGGCTGATTTTAGTGCTGTGACCCACTCTCTCCTCTGCTGCTGCGCTGTGGCCCTGTGTGTGTGTGTGAAAGACGGCTGGCCAGCGAGGTTGTCAGGTGCTTGTTGAATTTAACTCCGAAAAGACAGTTAACCCCAGGTTCCCATTAATCTTATGATGGACATGTGTTGTGATATTTAAACAAACGATCCGTCAACGGCGAAATAAAAGCCTCTTATTTACGAGAGCGGTCTGAGAGACCTCCGGTGTGTCCGAGCGAGACTGTCCGAGCGACGAGCCAGCGGCCGGGGCAGGCACTGCTGGTTGTCGCGTTACTTTATGGAGCTTCTCAACTCCGAAAACTTTGAAGCAAATTGTCATTTTAGCAACGATTTTCGCAAGACTGCCTATATTCGAAATCTAAACAGTTAATTTCTCGCCTAAAACGTTGTCAGAAGTGAATTTAGTGATGAATAAGACGGCGAAAATTGTTAAAATTGTCCTGTTGTTGGTCTGCCAAAGAAGTCCCATTCACCTTGTTCTGAATGTGAGAGATAGCCACGCCCCCTGATTTGCATATAAGAACTGGAAATAAATACAGAGTGAAAATAAGGAAAATAAAAGTCTCTTGAAATAAATAAATGTGGACTTATGAAATAAAAGTCTCTTGAAATAAATAAATATGGACTTATGAAATAAAAGTACCATGAAATAATTACATTTATTTAATTATTTATGTTTTTATTGCCTCATTTATTTATTTCATGATGTATTTATTTATTTATTCATTTATTTAATTGTGAATAAAACGGCATTCTATAGTTTAGAGCCAGTTAACCTGAAAAAAATAAATAGGTCTGGCAATGCGAGACTAACCTGAAAATGACTCCGAAACTGGACCTACACACTGGTAAACAAGGAGGACGAAGTCGCAGCGCATGGCAGTCCAAAGACTTATCAAAATATTTCAGACAAGGAGTACCGTTACAGTGGGGAAACATCTGGACACTTTGCTACCATGGAGGACAGTGGTCGTCTTCAAACACTGGTACGTGAGTTAAACACCCTCCCCCTCCCTGCTCGCGCTGTGGCTTTCCTTATGGCAAAGGACCAGCTTTGGCTGTCCTTAACATAACTTTACTGTTGTATGTGCAATTGTTGATGTTGGCATATTGCTTGTAATGGGTTTGCCTGAATTTAGCTGTTTGTGGGACACCATAGTTACACCATAGGCTACTGCAGTTTGATATTTTAGTTCACCTATTTGGCTGAATGTGACTGTTTGCAGTACATGCAGAAGTTGCTTATTGGATTGTTATCATCCTTCCTTTTCTTTTTAAGTTGTACTGTATAATGAGTTATTTGTTTTAATAACTACCCCTGCTAAGGAATACTGCATTAATATGGAGCCAGCTGTTGTTGTTGGTGGTCCTGTGTGGGGTACCCTGCTGTTCGTTTCATTTGCTTTATGAAACTCAAACACTGTAAAAGTCTTTCATTATTCCCCTGTTAGTCAAGGCTGATCTGTACTTCGTTTGCAACTAGGTTGCATTTCAGAGAATGTGGTTTAGTATGGAGTGTCATTAAGTGTTTGGATGTCTGAACTAGCTGTCATTATGTTTGAATTGATAGTTTAGATGTGTGTATAGTTAAGTCCCTTGGCAATTTAGTTCTCTTTCTTTAACATGTTTAAGTTGACAGGCCCAAGTGGTATGTGCCTTAACCTCCTGAGACCCAGCCCATTGACTTATGTCCACTGTAGTGGACATTTGAGTTTCATTACTCTCCTTGAAATCGTTTGTGCAAGTCTCTTAATTCCCGCTGTACTGTACAGAGGACATCCTGGGCTTTTCAGTGATGTGTTATTTGATTGGCTGGGAGGCCGGGAACCGCCTCTTTCTTTCAATCCAAAATGGACAGCATAGGAACAAGCACATTTTATGGAAAGATAAGAGATGAGTCAAATATTATTTGTCAATGGTTTTGTTACTATGATAATCATATATTTTCTTGTTCATTAAGGTGTTAGGAATCATATATTGAGTTCGGATAGAAACTACATTATGTATCTTTTGAAAAATTTGCCATTTTATGAATGTCAATTATAGTGGACATCAGGACTATCTTCATGTAAATAATGACTCCACATCTACCAAATTGTCTTTTTTCGTATTCAAATGATCCTGTTGTCCACTACAGTGGACATTCTTTAAATAAATAAAAATAAAAAAATTTAAATTGTAAGATGTTTTTTTAACCTTAAACAGGTATGGAATCACAAAAAAATCTGATTAGGAAAAACAAACTTTTCCTCGGTTCTCAGGAATCAAGCCTCTGCCAGTCTTGTGAGTTGTCTTCTGACAAGACCAATTAAAAAAAAAAAAAATCCCTGTAGTTTTATATAGGTGTGTGTGTATGTGTTTGAGTGTTGTTGCTTACATTGTCTCTCTGTTTGTAGTCTTTCTCTGTGCTGCGATAGGACACCACATGGATCAGAGTGTAGACTCTGTAAACAGAGAGGCACCAAGATGAGACACGAAAGGCAGGAATTTATTAATCAAAATTTCCCTGCTCATGGTGGGGGGAAATATTCAGAAGTAGTTTAAAATATTTGGTATTTCTTTGCCACATAATCAAATCTCCAGTGTCTGAAAGTTCGGACGTTCCAATTCCTGCTTAGTTTTCAACGTCAGTCTGTGAGTTAGCAGTGGGGGCTGTCAAATACAGGTCTGATATTACAGCTATAAAAACTGAATGTGAAGTGATTAGAAGTTATGAAAATTCTGTGTGTGTGTGTGTGTGTGTACCTGTGATATAACATGGCCAGAAACTGGATTATGAGAAGAATAGCAAAAGACAACAGGAACATCAAACTGACAGGCTCCACCTGTCACACAAAATGACAGTAATGGTGATTACTTTTAGCAGGAGTTACAGCAGTATTGACAAACGTTCAGAAATATGTCACAGTCCTCCTTTAACTATCTCTATCTCTGCAGCACATGCATTCACGACTGGCTGTTTGTCTGTTTGTATATGTGTCTGTCCAAACCTTGAGGACTTCATCAGATAAAGTTCCATTTGGAAAGTATTTAGGGATCTTGATGCTGATGACATCATTTCCAATGGCCTGCAGGAAGAAGGTAGCTACCACCCACAGCACGTTGATGATGAAATACAGGAAGACGGCCTGTGGGGAGGAAGGAGAATTTAAAACAGCCTACTACTCTTAGCCTAAGTCTTCATACTAATTACTAAGAACATGTCAATCTTAATTTCCCAGAAAGACCTAAAATGTCCCATGAGTCTTTGCTCATTGTCATTCCCATTCCAAACAACCCAGTCAAGGGGTGTTTTCTGAATAATAAAGTAATTAACGAAGCTAGCAATTTCTACTTAGAGTAGGACTTAAAAATAGCAATTGCACATAAGTTTAAAAACTGTCATCATTGTACACTTAAGTTTGTCCACAAAACTGCACTGACAATTGTTTTTCAAATGTAAAATGTCACGCTCAATACAGCCTGCAATTCTATGCTAACTTGTTCTTAGTTCTAAATTGTGCAACAGTAAAGAGAAGTGAAGTCTTTGGCCCTTTCTGTAGTAGAGCCCTCAGTAGGCACACTACCAATTCAGACTTATGTGTTAATGAGTTAATAAATAAATAAATAGTTACAAAAATAAACTGTCCTAACACATTATCACTATTTCAAGGTCCAAGCAATAGATGCACACTTCATGTGAGACAAAAATTAATGCCACAAACACAAAAAAAGAGAAACATTTGTAAAAACAGTAAATGCAGTTAACTGACCTTGTTGCGTAGTGACTTTAGTTCTGTGGTAACTTCCTCCAGATGTGCTTTACTGTCTTTAATAGGTGACAGGTAGCGCTCCAGTAACTTGTCCCAGAAGTCTTGCTCACCCTAAACACACACACAAATGCATGCATTTTATTTGAATTAAGGCAAAAGTGGAACTTAATGGCTCCATAGGCAATGCTGGTTTATCTGACTGAGGCCACCACAAAGATGATCATGAAATAATATTACAGTACGGTTACTTCTTTTTTTGTTGATGTACCTTAATTTAAAGTAAAGCTGCAAAAACATTTGTACATCTACCTGGCTTAGTCCCCTTACCCTCTCAGTTATAAACTATTATTGTAGCAATACATTTTTTTGACTACCCATTTAAGTTACTATTAGTTTATCTGTAGTAAAAAAAAAAAGTATAGCTCTCTTCAGCCAACAATGTGACTTGCTAGCTGTTGTACAGTATTTGCTTCTCACAGAGCCA
This sequence comes from Perca flavescens, assembly GCF_004354835.1. Classification (NCBI taxonomy): domain Eukaryota; kingdom Metazoa; phylum Chordata; class Actinopteri; order Perciformes; family Percidae; genus Perca; species Perca flavescens. Next base: position 28,460,919 of record NC_041331.1, on the reverse strand, counting down.
GGGGCTGAATCAGCATCCTACCTCATCAAGTTTTTGCACTTGCGGGGCGGTGAGTGTTTTCTTGATGGCGTTGGTTACTCTCTTATGTAATTTCTCTGCATGACTGGTTTTGAGGATACGCCGAGCCTGGAAAAGGAAGAAAATCAATCATTCGGGGATTCAATAATTCCTCTGGTCCTTCTTTCGTTTTACGTTTAGTTTTTTAATGAAATGAAAATCCTCTGAAATAGAAGCATTTAAATGTAATAAATACAATTACATATCTTATTTATAATGGTAATGTTATAATGGAAATACTTGAAAATAGAGAACTGAAAATATTTCACTTATTTTAAGACATCAGTACTATTTCTTTTAAAAACAAATCAGTGGCTTATATTTATTATTATTATTATTATTATTATTATTATTATTATTATTATTATTATTACATGCTCTTCCAGTGCATATTCTAACTCCTCAAGCTGGCTTTCTGACAGAACATCTTCAGGCCCCACTCCACTTAGCTCTTGGTTAAGAGTGTCTGTTAACATTAAGACCAACTCCTCACACACATCATCCTCATCTTTGTTACGGAGTGTGTATCTGAGGACAAAAAAAGCACATAAACAAGTAATTACACAGATGCAATCAATTTTAGCTGATACAACAGTGTGACTGTGTTTTGAAACTGCCTTAGGACACAAAAAATACACACTTAATGAATAGCAGAAACATACAACTTATGCTTGTACACATACCTACAAGTAAACAACACACACACATGAGCGGGTAATATTATACAATGTTTTCCTATCAATTAAAACATTGGATACAAATTTGAGATTTGTCGATGAGTGTGTCTAAAGACCATGTGATAACATAAGTAACAACACGTACAGACACGTATAAAATGTGTAAACAAATGGATACAAAATAGTTTATACATTTTTCTTTCACTGTACATTTCGTGCAAACATTGCCACCATTTTTGTGGATATTGTGGCAAAAGCCTGAAGACATTTCTCTGTTATTTATTTACCGTATTTGTTCTTGAAGATTTCTCTTCATGTTGGCATAAGTCAGTTTCTTCAAAAACTCCTCTTTTACCGGCTGTACCCAGTCTACAAACACACACACAAACACACACACACACACACACACACACACACACACACACACACACACACACACACACACACACACACACACACACAATCATTGTTGTACGCTATACTTACTGTGTTCTACATAATGACTTGTATGAACAAACACAGTTAAGGCGCTTCTCACCTTTGGGAGGAAGCTCCTCTGTTTCCTCCAGGTCAGCAATCACTGAGGAATCATCATCATCATCTTCATCGGATCCACTCTCCATGCTGCTTTTTTTGACACTGTTATCACTGCACACAGAAACACACATTTGTGTGGGTAGTATGGATATCATAATTCAAGTGTTCATGTGTTTTTGTTCTGCTACATGGACAGAGTATAATCTAAATCCAAGTCAGCAGTATGTAGAAGTGAGTTTGTGTTCATGGGTGTGTTACTAATCTCATGAGTGTCAGTTTGGTCAAATGATTAAGCAGCTGATTAACTTCATGGCAGAAAAGGTTTCTGATGGATTGAGTGAGATTTCTAGTGTCCGAATAGATTATTGATAAACAGAAGATGAGAAAGAAAAGACAAATCAATACCTGCTACTGGAGGCAGCGTCATTGCCTTTGTCCGCCTTCTCATTGAGTTTGTCAGTTGGAAGTTCTTTAGCTCCTTCAACAGCTTTGGTTGAATCGACTTTGGTTTGAGGCTCCCTCTCTGCAGCTGCCTGGTTGGTGATTGTAAGGGGAAGGGCTTGCTGTGCAATCTGGCCTGTGATCTGTCGAAGCATCAGGTGCTCTGTTTCCTGTGTTACCTGTAAAACCACGGGATAAAATTAATGAATCCGTCAATCTATTCATCCACTGGAAGGCTTCTCAGTAGCTGTTTGGTAACAGTACCTACCTGCATCTTTATGTCCCAGCAGCAGAGTCTACAGTTCTTGTCACACAGTAAATTCTGGTTCTTCTTCACTTCTCCTTCTCCCCTGAGAGACAGACAGAATGATGGACAGTGAGAAAAAACATACTGTCAATTATTATCGTGATTGTGACAGTGAGGGATTATGGGGAAAGCAGATTTGGATAAATTTAAAACAAATAATTCCTTGCTGCCTCCACATATCTGTTGGATAAGCGAATCATTGGTCAACAATAGCCTGCTCCCATCATGACCTGAACTAGTTAAGCAGGGCAAAGAGGATGGATGACTGGATGTATTTCATCAGCTTAAATTTTACGTAACTGTACAGTATCACATATCATGATATACCCTCAGTCAGCCCACACCATTAGATGAAATCAGAAGTCAGGTAATCAACCAATAGATTGGCTTTAGATTATGGATTCTTTGATTTGTAAATTAGGGGGTTTACTGCTTTTCTTTGCTTAATATCATAAAAAATTAAAGTAATTAATGGATGAATCAATAATGAAAATGATCGTTTGCAGGCGAAAGTACCACTATTTCTTCTAACAATGATCAATGCATTACTTGGATTCCCTTGTGCCCCAGGACACAATGTGCATGTTAACCAGTGAGTAGATGGTGAGTAGGAGGTATCCACTGGGGATACAGATGAAATACATGAGACCATAGATAATCATCCCTGGAGGAGAAAATAACATATCATAAATCCGTTAACGTTACATAACATAAGAACATAATTTAACAGAACATAAAGCTGGTAACATAATACTGTATAACAAAACTGTTTCCATGTTATAAAATGCAAATAATGTTTATAATAATATAATCTAAGCATACCCCACTCCTCTGGGTGTAGTATAGCTGTGACTGCATACATGATTGCCATAGAAACCAAAAACAAGCCCGTCGGGGTCAGGAAGGTTTGCTGAATCACCATGTCACCTAAAAGGGGAACATAGTGCACGTACATTTAGGGGTTTCAAATAAATGTACTAGATAATAATATTGAAGAAAGGAAAAAAATAAGTCACACAGTAATATAAAGTCACAAGTTTTTACCCACCGATGATGGAAAAAAGGGATGCAGTCATAAGGAACGCATATAGAACACTCATAATGGCAGCAATGGTTATTTGGGTATTAGGCTTGGCCACAAAACAGACGATGACGTAGAACACAGGAGGAATGCTTGCGATGATGATGGAAATTGTTCCAGCGAGTTTGAAGACAAACTGGAAAGCACCTGAGAGAGAGAGAGAGAGAGAGAGAGAGAATTACATTTTATTATAAAGTATGTTTTGATTTAGGCCAAGTCCATAGATGTTTTATGAAAAAGATACAGTCAGCCAAGATGGCGACCCATTCATTCCAATTAATAGGACAGAAAAACTTTATTCTTCATAAAATTACTGTCTGCGTGAAAATCTTACAATGTGAATACTTCCAAAATCCATATTTACAAACCAACCAATCAGAATATGACATGGATTGATGCAGAATACACAAGTTAGCTAGCGTAACTCGTAAATCCATTGTCTATGAACAGGTACACTTAACTAGCAAAACAATTATTTTAGTCTCTAATTCATCTAAATGCAGAAAGAGCCTGACCTGATTGATGCATTCAAACCCCCCTGACTCGTAAAAAAGTATGATAAGGGGAAATGGATGGAAATGATAGAGAAGAAGAATATGTTTGCCCAACTGCGGTCAATAGAAAACCCCCAAGAAGGAAGTGCTTGTAGAGTAATGAACTAGACCTGAACCTACCTGCTATCATGAGAGTCACAGAAGCTGGACCAAGGATAGAGGAACCAACAGTGAACATCTGGTAGAAGATGTAAAGCCTGGAGATGGACGAGTTTCTTTTCACTGTCTCTTCACCGCTGCCATGTAAGTCACAACCACAGAAAAGTTCATATTAATACAATGTACATGTCATAGGGTCTGATTCAAGATGTATAGCCTGTAGATATCACTGAAATACCAGAAAAAAAAATAGAATCAAATGAGAACTTAGCAAATTTTAATAAATGCAAGGCACACTGCACTGCCTTTCTTGTTGAAGACTCCTCGATCAGTTGCGTCTTTGTTATTCTTGTCTCTGCCAACCTTTATTTTGCTGTGAAGTTAAATGACAATGGACATTTTTTCCGCTCAGAGTTTTTTAGCTTCAAGGCGTTCAGGCCGCTCCAGCAAAAAAACGCTCAGCAACGGAAAAAAAGCGAGCAAAATGCCTCACTCTCAAATACTTCACTCTCAATGAAAATAATAACAAAAAGCTGCCCCCCAGGCTGCTAAATGTGCTCTGTCTGATTGCGGCCTAAGGGTAAACTCCACTATTATTAATAATAAACAACACTAACCTGTGCAGAAGGTCCAGTGTATTAGCCAGTGTAGATGGTCCCCATCGTCTCCTCTGGTTATAAAACTCTTTGAACTCTTCTGGTGAGTTGGTGTATGCATCCGATGCAGCATTGTATTCGACACGCCACCCTTGTTGCAGTAACAAAGTACAAAGCCAACGATCCTCTCCTACAAATATATACATGCACAAACAAGACGCAAATATGAGACAAGACGCGAACAGTCGAAAAAAGGCAAAGAGATAAAACTAGGCCAGGTAAAAATGGCCGGTGCACTTTCCAACCAACCTTGGTCATATTGCACATATTCCGAAGCTCTGGTTGCAGTTGTTGTGTATCTCTTCAATACATTGTCATCCATTAAGGCCGATCCTCTGAACAGACTGAAACATCCTGGGCTGCACAGCACGGAGCCAAAGACATGCTCTGCTGTCTTCTGTAGCCAGTGGCCTACTGCATACTCAAACTTCTGATACCACACCATGGGACCTGATGTACAACAAATACACATTTCCAATTAATAACTACAGGATACTATGTAATGAAGTTCCCACCTAAGCAACCGATAAACAGTTATTAAAGTGTAACCAGTTCTGCCTTTCTTGCAGTTTTCTACAGATATTTTCTTTCAACTCACACAGCAAATCTCTGTCTTTTGCGATGTATCGCAGCCGATGTGTATATTGGGCCAGTTTATATTGCGATGTTGATTAAAAAATATATATATATATATATATATATATATTGTGCAGCCCTAATATACATTTAGGGCATGAATTTAGGTTGCTTTCCCACTGCAACTGGGTCTACAAATTCCAGCTAGTAGATACTTTGCTATGTCCTACTGTGTTGAATGGGTCCAGTGGAAGCCTCTACATAACCCCAGCTGCCATTATGGTTACACTATACTGGCTCTACATGCCAGCTGCACAGGGCAACAAGTAAAGTAAAATGAAGGCCAAAACAATGTCTACTTACCCATACCAGTAGGATGGATTCTACCACACGCAGCACCTACGTTTTGATACATCCTCAACCTGTCAATATAAATGGTTTTTTTAATTACTATGTTGTTTAAAAATGTTTTATATACAATAATAACTGAAAAACAATTGTTGCTTTGTCTGCCACTGACCTATCTACAAGCAGAATCACAGCTTTAGGTTGGAAGTCTGTGTCTCCGTCCAGAGCCAGGATGTATGTATTGTCATCTGAGATGTATCTTCTCTTGTAGTCATTGTCATACTGAGGCATCATATAAATCTCTCCATACATAGAGATCATACTGTCTCTGCACGGGTTATTCTGGCGCTGGGCAAAACAGGATAGATATTTTAAATATTAAAATATTTTGTACACATACTGTCAAAATACCATTATGTACACTTTTTATACAAAAAGCAGAACAGTCTTACTGTGATCTTCTGAGGATTCTTGACGATGTAGCCCTTCCAGCCAAGTAGATAGTACATATACATAATCTGAAAGTCATATACAGTAATGTATAGTGTAAAAATCCAAGACCTGCTCTTAAAGAAATGGGTGCAATTTAAATAGTGTATTTTTCCCACAAAGACTTTAACAGAGGTGACTTATCTATTATTAATTTCATTATTCGAGAGACATAAAATTGTGTGTAAAGGAACCATAATACAAATAGGAAACAGTATAAATATACCCACAATATTATAAAGCATATCTCAATTCTAAACCTTACTTATTACTGGGCAAGCCTGTATATTTCAATAGAGGACTCAGGCCTTTCTTTTAGCAATGCCCTGCATCATACTAATGCAGTTTTAACTGGGAACTACCTGGTGAAAATCGTTTACTGTTGGCCAGTGAATAGCATCTTGTTCCTTAAAAAAACACCACTACTTCACCATAACCATACCTGGGACCATCTTTTCTTATTCCTGATGAGTTCTTTGTCTTTTAGGTGAACATAGAGCATGTTGCCTTCTGGCATAACAAACATTAGCCTGCCACCGTAGGGAGTCTCACTGATCGACACTTCATCTGGTTCTTTGTTGGTAAACACTCTGAATGGATGGATGGATAGATGGTTGGTTAGAAGGATTGATGGATGGATAGATAAATGTAAAGCTGGATAAGAGACTGATGGATAATCTCACCTATAAACTTCTAGGACAACATGGATCAAGTCGGTAACGTAAGAGTTAACCAGCCTCTTGTCTGTGTCCTTTTCAGTCATGAAGGCATCGTCTACGTAAATGTGACTTTCAAAGTTAAAACAGTCCTTATGTTCCTCCTTTGGATCACCTCGATAGCGGTCCAACCTGAAACAACAACAAACAACTGTACCAATACTGCAAACACTATTGTTGAATTACGTGGGAGCCAGAGGGAGCCAAGCTCCCATAGAGTGAGGACTGGCTCCCATGAAAGCACCAAAGTCAAAAATCTGAGGGGGTCTCTCATATCTGAAGGTGTCTGCCATATGTGGCATTGTAATTTAATCTTAATCAACGCTCATTATTCATCCCTGTGCGATCTCTTACCATTAAAGATGTTAAATTAAAATATAGGCTACTACGGACGTAGACCTGAGCCTACCCTACGCTCATGAACGCAGCATGACTGCACTTCATGACCACACCACTAGGCTACGTGAGCAAACCGCATACGATCGATTTCACAGCACTTGCAAGTCCGAAGAAGTGATCTTGCTTTTGTCATTAGTTTTGTTTTCAATAACATTGTAAACCGTGGCAGTAAGCCAACAGCTACGTGCAAGGTGTAACATTGGACTTCATCAGGCATCTCAGAACGCACCCAGGCAGGTCAGTCACTCACACGCTAATGTGAAAGAGACGTTATTTAGCATATATCGTCATAGGTAACAAGCTAACTAATCGCTAAGTGTTATGCTAATGCTGGGAACAGGCAGATTATATCTTTATAGTTAGATATAATCTGCCTGTAGCAGTAGTTGCTGAGGCTCAGACATCCATGGCGCACAGGAGGCAGGACACACTGATCCATCTCCCCAGGAACAAACGCAGTGTCGGGGGGCAAACTCATGTGATGCGTAATTGATCCCGTGGATGATTTGTAGGCTATTAAGTGAACAATGTGTACCCCGGTCCACCAAACACTGGGTCTTAATTCTGCACATATTTGTGTTACTGTAGTCCTATTTACTATTTCATTATTTCATCCATGCGTGGCGCAGCGGATCCGTGCGCACTGTCACCTGCCGTGGAGACGCTGGCCTCACTAACCTCTCCTCCTCTGAGTCGGGTCTCTCTTGCGCTGAACTCAGTTTCTCTGAGCGTACTAACACTTAGGGCCCTATTTTAACAATCTGAAACGCAAGTATGAAACGCAAAACGCAAGTAGCTTTGTGGGCGGATCTCGTAAATCTAAAATGGGTTGGTCTGAAGTAGCTAGGTGTTGTTTGGGCGTAACGTGCAATAAACCAATCAGAGCGTCATCTCACATTCCCTTTAAGAGCAGGCGCGCTTGATCCATGGCGGATTGCTATTATAACAGTGGATTTTCCTGGCGCACGCCAGCGGGAGCTGTCCGAGATGCGGCAAAGTAATAAATGCCCGTCTTGGCCGGGTGGCGATGTTGCTGCGGCCTCTAGGGCGCATCTCCTCAAGGCTGGAGAGGATTGCTGCAGCCATGGAGGCTCCAAACGCACCACCTGCTCCTGTTGTGCCCCTTCCTCTTCCCCCGTCTCCATCTCCGTCCACCCGCTCCATCAGGAGCACATCGCGCATTACTCCCGGACCAGATTCCGCCGGAGTGTCCAATCCCGCCGTAGTTCAACATCACGTCTCCTTAAGTCCTCTAATATTTCCTCATTTATGTCATCAACACATCCATGATTCATGGCTTCAAGCCAAAGAATGCTGGGACTTTTTGAGGACTGTACTGTAAAGTGCCTCCTGACCGATCCAAACACCTGAAGCGCATTTTCAGCAATATTTTTCTTTGTAATTATGTATGGTTTGCAAAAATGGGAACTGCTGCGTCCGTGTAGATGAGAGAACTGTATGCACGTTGTGCACACGCTACATTATGGCCAAGCATGCGCCCCTAAAATAGCATCTGAATAACGCGCTACTGACTTAAGACCAGGTTTTTCCTGGTCAGTGGCGGAATTGGTTTCTGAAACTGCAAAATAGCACCAAGTACCGTTTGCGCCGGAACACGCCTCCTCTTTTCGCTGAACCGCCCCCAGGAGCGCAAATGCATTCCCTATTTTACCGACGTGCGTCTGTGGAAGGAAAAGTCCGCTGTGCGTCAGGTGCAAAATAGGAATGATACATGCGTCGGTGTACAAAGGCAATTGCGCTGAGTGCAAGATAGGGCCCTAAGAAAATAAATTGCATTACATCAGTGAGTTCAAACTGCTTATTGTGCGTAATTTGGACTGACGTTGAGATGCATGTTGTTCTGTAACTGGTGTGGCGCTGCCACTATTCTCTTGATTTCCACTTCGACATTAGACATTTTTTTGAATGAAAGAGACGTTACATTTAGAATATGTGATATCATCACAGGTAACAAGCTAACCATGGCAAAGTGTTGTGCTAATGCTGGGAACAGGCACATTGTATCTTTATAGGTTAATATTTCACCAGGTCTGAGGGCTAGAGGGATGTGTTAAGTAGACCCTATAAAGTTATTCCACAACTGATTTTAATACTGTACTGTCTGGACATGCTTTGAATTCATAATATTTATGGGAAAGATTGGACTCGTGGCAAAAGACTCTGCTGTGTGCATACTGCGCAAAAGCACCACTCGCGCCTAGGTTATTTAATTGTATAGCCTTGTTAGGCTATGCGCGGGGTGTGCCAACTTTTTTTATGAGATAGAGAGACCCCCTTGAAGACAAAAAGATAATTCGAACACTGCACTTAAGCGTTTTCTTCTTTTGTACAAACCGTCAAAGCATGAAAGAAAAGAAATAAATAGGAAAATACAATTTCAAATGTTAAACTGCACAAATGTTTTTTAAGCCCTTGAATATCTTAAGTCATACACAAATGAAGTGAATACATTTAATTCATAATTAATATTTTAAAAAGCAACATAACACCAGGCTGAAAAGATGTTTTACTGCCTCTCTGGTTGAAAATGTCACGTCTTTTGCACCTCTGATCAGAAGTGAGCTTCACACACATATTGATGTCATGTGTACGGACACACCCTGGATTACACTTCTGCATCACTGCAGCAAGGTGAGACGTTTAACCAAGGGAGGTCAGCAAAAACAAGATTCTCAGTTGCTATTCAATTGCTCTTTAAAAGCATGTGAGAAAGGAACAAAACCCATGTTGTGTATTAGAACAACTGGTACACGTGTCTGCAGTGACAGTGTATTTTACCTGAACATGGAGGTGAGGATTTTCAGCATTTCATCATAAGTCTCATGCCACATGGTGGCACAAAGATAGATCACGCAGTTCTGTATGTCATCTTGGCTGTTGAGGAGAGGGGAGAGGTTTTCAGCAGAAGCTTTAAACCTTTCATGTTGTGACCATGCAACAGTGTAGGAAACAAGCTTTACATTGCTGGCTGCTGGTGACTGACCCATGGTGCCAATGATTTCATACAATAACCATATGTTCAGATTTAAATTAGAAATTGTAATAGTATTTTTAATATTTGTAAACACTGTATGGATATTGTTCTTTTTCCTTTGTGTGTTGCTACACATTTTATTTTATATGTATGTACTGTATGTATATGTATGTGTGTATATATATATATACAGTATATATATATATATATACATACACACACACACAGTTGAAACCAGATATTTACATACACTCCACACTTGTGGAGGTCCACAATTCTTTTCCTGATGTGATGTGATGATTCCATGATGTCAAAGAAAGAGGCTCTGTGTTTGAGGTGTGCCTTTATATGCATCCACAGTTCTGTCAAGAGGAGTGGGCCAAAATTCCAGCAAACTATGTTAGAAAGCTTGTGGAAGGATACCCAAAACGTTTGGCCCAAGTGAAACAATTTCAGGGGAAATTCTACCAAATACTAAGAAAGTGTATGTATATTTCTGACTTTGATGAAAGTGATAAAAAAGATTCTGATATTTAACAAATGCAAAAAATATGTTAATATGTATTGATCTAAAACAGAAAAAGTTTACTCTGATTTAATGTATGACAGTAAAAAAATAAATGTTTTTGTGTGTTTTTTTTAAGTGTATGTAAATATTTGGTTTAATATATATATTGTGTGTGTGTGTATATATATATATATATATGTATATATATATATATATATATATATGTGTATATATATATATATATATATATATATATACTCATGACAATATATTTTATTTTTGTGCAAGAAATGTACTCTGTACTTCTACTCCATCTGCACACAATTATCACCCCTAGTGAGATTGTTCCATATACCTGCTTAAAATATGACCAAATCACAAAATAATCAGGGAAACTTCTCTTCATACCACTCTTACCTGTCTTGATTTTTGGCTCGTGGCACCTTCATCTTGGTGTTGAGTAGCAGAGACAGGTCAATGAAAGCGGATTCATAGAGTCGACGAACAAAGAGCTGAGAGGTTCTCTCTATACGCTGGACCTAAGACATGGTAAAACATTAAAGTATTTAGGTGTATGTCTTTCTGCCTGATGCTAACATAAGAGGTCCTTGGGTTGATGAAATTACTAGTAAAGTGTGCCATGTAATGTGATTTTTAAGTTTGACTCTGGCAGTAAGCTGTAGTTTTAGAGGAAATGGATGCTTGAAATTCAGAACCTGTCTTTTTTAAGTCGTTCAAATTACAAAGAAAACCAATTCTGCCTGATTTAGTTATCTAGCCATGCGAATAGTTTTATTTTGCCAGGTTTTGAGATGTCCACATTTTCTGCTGCTACCCTAATACAATGGTGTGATTGGGGTTTTATATCTGGTACAGACTTGGAAAATTACATTTAAAAGCTACGGCAGCAACATCTTTCCAGACACAGCTTTCCCTCTAACCTCATTGTCAACATTTTTGATTGGGATTTCTTTTGTAAAATAGAAGTTCCAACAAAAACTGTTCTTAGGCTCATCAACATTAACATAGACATTGTTTCTGGGGAGAGATGTTGCTGCTGTATTGGGTTGATGGCAGAAATCTCAGAGAGGGGGATATTTCTTTTCATAATTTGGGTGAACTGACCCTTATAAAGACTTTACATAAATGAAGGGCATGGAGGCGTGCATGTGTGTGTGTGTGTGTGTGTGCGTGCATGTTTATATCTCTACCTTTATCTTCCAAACATAGTAGGTACACGTGACAAAGCCTGACCACATACACACTCCCTCCAGTGCCAGCATTGAAAAAGGCCATTGCATGTAGTAGCTGTCAATCAAATAGACCATAAACATTTTTGGCAAAATATACATAGATTGGATGTGTATATGCCTGTACATAGATTTCTTTGCATGATGTGTAATTCTAGGACATTTTACTCACATTAAGCTACATACAAGCATACACAGTTTAAACCTGATGCAAACACACAAACATGTACCTGTTGAGTGAAGTCCGACAAATGCTCCTTGTGATTTCCAGTAAAACCACAGGGGTTGTGTTCTTAGTGCTCAAGTAGGCCAAGCTTTCACAAAACTCTGCAATAGGAACATAGCTAAATGGTGGAATTATGTTTCTTACTCTTATCACACACAGCTTCCCATTATATATTTGTCTTCCAAAGTATAGAGACGTGAGTACTTGTAGCCAAAGATTGCTCACCGTTTACCACATGACTAATGGGGTACAAACATGTTCAGCTTTCTGATTTATCGCTAACATAACAAAATTAAACTAACCTGAACAACAAAAGTTAATTTAAGCAGAGCACAAACAATTCTCAATGTGTTAAAAGAATAAACTCACCTGTGATGTTCCCGTGCTGTTCTCCGTTCAATTGTTGTACCTGGGTTAGGAAAAGTATCAGTCCCAACAGCAGAACTGCAGGTCCCGTGCAGCATACTGGCAGCGCAAAACTCATCCTGACTGCATGAATCTTACAGGCCACCACACCAAACCAGTGGCAGGCTGCTGAGCAGAATGCCTGAGGCAGGAGGCAAGAGATTATTTATTAAGCCAATTATAATTACTATTAGGGCGCAAAATTCAATTTTTCAATTTATCCAATTACTTTTAGACTACTGAAATGAGTGCAGTAGGATCTGATTCTGATCACTGATTGAGGTGAACCTCAATTAAGAATCAATGTGGGAGATTTTTAGTAGTTCTTAAAGGCACTCTTTAGAACATGCCCTCACAACTGGCATTTTAGCTAACTGGGAGCTCTGGCCATTAGCTGCAGCAACTCCAGTTTGCTGGCACCGATTTTGGTCGTTTTTTTTTCCTATCGATAGTTCTCGGAGACATCTAGTGATCAAGATTCAGGTAAAAATCGGCCGGAATTCTCCTTTTAAGTTTAAACACCTTTGACTAGATTAGAACAGGAAATTAATCTAGCAGGCCTGATTAATACGTGTTTAACTGGCTGCTTCAATCTATTGATCTAGACTGTGAGCCATTAAAAATAAAGTTTTATTCCCCCAACACACTGTATTCACTTACTTATAAAACTTTTTCCATGTTAGTGAAGATGCATACTGCTCAAAACCGAAATGAAAAAAACATAGTAATCTTTCCCCAGCATTTTGTTTTGTTGCTAAACTGTGTTTAAAATGAGCGGTGACGTTAAATCACCTGTTTCAGGTAACGGTATCCTAGGGTACCGTCTATTTGCTGGATTTTTCTGAGGTAACGTTAGCTAATGTTAGCAAATAAGCCCACTGAAGGCGATGATTCATATTTTGACACAACGTTTAGTAATGCCAGTAGTAAAGTTAGTGTTCATAGTGAGTGAAAGTGTGTTGTGAGATGCACATTGCTAAATGTATGATGTATCTGGAATTGTTCATTAGCTGTGTGATATCTGTAAAGCTGAACAGACTCACAGTAGGCTAAAACTGATTTTATTCTGATCCAAAAAGTCTTTGTGTGAGAAAGGTCAGACAAGAGACACTAACATTATATCCTGAAATGTAATTGTAAGACATATGATGCTTTTGAGAAATTATTACAAATAAGGCAAACTGTTGCTAAAAAGGAACTACACATTGTTTTCACATCTTCTAGCGGAAACTGAAATATATTCTTTGGCAAATTTTCACTGTATTCTGTCAGTAGCACATGATACAGAGAGAGAGATAGATGGATAGATAGATTTTTATTGATCCAAAAAATGGGAAAGTTAATATAAGATAATCTGTGTCTGTTTGTTTTTCTGTCTTCTTTCTACCTACCTGTAAGAAAAACAGCACCAGTCCTATTTGCAGTAGTTCCCAGTCATTGTTCTGAAGGTTAAAGTCCGACCAGGTGATGGATTCCTCAATAAGCACATGGTAGATCAGGTATACCGCTCCTACAACAGAACACACAGTATCACTGATGTAAAAGAGACAATCTAATAGTAAAGTTAAATATGAAAAAGTACAATATGAAAAACAAAATATCAATAATTTATAGGCTAAAATACAATAAATACAATATAAAGAAGAGCACGTGTTCAAATAGGTTAACATGAAATCAACTGTACTGATTTGAAATACTACAAAAGATTCAAGTGAGATGCAAGTAAATATAAGGAAATTAGGCTGTTGTATAGAGAGGACTACACGTGTTGTGCAGAATAGAAAGCATAGCTTTACAAAATTGAAAACAACAATTATAGACAGCTGGAGAAAATCCTCCGCAATCCATCTGCACCTCTAACATTCACGTTTGTTCTCCAGTGTGAATGTTGGAAATGAGATGATGAGAAAGCTCGGCAAAACCCAGTGACGTTGGTGTTGATAATACATTTCAAGAGCCTGTTATTTTGTCAGCAGGTTTTATTGAGTGTTGTATGTTGATACAGATGTTGATGGCAGATAATTACCTATCACTATGATCCTCAGAATACTGCTGATGACGAACACAAAGTCCCTGAAACCCTCCAATTCTGACAACTTTTCCTGCAGAGAGAAAGACAGATGGGGAGAGTCTCACTGATCATATCAAGTCAATATATTTATATACTACAAATGGCCCAAAACAGTTTGACATCCAGCTGTAGCTCTATCAGAACATATGGAAAAACACCGGCACAGCTGGCCAAAAAGGTAAAGTTGCAACAATTACATTTATATTTTTTATTAATAATCTGGAAGATTTTAATTTAAATATCTGTCAAGTCACTATCCATCGCCGAATGAGGTAACAAGCCTATGGCCCATTGATAAGCCCATGTGTTTGATGAATTTATATATATATATATATATATATATATATATATATATATATATATATATATATATATATATAAAAATTATGTATTACGAACTGGCTGTCTGTGGCCGCATTTCTGGGAAAAATCACCAGCTTTCCATCACCCAGCAGGGGTTGGTCCCCCAGAGAGGGTCGGCGGAGCGAACACAACACTTAATGTTGAATGTTAATAATGCGTAATGTTGAAACAACAATGAAAACACCAAAAACAAGTAAAAGTGAAATCTCTATACTTATCACCATAGAGAGAGAGCGAAACAGAGATCTTCGAGGTTGTAACTTTAAGGCAAGGGCTGAGCTTTTTAAATCATTAACTTGTAGTCTACACTGGGATAAATGGATGGGGCAAATTCCAGTTTGGTGGCTGATAAAGAAGTAGTTCTTTAGTTTGGAGGTTGGTGCGGTGAAGACAGAACAATATAACCACATTATAGAAAGACATGATACCTGCATGCGATTAGTAGCTTGCAGTGGATTTTCCCACCAGCAGAGGGAGATGAGGAGTGAAGAGAAAATTCCAATTCCAATGTAGATATAGCAGTCGGCGCTCTGTCGATCCACATATGATGACACACGGACATAGTAGTCAGCCCCCAAGAGGCAGTAACCTGTTAGTTTGTCAGTTAGTAAGTTAGTTAGTTGAGTAAAGCAGTTAGATAACAATGTCTATGATGTCAGTGAGTTCAAATGCAAGCTAATTACTTACAAAATGCAATATACAGTCACACGCTATTGTAACTTGTTACTGAGGTATTCACTGGCACCTAAATGCTTTGTTCACTTTGCAGCTAAAAGTGTGTCAGTATTCAAAGACGTTTTCTAAACAATGTGCTGCTGAGGTGTTTTTTTTTTTTTTTTATTTTAAATTTGTTTGGGGCATTTTTAGGCCTTTTAATGACAGGACAGCTGAAGAAATGAAAGGGGAGAGAGAAGGGGGAATGACATGCAGCAAAGGGCCGCAGGTCAGAGTCAAACCCAGGCCCACTGCGTCGAGGAGTAAACCTCTATATATGGGGATCCACTCTACCAACTGAGCTATCTGGATGCCCAGCTGAGGTGTTTTTCCTGGAGCTTGTAACCTACATGCAACTTGTATGTGAATGCTCAAATCAGAACTTGTCAGTGTTGTCATGCCAGTCAGTAAATCTTACATCATTCATCAGACTGTTGTCATAGTGAGGGTGGCAGGTTTACTGAACCAGACATTGGATGAAAAAACATAACAGTGGGGAAAAAAGTGAAAGAGCCGACTTGACAAATAAATTAGAGACACCTCAGCTCAGTCAAAACCTGAAGACACACACTATAACTGAAATGTGTTCAAAACAAGTGGAGAAACAAAGCAAAAACAATCTGTTTTCTGACATCTATTATAGTGCATGTTCTGTAGGAGGAGGATAACAAATTGTCTTCCACTTCAATCCACTGCCTACTAGTACTATGTTCAAAAAAGAGAGACAGACAGTGTTGCAGATAAATATAAAGGGAGTTACCAGCAACTGTGAGAATGAGGGAGCAGATTGGGAACAGGATTTTCCATGTGTCTCTCTGTAGTTTGTATACTATCTGCAGAATGGCACACACAATACAGACTCCTCCGCTGATGAAGAGATTAGTCAACACATCAAACTGAGGCATAACGACTAGCACCAGGACTGAAGTACCAAGAGACACCAGACACTCAATGGCACAAATCTGGAAAAGATGCAAAGACACACATTATTACACTAACTCTATTGGCTATTCAGTAGGGTAGGTGAAAGCATTACATTAAGCATCACAGTCAAGATATTCATCTTTTTATTTTTTTTATTTATAGATACACCTCTGAATCTCAGAATTTGAGGGCGATCACAAAAAGTCCGCTACGGTAGGGGAAACACCCATTGTCATACTATGGTCAAGATCTGCTGATCGCACATGCACTTGTAAGATAAATGACAGTGTGGACCCATTTTACAGTATTCCCTAACCTGTCTTCCTAAAATATTTATATTCTGAGCTGCTGAGTATAGTAAATCTAAATCTAAATCAAAACAATTATTGCTGTAATATCCTTGTACGGATTCATGATATACAATTTTCCCTTTCCGTTGTAATTACATGCAAAGCAGATTACATAATAAATGAGTATGCTTTAGAAAAACGTACAAATGACATGGTCTTCATGTTGGGCTGTACAAAGCTCTTGAAGGCACACCTCCACAGTGATTTAAAAAACACCAGGAAGTTGGGGCAGACCAGGCAGAAAACCAACATCAGCATGTAGAACTGTTTTTCCTTTGGGCTGCGCATGGAGGTTGGACTGGACATAGTTGACAACACCAAGAGAGAGCCCTGATTGAACAGAGACCAAGAGTATGTTAAAAAAAACCATAGAGTTTGGACAGATGAGATAGAAGACCAAAAGTAAAAAAATGCTGTCATATACTAGTTTTACAATTAATACATATTTCTGTCATTAGATTGAGATTTTAATGAGTGCATTTCACTTGTTTTGAGTGCAGTTACAGCAGAGTCCTGTGTGTAGCAATACTTCCATACCCTGCAAACGTAAAAATTATTTACTGGCAATCCCTTCCTGATTACCTTGAAGGACTCATCATTGCTTTACTGTCGTCATTCACCCTAACACCAATAAAAAAGTTCATCAGGTTGAATTCAATTCTTTGATTAGATGGGAAGACAGACTGTGATATTCAGGGAATGCATTGTTTTATGGCTGAGCATAGTCCTGTGATAAAGACTAGACCAAAGGAGTAAGATGAGAAATTGAAAAGGAATAGAGGCAGAAGCAGCGGGGTAGACGATGCAAACGCATGCCATACTTCAGAGTTAAAGAGTGATAGTAAGAAAATGAAGATGATGTGCAAAGAGGGAGACCGATATAAAAAAAGAGAAAGAGAGATAATACGACAAAAAGACAAAGTAGGGTACACAGGAAGTAAGTACTCTAAGTCCTGCCCAACCAAATAGCACTGTTGTCCATGTTACTTTGTGGACAGGCAGGCACAGACAGAAAATAAAAGTTTTTCTAAACTATTTAACCCCTTAACGCCTTAATCAAACCCCTTCCATTCCGACTGCAGGCGAGATAGTGTGTGTATTCCCCCCAATGCCGGTTTGTTTACATGCGATACATACCTTGGAACCTTTTGCATGCACTGGTTTCTCGTAGGACCGGTCGGAGTGGGAGATACATCCGGTTCATGGAAGCGAAATTAACCCTAACCCTACCCCTAACCCTACCTACCCCTACACCTAATCCTACCCCTAAACCTAACCCTACCCCTAACCCTAAAGAAACTACTGTCAATGTTAGGGAGTAGGAGAGTGTTTTCTTTCTTGCCGTTGTCAAGATCCATGTATTTGTCATTTACAGTTTAGAAGTTCTAACAACTTTGTGACATGAATGAAATCTACTATGTGTTTTATTAATTTTACCATTTTGTAAAGAATTTTACCATAATGCCTGTTGTCGCTAATTTGCATCATACCTAAATTTATATCTATTCCATATGCTATAGACAAATTAACAATCTCAACTTAATTTAGCATCAGCTTGGAGCCAGAAACATAATATTTTGTTTATATAATTGTGAATAAATTCAGGCGTCAAGGGGTTAAGTTTTGATGAAAACATGTACTACAATCACTGTACCAAAAAACTAAATTGCAATTGAAATACTTGCTAAATGACAGACAGATAGTCCTACCTTAGCGATAATGGCACTGGTCAGGACAGCTAACCCCACAATAACAGCCACCAGGTACTGGCACAGTTGGAAACATCTTCTCTTAGTTTCCTTCTCAGCTCCAATTGGGTTCAGCTGGAATGGATCCCATGTATCCCTGAGACACACATCAACACATACATTGATTGACTTTAGGTCTCATCGCAGTTATCTATGTAGTAAGGCCATAATTCATCCCAACTCACTTGATCAAGATGGCAGAACGCCTGGGAGAACCATTGAATTATAGACTGATGTGAAACATGTTTTCACAGTCCAGATTTAGTTTGTATCTATGTGTAACTCAGAGGAAATATTATGCTGTGTAGTTTACTGAATGTGCTAGTGTTACGCATAAGTCAGAGTGTCAGAAGGAAAGCGACTGTAAATATGTGGTTTGATATACGGGAAAATTCATTAACAAGAGGGTGCATTAGCCTGTCACAAGGAAGCCAATGAAACCATATAAAGATGTTTATTATCGCATGATAATTTAAATGATTGGCTGATACAGGTCATGATCAGGGTGTGGATTTGGATTATGTCTTCAGAAGGTTCAATAGATAATTATGATTCTTATATAAATCCATCTATAAAACATGACATAGACGGTACATTTCCTTAAAGAGGTCAGGGTACAGAAATATTTGAGTTGACATTTGAGGTTTTATCATCCCCTGTGTCATCCCTGCTGGCTGATTAATGTCAAATACAGAATTATTATCAGGGTGTGGTTTGTCTTCCTTATTGATAATACTTTGTGATCTTTGACATTGCCATAGCAACTATGAATAATACCAGCTGTTCAGGTGAACCTCCTGAGCCACGCTGGCAGAAGGTGTGTTTGGGAGATGAGAGTGCACCTTTTCTTTATTTTTATTATTTTTATTTTTTTAATGAAGCATATAAATACATGAATAGAAAAAAAGAACTTTCAGCTGTCTGTTAATCACAATTAAGTGTGTGTGTGTGTGTGTGTGTGTGTGTGTGTGTGTGTGTGTGTGTGTGTGTGTGTGTGTGTGTAATGGTGGTTGAAAGACAGTTTTTCTTTTTACTAGTTAATGGCAGTTCTATAATCGCATAGTACAAAGTACAAAGACGGTATCTTGTCAGAGAGAATTACTGAAAACTGTAAGTAATCCAGAATACAAGCATATTCTGAATCCATTTAATAGGCTGGAATGTCAGTAAGGAAAGGAATGATTTTTGGAAGGAAGGATTTTTGTTATCTATTTTTAACCATTAAGTTTTTCATGCTGCTAAATGATTCAATCTTGATGCCATAATCATCAGTTTGGTTAGTTTGAATTGCATATTTCCTCTGGACAGCCCACACCCGAGAGAGAGAGAGAGAGAGAGAGAGAGAGAGAGAGAGAGAGAGAGAGAGAGAGAGAGAGAGAGAGAGAGAGAGAGAGAGAGAGAGAGCTATTGGTACAAATACTTTAATTATTTACAGTCTATGGTGAAAGAATGTCACAATTGATGAGATGACAGACATCATTTTTATTCAATGTTAGTGAATATAGCTGCCGTAGTGTGTTTTGTGCCCAGTGACATTAGCACTGAAAAGGCCAAAAAGGTGGAAAAATCACAGTTTGGGTGAGATTCTCTATTTCAGTTGTCCAGTGCACTCATGCACAAACTTCTTTTTGAGTTTATTTACCGGTATGTCTCCCTCGGGCGACACAAAAGTGACGTCACGTCTGCTGCAAATATTAAGCATTAACATAAGCGTTTAAAAAAAATCAGTAGTAGAATGAGGGACAGTGACTGGACCTGAAGACTTCAGATACAAATCTTTATATATCATATATTGTATGACCTTATCTGCCAACTGTGAACGCCCAAAACATGACAGTCATAATGTTTGTCCACACCTTAGGCGTGTGTTGGATTACATGGCACATTCCTTTTCTGGGAAACTGAATAAAGATTATTTTATTTCAGTTCTGCTTTTCTAGTAGTTCTGCCCAACTGTATGTTTATAATGATACACTATTGTTTTCTACTCTAGGCCTCTGCACACTTGTATACCATAGCGGAATGGTTGAACTTGCCTAGATTTTGTTTGTTGACCTCTGGTAAACTTACAACACACTTACATGCACATCACTCATAACAGTTGCATAACACTTCATATAGTCATTTGCTAGTATTCTCAGACTTTACAGATACTATTTGACACATAACATTTGTCTTTTTGAAGTTCAGAGTTTTTAAAATCATGATTTGTTGTTGAAAATGTAAGTTGTTTTCCTATAAAACATTCTCCTAATTATATAGAGAATAGCAGCACATCAATTAAGTGTATTTAAAAAATTGTAAACCCGATTCTTGAGACCCCGGAGATTCCAACTTGCAGAATGTGTTTAAAACTGTGGTACGTATTTAACATTTTAAATGGAGCACCACTCCCCTAGCAGCAGTCAGTATCTGCAGGGAAGATATCAGCTACAGCAATAAAGAGAGGCACAGAGGTGCACTAGGGAAATTAACTGTTTCCTCAAACTGTATATTATACCAACTAGAAAACCTGTTAATACGATACTTAATGATATACTGTGTCACTCCTAACAATTAACGTCCTAACGATGATGAAGAGGTTAATAGATTTTGGTTGTGTGCCTACAGACAGGAAGTGGAATAGCTGACTAGTTCGAAACTTAATGGTGTGTTGAATGTATTTCTTCCTAAATCTGTCTGATACAGCCAATCACACAACTTTAAGAACTTGATGGCATGATTCATTTTTCCTCTATAGCTTTGTTAGTTAAATGATAAAAGAAGGAAATACGTTCACTGTGAAAGGCGCTTTCACTTCCAGTAAGTTGTTGGGGTTAAGCACATATTGAAGCCAAATCGTAAACTGTAACCTTTACCTCTCCTTTACAACTATTGTACACAAATGATGGCAGTACAATACAATCTATTTTCATCTGGACAGACCACTGGTAATTTCAGACTAAAACCTAGATGTGTAAACAAATTTGAATACATTATTCTTATAAATTAGTAATGGTTGATGGCCCTGAACAGATGGCCGCATCTGAATTTGTGCAGTAACATTTGTGATAATATAGTGTTCACGTAGATATTCATTTAAGCAAGATTCATTATTATCAACAACTTTTGATCAGTTTTCACTAGATTCGTAGGGCAGTACAGGATATAGCTTTTATGATATGGTATTCTAACCTTGTCATGTAATAACTAGAGCTGCAACGATTAATCCATTAGTTGTTTGACAGAAAATGAATTGGCTTCTGCTATTTTGATAATTTAGCTATTTTGATAATTGATTACTTGTTTAAGTCATCATTCAAGCGGGAGTACTAAACATTCCCTTGAGCCAACACTTTCTTTGTTTTCAGTGATAGGCTCTGCATACTTCCATTATTAATCCAAATACAGATAATATTGTGACATACACAGAAACAGATTTGTGTTACAACTCACATCACAGAAGCAATTTAAGTCTACCATCAAATCTCACAAAGACAACAGAATAAATGTAGCCCCCATAGAAGAAGATGGATTTCTGCTGCCTAAAAAGAAAGTGTCGGCAAGACGCATTATTTTCTCCAACTGTATGTGAGCAGACTAATTAAGATTAAACTGTGGTAGCTGGGCTCAGTGGGAAATGTATTTCATGTCAAGTATGACCCTCTGTCTCTCAACTGTAACATCAGTCACCACCTTAAATAAAGCAGAAATTAAATGTGATGACAAAGAGCAACACTAATACTGTAGGTTAGTTTTTACCTGTGTCTTCCCTCTCTTTTTTTCCCTCTGTATGTCAGTTCCTCCATCTTGCTTGTCCTCCGTACTCCTTATGGTGGCCAATGTAGAGTCTGTGTCTAAGAGGAAAAATATTCAAAGTTCAGAGTTTTTTTCAGATGGATACAGTATGTATTTTAAAGTAAAACATACAAGTTGTGTTATGTATGTTATGGTCAGCATTGATCTCATTAAATCATGTTTAAATATAAGAAAACGTATTAGTATATGAGAAATCTTACCTTGTTATATTTAATTATTCTGTTGATTAGATTTTCTCCTCAAGTCTTCAGCAATCCCCACAGCTCTACTTTCAGTTCACCTCCAAGACTCAAACTCAAATATCAGCAAACTTTTATCTGCAGGAAAGAGGTTCAAGTCATTCAAAGTATATTGAAATTATGTGAAATCCCATAAATGTATTTTTAATTTGCTCTCATTTTGAAAAGTTTGTAATTGTTGAGTCGACTGGAAACTGACTGTGTCAAAGTCTCAGTCGTTCGTCGTAATCTAGTTGTCTGCCTTATCACTAGTTCATGAAAGGGACACCCATATACAGTCAGATCCAGCCCCCTCAGGTGTGTGTGTGTGTGTGTGTGTGTGTGTGTGTGTGTGTGTGTGTGTGTGTGTGTGTGTGTGCGCGCGCGCGGGCATGTGCGCGCGTTCTGATGATCATAGTTTATGAAAGCTATGTAAACCAGAAAGTGTGTGTGTGAGTTTGACCAATATTAAAAGGTAACCATGAGCATAAGATACCATAACCACCCAACATGAGCAAGGTGTGTGTGTGTGTGTGTGTGTGTGTGTGTGTGTGTGTGTGTGTGTGTGTGTGTGTGTGTGTGTGTGTGTGTGTGTGTGTGTGTGTGTGTGTGTGTGTGTGTGTGTGTGTGTGTGTGTGCGCCCGCGATAATTTTGTCAGTGACTGGAAATTTCAAGTTATATATCCAGTTTTTATGAGTGGCAATAAAAACGTACAAGGATCATTTACACTGAAACACACAAACATGGACTCCAGACTATTTCCAGTACTTCACACAACTGCTTTTACCACACTGTACTCTCTCTCTCTCTAATTAACTTAGGCCTTAACACCTATCTTAGTTTTCTATACTAAGGATAAACCTGGGCAATGGAAGAGAGTGCACTGGTATTGTTTTTGGGGGTCTCACATAAACGCTGCATCCGTTTTATTCCATGAGTACATCAGTTATATACAAAAAATTCTTTATGATATAATGCCATACCTATATATGACTCCAAGATACTGTTCTGGATTGCTCTTTGTGTACTGGTGTATATATGAAATTGTTGGGTCCTTTGAGGGGCCTTTTTCAGCGCAGCTAGAGAGAGAGAGAGAGAGAGAGAGAGAGAGAGAGAGAGAGAGAGAGAGAGAGAGAGAGAGAGAGAGAGAGAGAGAGAGAGAGAGAATGGACGACATGCAGCAAGGTGCCGCAGGTCAGAATTGACCCCGGGCTGCTGAGGTAAGGACTCAGCCTTAGTACACGGGTTGCGCGCCATATGAAATTTTATTTTTAGGGTTGATGAGCAATGACCCCATGGAAGCATGAGCTGGCAAGTTTGATCTTTTCTTTATCTCATTCAGGTTGTAAAGCTTATGACTCAACCAACACCATGGGAACCAGTACTCTGTTCATCTTGTTGTTGTTGTATTACAACCTAACCTGATCACAGTTTTTGGGTTTCACAGTTAATGTAAACAGGCTTGTTTGCCATAGCATTCAACATTGACGTCACCTTTTGTAAACATGGTCAGGTCCTATTCTTGCGGGTGATACAACACTTTTCATGTAATACAACATTTTGGCTATATAAGCATTAACAATTGCACCTGCACGTTTGTGTCAGTGCTGACCTTGTTGGCCAGGAAAAATTTTGTGTGTTACCACTGGGTGTCAGTACAGAGCTTTGATTTTAGCCACTGTCTATGCTTGAATGATTTTTTACAGTTTTCAGCAGTGTGTGTGAAAGGAGTTTGTGTACATACTTCATGTGTGTGTACATTTGCACCAGTCTTTTCCATATGTGTGTGTTTGGATCTACGAAGCCATGTGCCTGCATGTTATTGCGCCTGTGTTGCGTGCATCTGTGTCGGTGTGGGCTCAAAAGGATGTCTCTGTCAGGTTGTGGACTCTCATTAAGATGCTCTGCCAGTGCATAATAAGCTGGCCATATGGTCAACATGGCAGTGGTAGCTCCCCCCTACCTTCAGGTGGTTGGGTTTGAGAACAGTCCCGCAATAATAACACACAGTAACCAGAGAGCAAGACAGGAGAGAGAGAATTTGGAGATGGAAGATAAATTGCAAGCTAAAACTTTTCAATAAAAGATGTCAACAAGTTATTTAAGACTTTAAGAGTTTGGCGTCTTTCATTTCTCAGTAGCAGTGATCCCAACTTGACAGTCCTGCTCCATGATCTGTGAAATGTTGTTCACATCCCAATGGTAATGTCACTGAGGACATTGTTACTGCTATTCACAGCTGATGCCTCTCAGATCTACAGAAAGGTCAGTAGCAAGGTACCCATCCCTGGCTCTGATTTGGACATACTGAAACGTTCAATGCCAAACTATAATTAGTAGGCACATGGGCTGTGTGTTGAGAATAACGACCTGCTGTAGATACACATGGAGAGGCTACTGTATGTTGTCTCTCCCTATTTATCGGCTGTTCAGGGCCTGTTAAATGGCACAGGAGGAGTGGAGTCATGAATGAAATGTTAAATTAAATTCCCTAGATGGGCCAGGAAAATCTGGTAGGAACCACTTTCATCTTTTATTACCTTAAAGATATAATAGTTTAATTAATTTTAAATTTTAATTGTGAATCCGGTGACTCCCTGTAATGTGAAAAGGTTTCTGTTACTGCTGATGTCACTGCCATTTATGGAGCTGTATATAGCTACAAGCCACTTTCAGCTCATTGTTTCCGGCGTGTATGGTTGACTCCCCCTTATCTAGAGTTGTGGGCTGCTCAAAAGCTCACACTAGCCGATTTTACAATACCTGTCCAGAGTAAAATGGTGGGGCGATGCAGTAAATGAGGGGCTGGTGAAAAAAGGTTCACATCCGACAAGCCTAGGGGAGCTACCGGTAGATATTCTTCTCAGCAGTCAGCCAGACAAAGGACCGCAGTGGGATGTCCATGTTGCTCTGTTTCTCTTTGATGTGTAAATAATATCATGCAATAATTTGGTACATTATCCATAAAAACTTAATAAATGGGCATACCGGGGCTTATTGCTAGGAGTTTGATTTAGACTCTACTATCTTCCCTAAAGCAGTCAAAAAATTATAGCTTTGAAACTACCATTGATGTGTATTGGAGACAAACATTTAGCTTCCAAGTGCAGATATATTCAGATTCCAGATATATTCTGATGCCAGAGAAGTTTTTTTTACTGTTACTTTTACTAATGCCACTAAGCAGGATGAATGTGAAAATTAATATTGCTGATCGGTACATTAAGGAAAGAATTTTTGAAAATGATGCACAGCAAGAGCTCTACACAGGCCTAAGGGCAGTGATCTGCTAACTGTAACTGATTATGTTGAAATAAATATTTCAGAATCAATTGAGGTAAGGCCCCCCCCCCACCTCCAGTCACACACACACACACACACACACACACACACACACACACACACACACACACACACACACACACACACACACACACACACACACTGTTGATTCTTCCCCTGTGACTAACTTAAAGGGAAGTCACATAAACGTATTTCTACAAACTACTACTAATTGCATGGTCAAATTTTATGTCCCTTTTCATCAGATTTGAACAAAAATAGTTGAAACTGTTTAAATGCAGTTTCTTCTGACCTTTAAGTTGATGTAAAATGAGTCACATTTTACTACCATCTCCCGCTGAAAATGGAACAATGTGTACTTTGATGTCTGAGGTCTGCCAAAACAATTGCAGAGCAACTATATATAGACATATTACTATAGGACAGAAAATATGTTGCTCTCAGCAGAAACTAAAAAAGAGAAAGAGCGCTGTTAGGGTAAATGTTAAGAAACATCTAATTCATCAAAGTGTTTTAGAACTGTATGTTGTCTGAAACAAAATGAGGATCTGGACACTCTGCTTTTAAAGAGGAAATACCTTTGATCTGGCATGGCTTTACTTGACTTAAAATGAAACGTGTTAGACTCCCAAATATAGGAGAGGAATTGGTTGACAGATCCTAATAATAGAATAGCAATGAAAAGGTTCTGTGTTTTCTGTGCGATTTAAGGTTGCAGGCTGGGGAGTAAAATTAGAAGAAGAATGATTTTTTTTTTATACAAGGATCAGTACCACACTTCTCAGCCTGGTACACAAGATCAGTCTGGTGGGAGATGCTTCTGGTGGTATGCACATGATGTACAGTATACTGTATGTGTGTTTAAAATGACATTTTATTACAAAAGAGTTCCTGTTACATAATTAAATAAAGAAAGAGCTGCTTTCATATGACTTAACTTATGTCAAATACCAGCCAACTAACCGAGTTTACACAATCAACTAAAACAGTCAGCGCTGTTGCTCTTTAATTCACCTTGACCAAAGCCCAAAATACACATGATTGAATTTCTCCTCTCAATGGCACACTAGACCATGTTTTTTTTCCCTTCTATGATATGATTTCACCTCTCCGTGAACCATCACCTTATCGTGGTGGAGAGGTTTGTGTGTCTCTGTGAACCTGAGGGCTGTGTTGTCTGGAGCTTTGTGCTCCTGGTAGGGTCTCCCAAGGCAAAGTGGTCTCAGGTGAGGGGCCAGACAAAGAATGGTTCAAAAACCCCAATGAAAAAGCTAAGCAGAGATGGAGTGACCCTGCCCGGAGGAAGCCCGGGGCCCCGTCTGGAGCCAGGCCCAGGCGGTGGGCTCGTCGGCCAGCGCCTGGTGGCGGGTTTGCCACGGAGCCCGGCCGGGCACAGCCCGAACAAGCTACGTGGCAACTCCCTCTCCATCCCATGGGCCCACCACCTGTGGGAGGAACCGTTGGGGTCGGGTGCGATGCCACATGGGTGGCAGTGAAGGTCAGGGGCCTCGACGGACCAGACCCGGGCAGCAGACGCTGGCTCTGGGGACGTGGGCGTCACCTCTCTGTGGGGGAAGGAGCCGGAACTGGTGCGGGAGGTGGGCGCTACCGGTTAGATCTGGTGGGGCTTACCTCTACGCACAGTCTTGGTTCTGGAACCATACTCCTGGATAGGGGTTGGACTCTTTTCTTCTCGGAGTTGCCCAGGGTGTGAGGCGCCCGGGCGGGTGTGGGGATACTCACAAGTCCCCGGCTGGCGCCGCTGTGTTGGAGTTTACCCCAGTGGGACGAGAGGGTCGCCTCCCCACGCCTGCGGGTTGTGGGGGAAAACTCTGACTGTTGTTTGTGCATATGCACCAAACAGGAGTTCGGAGTATTCGGCCTTCTTGGAGACCTTGACTGGAGTCCTGCATGGGGCTCCAGTGGGGACTCCATTGTTCTGCTGGGGGACTTCAACGCACACGTGGGCAATGATGGAGACACCTGGAGGCGTGATTGGGAGGAACGGCCTCCCTGATCTAAACCAGAGTGGTTGTTTGTTGTTGGACTTCTGTGCTAGTCATGGATTGTCTATAACGAACACCATGTTCGAACATAGGGATGCTCATAAGTGTACCTGGTACCAGAGCACCCTAGGCCGAAGGTCAATGATCGATTTCATAATCGTTTCATCTGATCTGAGGCCGTATGTTTTGGACACTCGGGTGAAGAGAGGGGCAGGGCTGTCAACCGATCACCATCTGGTGGTGAGTTGGGTCAGAGGGTGGGGAAGACTCTGGACAGACCTGGTAAGCCCAAACGTGTAGTGCGGGTAAATTGGGAACGTCTGGAGGAGGCCCCTGTCCAACAGACTTTCAACTCACACCTCCGGCGGAGCTTTTCGTGCATCCCTGTGGAGGCTGGGGCATTGAACCCGAGTGGACAATGTTCAAAGTTTCCATTGCTGAAGCTGCAGCGAGGAGCTGTGGTCTTAGGGTCTTAGGTGCCTCAAGGGGCGGTAACCCACGAACACCGTGGTGGACAACGGTGGTCAGGGAAGCCGTCCGACTGAAGAAGGAGTCTTTCCGGGATATGTTATCCCGGAGGACTCGGAGGCAGTTGCAGGGTACCGAAGGGCCCGAAGGGCTGCAGCCTCTGCCGTGAAAGAGGCAAAGCAGCGGGTGTGGGAGAAGTTTGGAGAAGACATGGAGAAGGACTTTCGGTCGGCACCAAAGTGCTTCTG
The DNA here is from genome assembly GCF_004354835.1 of Perca flavescens. NCBI lineage: Eukaryota > Metazoa > Chordata > Actinopteri > Perciformes > Percidae > Perca > Perca flavescens. The sequence goes on along the minus strand of NC_041331.1, from coordinate 28,432,386 downwards.
GAAAACTGTTCGCCACCTCAGGAGGGGGCGGGGAACCATCCAAGCTGTGTACAGTAAGGATGGGACACTGTTGACCTCAACTGAGGAGGTAATAGGGCGGTGGAAGGAGCACTTTGCAGAACTCCTGAATCCGACTAATACGCCCTCTATGTTAGAGGCAGAGCTGGAGGATAATGGGGGATTGTCGTCGATTTCCCAGGCGGAAGTCACTGATGTAGTCAAACAACTACACAGTGGCAAAGCCCCGGGATTGATGAGATCCGTCCAGAAATGCTCAAGGCTCTGGGTGTGGAGGGGCTGTCCTGGTTGACACGCCTTTTCAACATTGCGTGGAAGTCTGGGACGGTGCCAAAGGAGTGGCAGACTGGGGTGGTGGTTCCCCTTTTTAAAAGGGGGACCAGAGGGTGTGTGCCAATTATAGGGGTATCACACTTCTCAGCCTCCCTGGTAAAGTCTACTCCAAGGTGCTGGAAAGGAGGGTTCGGCCAATAGTCGAACCTCGGGTTGAGGAGGAACAATGCGGATTCCGTCCTGGTCGTGGAACAACGGACCAGCTCTTCACTCGCAAGGATCCTGGAGGGAGCCTGGGAGTATGCCCAACCGGTCTACATGTGTTTTGTGGATTTGGAGAAGGCGTATGACCGGGTCCCCCGGGAGATACTGTGGGAGGTGCTGCGGGAGTATGGGGTGAGGGGTCTCTTCTCAGGGCCATCCAATCTCTGTACAACCAAAGCGAGAGCTGTGTCCGGGTTCTCGGTAGTAAGTCGGACTCTTTTCAGGTGAGGGTTGGCCTCCGCCAGGGCTGGCGCTTTGTCACCAATCCTGTTTGTAGTATTTATGGACAGGATATCGAGGCGTAGTCGGGGTGGGGAGGGGTTGCAGTTTGGTGGGCTGGGGATCTCATCGCTGCTCTTTGCAGATGATGTGGTCCTGATGGCATCATCGGCCTGCGACCTTCAGCACTCACTGGATCGGTTCGCAACCGAGTGTGAAGCGGTTGGGATGAGGATCAGCACCTCTAAATCTGAGGCCATGGTTCTCAGCAGGAAACCGATGGAATGCCTTCTCCAGGTAGGGAATGAGTCCTTACCCCAAGTGAAGGAGTTCAAGTATCTTGGGGTTGTGTTCGCAGTGAGGGGACAATGGAGCGGGAGATTGGTCGGAGAATCGGGCGCAGCGGGTGCGGTATTGCATTCAATCTATCGCACCGTTGTGACGAAAAGAGAGCTTAGCCAGAAGGCAAAGCTCTCGATCTACCGGTCAGTTTTTCGTTCCTACCCTCACCTATGGTCATGAAGGCTGGGTCATGACCGAAAGAACGAGATCCAGGGTACAAGCGGCTGAAATGGGTTTCCTCAGGAGGGTGGCTGGCGTCTCCCTTAGAGATAGGGTGAGAAGCTCACTCATCCGTGAGGAGCTCGGAGTAGAGCCGCTGCTCCTTTGCGTCGAAAGGAGCCAGTTGAGGTGGTTCGGGCATCTGGTAAGGATGCCCCCTGGGCGCCTCCCTAGGGAGGTGTTCCAGGCACGTCCAGCTGGGAGGAGGCCTCGGGGAAGACCCAGGACTAGGTGGAGGGATTATATCTCCAACCTGGCCTGGGAACGCCTCGGGATCCCCCAGTCGGAGCTGGTTAATGTTGCTCGGGAAAGGGAAGTTTGGGGTCCCCTGCTGGAGCTGCTCCCCCCGCGACCCGACACCGGATAAGCGGACGAAGATGGATGGATGGATGGATGGATATGATTTCAAAGTGAAGAAAGAAATGAGGAGTATAATTCTCTAAGAGACCATATTTGAGCCTTTAATCACAAAACTAGAGCAGCAAACTGACCCTTTTATTCCCCAGCCACAGTGGCTCACAAATACTTGACACTGTCAGACAGTCAGACTGAATTTTAGAAAAGATTAGCATCTGACTGTTTATTAATACACAGAGACACAGTTTACTGACTGTCTTAAATTGCTCTTGCACATTCATTTAAATAATTCTATAATGATTTTTTACTTGTCCATCTGTTGTAATGTGGGGGACAATACTGTTCTATTGAGAAAATTTAGATTTATGGGATTGTTCCCATCCTGGTTAGCAACCATTGTGGTCTCACTTCCTCACTTCACACTACATTTTTACAGGCAACAAGGTCAGGGGTTAATTGCAGGTTTTGTAGTTCAATCTCCGACTCCTGACTACACATCCTTGAGCAAGACACTGCACGCAATCTTTTTTAAATCATTTTTGTAAGGGAGAACAGCACTCTTGAGGTAGTGACTTACACGGAAGTCTCACACAGGCTTTAGATTTGATGTGCAACTCGTGATTATTGACTTCAGACTTGCCTCAGACATTACTCAGACTTGATAGTAAATCACTTCAGCAACACAGGGGCAAAGTTCTTTTTGCGGTGTTGCCTTCATATAAAAGATGACGTTCTGGACGGTGGACATTTTTTCTTGATCAAACAAAAGGGAAATGCAGGAGAGCTTGGACAGAAAGACAGTGATTCTAATTTAAAATCTTTCTTTTTTAATTTCAGCTTTATTTAAGAGAGCAGAGTGGCCGGACATTTAATTTCTAAGGGAAATATAAAACAAATATTTCACATTAAATGAAAGGCCTTCTCCAAGGAATGTGTGCGTGCAGTCAATGTGTATTAGTTTTATATGCCATAATTATTGTGATTGAGCTTCTGGAAGAAATGCTGACGTTACTGTAAGGTTCACATATCACTACAGCTTCTTTTCTCAGCCTGAGGTGAGGTTCCACTTAATTCACTGTAAAACGGCTCATTGCTACACAATACCATTAAAAAACAATGCAAATGTTTAATTAACCAATTCAGTCAAAAAATAATTAAATACCATTAAATGCCATTATTCTTCCACCAAACAGTATAGCTCTTTTTTTTGTTTTCTTTTTTTTAAGATTATCTTTTATTATTTTTATATTTTTTAACACAGAACAAACAGAACAACAAGAACCAAAACCCTCTCCCACCCCACACCCTCTGTGGTCTCGGGGAAAACAAAGCAAACCAATATACAAGAAAACAAAAACCACACCTTGCCTAGTCGCTCTCCTCTAATTCTTGTGGTGTTGAGGTCATTAGGACTGATAATTGTGCTGCTGCATTTCTCCATAGGTCTATAGTCGATGACTTGGCTTTGTTAATCCTTGCTGTAGAGAGCTCCAGCATAATTATATCTAGGAAGTACACCACGCACTGTTTTATACAAAGCGAATGGGGGGGGGGGTGGGAGCCAGCGTTGCGCTATCCTTTTCTTGGTTGTGGTTGAGTCAGCTAGCCAAATTTTCTTCTGTCTTCCAAGCAGATATAATTTATAGTTGTCATTAAGTAAAAAAACAATCAGGTGAGTAGGAACTGTCACATCAGATATTATTGATGTTGTCTTATTCCAAAACTCATGCTAAAAGAGTATGTGTACAGTACAGGCCAAACGTTTGGACATACCTTCTCATTCAATGCATTTCCTTTATTTTCATGACTATTTACATTGTAGATTCTCACTGAAGGCATCAAAACTATGAATGAACACATATGGAATTATGTACTTGACAAAAAAGTGTGAAATAACTGAAAACATGTCTTATATTTTAGATTCTTCAAAGTAGCCACCCTTTGCTTTTTTATTAATAAGGGAAAAAATTCCACTGATTAACCCTGACAAGGCACACCTGTGAAGTGAAAACCATTTCAGGTGACTACCTCATGAAGCTCATTGAGAGAACACCAAGGGTTTGCAGAGTTATCAAAATATATAATAAAATACCTTTATTCAGCCTATAGATGTTAAGAAAAAAGCATGGATGACAATTCAAAATTTATCAAAAATATAATGGAAAGTAGCCTATGTTATGTGTCATTGGGCATTTTTAAGTGGGTAGCCTATATAGAAATCCTGGAGCTTACTATCACGTAGACTACACCACTGGAAGTGATATCGATAGGATAAGCGTTGTGATTTACGTAAAACAGCGTCAGCTTTTTTTTTTGCCAGCTTTCCTTCCTGCATTTTGCCTGTAAAACAATGTCTGTGTTCTTCATATTTATGTAGAATTATAGTTTGCTCTTCTTGTTTAAAATATGCGGCTCTGGTAGATGTTTGCAATTGGTCGTGGTGCGCAAACACCGCCTCTTTTATGTGAAAGCGCACGCCGCTGGATTGGGAAACCCTGGGTTGATTGAACTAGTTGATAACCACCGTCGTGATACAGCTTATGCGGGACTGCGGTTGTTAGGTTAGGTGAAGCCGGATAACTGAAAGGGATCCAGGGCATATCGATCTTGCTTCGTAGTACAGGCCTCTGTTTGGCAGGTTTTATGGGTTCATAGCGTTTTGCTGTGGTTCTGCCTGTGATGTGGGGAGTAGCGCAGCTGCTCATCAACTTAATCAGGGAGAGTGGATGCAGGTTTGCCTCCTTAGGTCCTTTATTTAGGGAGGGGCTGGGCAATCCTAAGGTGAAGAACAATAGGTAAGATAGTTCTGTAGTAGATGACATGTTTCTAATATTTGGGGTTATTGTAGTGGGTGCACATATATGTATAAATAGTAATGTTGGAAGTAACTGATCTATCCAATTTGTAATGATGTTTTGAGAAACTTAAGTGTTACTTGTGCTTGCTCAGGATAGCTCACCCTATAATCACCTGTGTAGGTGGTAGGTTCTAATTAGGGGAAGCTGAGTTAAAAAGGGCTTCAGTTGAAGAAGGCTGGGGGAATCTTGGCAGCTTGCTGTGAGCTTGAGGATTTGTTTGCTGTTATTTGGCCTCAGTTTAAAGGTCCCATGACATGGTGCTCTTTGGATGCTTTTATATAGACCTTAGTGGTCCCCTAATACTGTATCTGCAGTCTCTTTCTTGAAATTCAGCCTTGGTGCAGAATTACAGCCACTAGAGCCAGTCCCACAATGAGCTTCCCTTAGTATGTGCCATTTCTGTGTCTATAGGCACGGGAAGTAGGGGTGCTGGGGTAGCTGCAGCACCCCCTGTTGGTGGCAGCACCCCCTGTTGGTGGCAGCACCCCTTGTTGGCGGCAGCACCCCTTGTTGGCAAACTGCGATCAAGCCCGTATTACCAATGGGCATTAATCATTATGGTGATAATTATCCAATCAGAATAAAATACAAGTTGTTTAATGTAATGATTGGGAGAAGGCCGCATGCACTGTGTAGATTGGCTAAAGATAAAGGTGGGTGAGCATAGAGCAGGTTGTTTACATCACACTGATCCAATATCAGCTTTCTAAGAACGCGTTGAGATTGAAAGAGTGGAATTAATTTGTAACTGATCCCCGGTCAGATTGGGTTGCATCAGCGAGTGAAAGTGTGGAAAACGGAGAGAAAGCGGCTGCTATAAAAATGTCCCGCGAATAAATAGCTTTTTAAAAAGAGCTGGGAATGACGAAGAGGAGGATGCCGAGGAGCTAGCCAACATTAGCTTGGAAGAATCGCTGCCTTCTACCAGCTACACCCAGCCACAGCTAACGGTGGCTAACGTTAACTTTAGCGAAGTTGTTGTGGAAAAAGACAGAGATGAGGCCGGCGGTCATCAGCATTACAGAACAAGGTAATAGCCCCTCAGGTACCATCATCTCTGAAGACCCTGCACTACGGGGACCGATTACAGAGACCGTCCGGGAGGAAGTTATACCCAGTGGGATATTAGCCTTTCAGAATCGGGCGGCTAAATGTCCAGCATCTCGGAGGGAGAACAAGGCTGGCGGCAGAAAAACACGCTCTCACACTAACGAAGCACTGACCCAACACATTCACAACGGTGAAACGGTACCACGGGAGTGGATTCTAGATTCACTGTCCACCGGAGACATTTGTTGCGTTGCCTGTAAAGTGCTCCCAACACACAGCAGCACATGTGTAGTAGGGTTTAGCGAGCTGCTGAGGGAGCTGGACTTTGAGGATTTGATCTGCGACTTTGCAAAGAAAAAGACAAGAAATTAGAAATTCTAAAGGTAAGAGCTATTATGCTATCTGTAAATTGACTAGGCTAATATAATCTGTTGTGACCGTGTGACCAGATAATGTACATATTTTGTTTAGTTTATTGAAATACCATGCATATCAGACGTATTGCATCATCATTTTGTGATGCTGCTATAGGCCTGTATGAGACAGTTGTCAAGTGCAGTAGCCTATATGTTGGCTTTTGCAGTTTGTGAAGTTGTCAGCTGACTAAGTGACTGTTATTTTGCAACTTGCACTCAGCTGTGTTGTGTGATGGCGTTGTTGTATCTTAAGTCAATCACGTTTCAGAATTGCCATTGTGCTTTCTGCTTGGGTGATTTTTAGTGAATACTATATCGCCATAGTCTTGAGCCATACAACGCTTTGGTATGATTTAATTAATTGTAACATTGTCTTGTGTGAGTCAGATGGCAGTACTTGTTTTATTGAACTGGAAAGGCATACTTGATGCCTGCTAAGCTGGACTAGTCATTCATCTTTTTTTTGTGGCCTTGACCAACTGCCACTTTGCTCGTTTGAAAGCCATGATGTCTCTCTCTCATGGGTGGGCCAAATTATCTGGGCGGGCAAAGCAGAGAAAGGGGAGGTAACCTTGCTCCTTATGACCTCATAAGGAGCAAGATTCCAGATCAGCCCATCTGAGCTTTCATTTTCTCAAAGGCAGAGCAGGATACCCAGGGCTCGGTTTACACCTATCGCCATTTCTAGCCACTGGGGGGCCATAGGCAGGCTGGGGGAACACATATTAATGTTAAAAAACCTCATAAAGTGAAATTTTCATGCCATGGGACCTTTTTAATATTCTGTTTTGTATTTTGGTTTTGAGTATGGTTTAGTGTCATTTTTGTTAATAAAAACACAAATTGGGAACTTGAAAAGCCTCTTCTCCAGTCGTCAATTCTGACAGTCTGGTTAGATGTCCCTTCAACGGTTGGTTCCAAAACTTACACACAGCGTCCTCCAGTCAAACTTGGTACAGTGGCCCAAATACCATTAGTCCATAGGTGCTGAATCCTCCAGTCGTGGCCCCGGCATCGAACAAAAAGTCCCATCCAGCCCTTTTGATGTGTCACATAGCCAGGCTTTAAACGATGGTGGTAAGAGTGACTTCCATAGTGTCAGAATTTTACGACGAGCAATTAGAGAGGTAAAAGCAATAACATTAACTTGAGTTGTTGTCAATATCAGTCCGTCCGGAGGTCTGCCAAAGATCGCTACATGGGGGGAGGGACAGATCCTCAATACCAAAAGCTTTGAGATTGCGTTAAAATATAGCTGCCAGAAGTTGAACAATTTGGGGCATGACCAGAACATATGGGTCAAATCACAAGGGGTCTGAGAAGATCTGTTGCATCCCTTGTCTGGGCCACCCGGATAAATCTTGGCAAGCCTGGCCTTGCTAAAGTGAATCCTATGTACCACTTTAAATTGAATAAGACTAAGCCTAGCACAGCTGGAGGAAGAATTGACTGCTCGCAGGGCTTTTTCCCAAAAGTCATCAGACAGGGAAATCTGCAGTTTGTTCTCCCAGCTGGTCCTAATTTTGTTGACAACAGAATCAAAAGATGGAGAAAGTAGGTTATAGAAGTAAGATATATGTCCCTTGGGTAGAGTCTCAGCCTTAATAATGAGATCTATGCCACTTGGGGGTGGGAATTGAGGGAATTGAGGAGTGGGTCCTAGCGAAATCCTGTAATTGGAAGTATCTTACAAAATCAGAGCAACTGAAGTTAAAAGTTGTACGCAATTGCTCAAAGCTAACAAAACAGCTGTTAACATACATATCTCTGAAATATCGGAGGTCATTCCTAGCAAAAAAATGTGAATCTAGGGTCAATTTTAGCAGGAAGGAATAAATGGTTATTGCAAATAGGAGTTGTCTGAGGAAGGGTGAGCCAGCCAGAGTTGCACCTAATTTGTGCCCAGATTTTCAGAGTGCCAGTTACTATAGGACAGGGGTGTCAAACTTAACTTCAGTGAGGGTCACACTGCAAAATGAGAATCACATCAAGGGCCAGCTGTAGAGTTTATTGACATGGTTTTATTTAAGAAAAAAGTCAAATAACTTTGACCATATTATCAAGTCGGGAAAAAGTTCCTTAGCCATCATCGCAAAAGCATCAAAAACATTGGGAAAAAAACATCTGAAGAAGTGGCACAAACATTGAAAAAAGCGCGTGAAAAAGCAGCAAAAAAACGTTGGGAAAAGTGACTAAAACATTGGAAAAAAACATTGGAAAAAGTACAAAAATACCTCTGAAAAAGTGGCAAAAACTTTGAAAAAAGCATTCGCAAAAGTGAAAAGAAACTTCTGAAAAGTGACAAAAGCTATGTGTGCCAACATTTATTGTGAACCTAAATTGATATGAGGGCCGGATCAAAATCTGCAAGGGGCCGGATTTGGATTAGATAGTCTGAAGGGGACTGAAGACTGGGGTAGCTCCACAGCTAATTGGTTAATAGCATAGCACTCGCTTTTCGAGATGTTTAATTTATAACCCGAGAACTCGCTAAAGGACTTCAGAACTGAGGGAGAACGTGGGATGCTGGACTGAGGGTCACGGATGTACAAAAGGAGGTCGTCAGCATATAACGAGACCTTATGGTCTGTGCCCCATCTCTGAATCCCCTTGATTCCCTTCTCTGCCTTCAAAGCAATCGAAAGTGGCTCCATAGCGGCGTGGAGAGAGTGGACATCCCTGTCGAGTCCCGCGGAAGAGAGGAAAAGACCCAGAGCGCTGGGTGTTGGTACAAACTGATGCGCAGGGGGAGTAGTAGAGTAACCGAATCCAAGAAATGAAAACTGCCCCAAAACCAAACTGTTGGAAGGAGGAGAACAGGTAGGCCCAGTACACCCTATCAAAAGCCTTCTACTGCTTCGAGAGATATAACAACCTCAAGTTCTGAAGGTGAATGCGGGGTGTGAATGATGCTGAGAAGTCTTCTGACATTAGCGAACAAGTGCCTCCCCCTGGTCCTCTGATATAACTGAGGGCATGACCGACTCCATTCTGCGGGCCAGAGCCTTTGTATTTTAACGTCTACGGATAAGAGCAAGATTGGGCAGTACAATGTACAATTCATTTCTAATAATAATGGGGCCAGTTTGTCTGAGAATTTCTTATAAAATTCAACCGGGTACCCATCGGGTCCCGGGGATTTGCCAACAGTATAGCTCTTGAAATACTTTTTCATTGATAAGCGTGCCCCAGAAACAACTCAAAAACTCCTAACCCAGAACTGCTCCATTGGAGCTGCTTCGTGACCAACAGTAGATGGAGTAACTGTGAAGTGACAGTGATCCTGGAAAAGGGCAAAAATCATACTGTACCATATGTAAGGTTTAATGCCCTGACATTATCAGCAAGTCTGTTAATTACCTGATAATGAACACCGCAAAGGACATTAAACCGCTTATACCATGGTCAAATCTAAAGTTTTTTTCAAACAATAACTCTGTTTCTGTGGTAACTTGACTAATACCTGGAACAATCATTCCCATCCCACAAGGTTCTTATGCAATGGAAACGTTAACTAGTCCGCTCAGCTCATAGAACCCTTTGGCTCAGCTACAAGCCAGAAAGCTAACGTTGTGCTAACAAGATTCAAAGTCAATAACATTGTGTACGGTTCACAATCAAATATGAATATAATTTATGTAACTAAACATAATTTTGACAATACAGTATGTTTAACAACAAGATAAGCTAGACGTGCCATTGTCTCCAAATCAATCAAGACTTTCACTAGCAAATGATAAGCCATTTAATGTCGGCCGCAGCAAATGGGATGTGAGACGATCGCTTCAGATCAAGTTCAGAGATGCGTTGTAACTTACTACTTGCAGCTTGTGTGTTAGCGCCATCCCGTGGTGTTCATTGGACAAGGCACTGAGTGTTGGAAATATGATTCAGATTTTCTTTTTCATTTAATTTAGCGCATTCATTTAGAACGGTAAACAGTCCATTTCATCGGAACTTCCGAACTTCACTTTTTAATGGACACCCTGCAACCAATCAGAATTGAATATTCACCCAGAATATGTCACAGGTGTGTTTTTGTCAGGTATCTGACAACAGCTTAAAGTGTGACCCGGCCACTAAAAACAGAGGTCATGAACTATGCTTTTTATAACATAGGCCCTGCAAATGTCATATGGCGCTGTGTACAGTGGATCCACTCTACTGATCAAGTCATGAACTTGCTCTGAGCGCTGCCCCGGTCTTTTTGTGTCTACTCTGAATGTCATTTGCAATCTCAAAGAGACATATTCCACTTCCTGTTCACCTCAGGACAGAATCACATTAAAATATTGTTGGTGTCCTACAGAGAGAGAAGCTGGAGGTGTGTGTGTGTGTGTGTGTGTGTGTGTGTGTGTGTGTGTGTGTGTGTGTGTGTGTGTGTGTGTGTGTGTGTGTGTGTGTGTGTGTGTGTGTAACAGCTGTAATGAAGAAGAACAAGCCAGATAGCATCAGCTTTTTTCTTCTGCTTTGTTTTCTTGCTTGCTCACCTCTCTGTCTGTTTGTCTTTCCTCCTCTCTTTCTGTCTTTGAATTTGGAATCAGGTTTTTTTTCCAGCATGCATTTACATAAGTTGTATGTTCCTTTTGAGGAGTTTTGATCAATTATATCATAAGACTTGTGATGCACACATATAGGATATTCATGTTGCACATCCTGACCTTGTCAATCTTTTGCTTGGTATCTATCGGTTTTAATCTCTCTTTTTCTTTCTCTGCTTTTCTGTGTTTGTGACACAAAGGGTCAGCTTTAGTCATGCACAGACCACCAGGTGACTACACACAGAAATACCAGATTCTTAATAGGTACATAACACATGTATAATCAAATGCAATTCAGTAAAAACTTTACTGTTTAATACTAAGTTAATATTTCCACCTTTATTTATAGGGCTGTCCAAATACCATTGTATGAGCTATAAATTACCAAAAAACGACACCAGGCTGCTACAGTATAACCACAGAGACTACTACACATAGCAGACTGCTCAGGTATAACTTGACTCAGTCAGACATTTCTCCGTTTTCAACTGAGATTTTCCATTAAACCACTGTAGTGTGCAGGGTCAAAGAAGACAGAAAGCAATCCAAACATGCATTGGGAAAGGGGTAGAGGTCAGGTCACACGTTTAGATGATGACCACATTGGAAAGAAACTAAAGCACCCACAGGAAAACTCATGCAGGGAACTCCAAAAAGTAAGGTCCCAGGACCCTCTTGCTGTGAGGTGACAGTGTGAACCATTGAGCCACTGTGCTGCCTGGCAGCAATATTGGATAGAAAAAAGGATTTTTTTTTTTAAATTCCACTTTTGGTTTTCTTTGTTAGAATTAACAAATGAAGTAATAGTTGGACGACGGTTGGAGGGTGGACAGAAGCAGAGAGGAATGAAAAACATAGTGAGTAAGGGAATAGACTGACAGATGAGAAGGAGAGAGCGATAATGAGGCAAAGGGAGAGAGAGGAGTTCTGCCAGCAATGCCTCTTTTGTTCATCCAGGCAGAAAGTTACAAGCTTCTGGCTTCTCACAACCATGTTTTGTATATGCGTGTTTTTCATTAGGCAGTGATACAGGAACAGAGGCAATGTACCATATGTTCGTGATGTTCTATATTGTATTTATTATTTATTTAGAATATTTGCAAATCAAGTCAACACAACTTAGGAAACCTTTTTTGCACACCTCTTTTGTCGGGCCAGGTACGTAGGATGTGACCCAAAGTAGCAGATCAGAAGCTTAGAAAAAGTCCCGCACACTGACCATTATGCAAGCAATAATTTATTTAGAAAATACAACATTTTGGTCTTAGATCTAAGACTGAAACGTTGTATTTTCTAAATAAATTATTGCTTGCGTAATGGTCAGTGTGTGGGACTTTGTCTAAAAATCAAGTCAACACAAAATGTCAAAAGTCTGGAGTGCTCAGAAGTTCAAAACAAATGATGAAGGTGCTCTTTGGAAAGGGAACAAAAATTTGAAAGAGCAAAAAAAGGTCCAAGGCACTCTTCTTGTGAATTTAAAAAAAGCCTTTATTTACATGGCTATTTCATATCGAAATCTTACATAAAAAAATAGAACTGGGCAGCAACCCACGCGTATCAACACAAAGCAGCCTTCTTCAGGGTGGGAAAAATGTCCTCTTACTGAGAGTGAGAGTACTGTAGAACACACTGCACATCTGCTACAGTAGTCAGATTATCAGTCAAATGTATGTGGAACCACTGAATGTAGCTGGTTTTTTTTTTCTCTGCAGCTTTAATTATTCACGGACGTCTTTGTATTCATGTTATTCATTTATGACCACTTGCAATCACCTGATGTGGCGCTTGCATTTGCAAACAATCTCATCTGTCATAACAATTCTCACAGAAAAGCACAATGAGGTATCAGGGAATGATATACAGGATAGGGCACGGGTCCACTATACAAAGGCTGGCACTCCTGCCAGACAAAGCCACCTCACAATAGGGGTTTGTAGTTGATGCTGAGGCAGGAAACCATGCACTGTGCAAAGGCCCAGATGTCCACTCCTACGAACTGTTTTCTTGAGCACAGCAGAACACCTGTAAGGTGGTATTTATGATGACATGTTTTAGAGTTATGATCATGTTTTATTTAGGCAATGAGAGCTCATAAAGAAAAACCAGATGGAAGAAATGTGAGCCAGATTTATGTTTTGCAGTGTATTATTATTCAAGTTTCTTTATTCAGTTGATATATGTGCTTAGTCTAAGCAGCAAAAATTGCACAGACTACAATTTGGGCTAGGACTGGACGATTAATCAAAAATGTTTTGACATCGAAATTCTGAAGCTGTTATCAACGTATTTTTCCCATGATGATAATTTATTTAATAATAATAATTTAGTCATGTTGATAGGCCTGCTTTCTCCTTAAAAACATTCTACCACGTGTGTGGTCGCGTGACTTCGTCAGCTGCATGGAAAGCATAATGACTTCAGAAAAGATGATTTAAAACAACGTGATTATTTATCGTTCATTTATCGTTATTGAGGTAAAATGTGCAATTAATTGTGATTTTGATTTTAGGTCATATCGTGGAGCCCTAATTTGGGCCCTACAATTTACCAGCAACATTATCTTCAGTATACCTGGCATTTCACCAGCCTCTCTTCCTTAAAGTTGCCAGCTGGACTTTTTTTTTTTTTTGCTGCACAATTGAGGGAGCAGGCAACAATAAAATCTGTGAGCAATTCCACATCGACATACTAGACTCCAAGAATATGGAAAATACCTTTTATATTTAAAATACTACTTATGTAACAATCTGTCCATGAATGTGTCAAGGTTGTACACAACCAAAATCAAAATGAAGTATCTTATAGTGAGTGATGTTTGTAACAAGCTAGAAAGGATGTCATTTAATGAGACCAAGACAGCAGTTTGTAAATGTGACAGTTGCGTAGTGTACTCCACCTCTTAAAGTGCAGTCACTCTTACAACAGACTTCATCCCAGACTTTCTTTCATTCTCTCTCCAAGATAAAAGTCAGTATGAAGATGAACGATGTGATGAAGACACAATGAACGATGGAGATGATTGGATGATGATAAAGATGACAGAAGGATGAAACATGGCTTGAGGGAAAGTTCGGTCAAGGTCTTCTGTGATATTTTTGGGAAGCAATGGCACAGGTGCAAGGTGCAGTCAACCGCAGAGATCACACAGGGCATGGTGTCTATGTCTGGCCAGAGGCATGTGGTTCACCTGTGATTTTGAGGAATAACTTTGTCAGTGGTTGTTTTACTGTAGGGACTGGCATTAATCCATGTCGTCTTTAAAATTTGTGCACTCCCCGCCATGAGGTAATGACTGGTTCGTAAAGAGGAAGAGTTTTTGTTAGAATTCACTTTTCCTAAAGAATTAATACACAGCGTAATACACATCATCAATTACAGATAATTACAGATACTTTTGCCATAATTGAATAGTCTTAAGGTACCCAGACCAGCTACAGTAAGGTGGCAGGGACAATAGCTGTATGTCCAGTGAGACATGATTAAGGTTGCCTTTCCATTTCTGCATTTTCAACCATTTTTTACATTTGTTGGATGTCTTTTCCCTCTTATTTCCTGTGACCTTGTTGCTATCCGCAATCCAGTTTTCCCTTATTTTTTGCTTATTTTTCTCTCTTAAAGGCTGCTATAAAGCTATGTAATGATCTGATTGACTGAGTTCAGTGGTAAAAAACACACGCACACACACACACACACACACACACACACCCCCCACACACACACACACCCACACACACACACACACACACACACACACACACACACTCCTTTAGTCGGCAACCCTGACATCTTCCTCCTGGCTGTTCCTCTGAATCATCAAGCTAGCCTTATTTTTTTACAGCATGCACCATTACACTAGTATCTGTGTGCTATGTGTGTCTGTCATCCAAATACATATGTTGGGCACTGAAAAAAACAGACAAATAAAACACTCATAGAAAATAGTACAAGAGCAGATGATTTTGAAACGTATTGAAATGTAATATAATTTCAATTCTGTTTATGTGTGAATGGACAGAAAAAGAGAAAAGGGGTGATGGTGTGATGGGTGCATCTATGCATACTGTCAGTTTCAGCGTTATAAATGAGTCATTCCTTATCATGTTAGTATGTTGTGCTGTAAGCATGACAGCTAATGCAGCTCTGTGTCTTAATGATTGGAGGTTGTTCAGGATTGCCATCTGCTAATGTCAGCTTGCAAACAGACTTGGTGTGTGAAATGTAAACAGAATGGCCTTTAAAAAAGTTTTTCAACTGATAGTAGCCTAGAACTTCTTGAGGCTTTAAGCAAGCCTGACAAAAAGAGCCATGCTAGCTACATTCTCTTAACATGTGGATCTGCCCTTGAGCAAGATAGGCTACTTGAACTTTAGCAAAACCAGTGCTGCTCAGTAGTCAACAGCAGAAGACTGTGCTTGTACTGGAAAGGTGTGTACTTCCAGTGCAAATGCACAAAATGTATAAATGAGAGTCTGAGACAGAGTGAACGTGGGTGGTGTAGATGGAATGTATTATCCTACAGTAAATAATGGTATATGTCATTTTACATTATCAACATGTATTGTAATATACAGCAAAATGATCACATGGGAATGTCTGTTTTTGGCTAAACCAGCAAATAAAGTACCCAACACATCAACTAACGTGAAACTTTCAAATTGGCTTTAATTGTTTTTCCGACATTGCCCACAGTGGTCTAACACACCTAGATATTAAAGAGACCGATACAGTATTAACAGTATGGCAACGTTTCTTACAGGGTGGATTAGCCAAACACAGCAACTGCCCCAGGGCCCCGGATTCACTGTGTCAATATGTTTTTGGAATTTCAAATTGAAAAAAAAATGTGCACCAATAAAAAAATAAAATAAAGTACAATATGAACTAAGGTGGGTCCTGCATCATTACCTGGTGTTGAGAGTTTACTTTACTTTACTTGCTAGTTTGTACTGTGCTCATGTGATCTATATTCCTAAATAAAAAATAAATGACAGTTGTAGTTCAACTAAAAAAAAATAAAAATCAGCAAATCCTCACATTGGAGAGGCTGGATGTTTGGCATTTTTGGTCGATAAACAACTTACTCACAACTATTTAGATATTCAATTGTCGATCAACTAATCAGCTAATTGTTATATTGCCTTTTTTACCACTCTCCTATGGTAACTAAGGTTAAAACATTATACTATTAGATGTTTGAATTCCACATCAACCTACACTACTAGAGCCCGACCGATAAATGATTTTTAAGGCTGATACCGATACAAAATCCGATATTCCGATATATCTGCCGATATACGTATATTTAAAAAAATAAATACAGAAACGCGTAATTAAACAGATTTCCCTAACTTTAGTTATTTGTAGTTATTTATGAGTCCTCACTAAAATAATATGACAATTCAGTTTAAAAATAAACTTATGTTGTCTTTTGTCACAACAGAACAGAGGAACATCAAAATATATTAAAGTTCTGATTTTGATGGTCCGATACCAGTATCGGTATCGGCTCCGAAAGTGCCTAAAACGCTGGTATCAGTATCGGAAGTACTGGAGTTTATGCACCGATCTGATACCACATAATAAAGCCCTGAAGAAAATCTACGTTAAAGTAGTTTATTTATGTTCTTTTTACGTTATAACTCACTGTCAAACTGGAGAATAAAAGAAAGTTCTGTGGCATTCATTGTTATTTGTTCATGTTTCACAAAGAGTTTAACCTGAGCCAGACAGACAACAAAGACAGAAATAATATAATATCACATCCATACAGGGATAGTAGTATACAGTTGTTACATAATGTTACATAATAAAATATATGACACACTGGTATCGGATCGGTACTCGGTATCGACCGAGACGCAAGTTCAGGTATCGGAATCGGTATCGGGAAGCAAAAAATGGTATCAGGCCATCTCTAGTTTTGATAAATAAAATGTATAAAAATACAAACTTAATATATGAAAGTTAAAGTCTTTTGAACAAAAACACAATAAAAAAACAAACAAATCAAAGACTGTTGCCAACAGGGACGTTGTAGAGCGCCCTCTGGTGGACAAACTATGCAACGCCAACACTCATAACATGGTTGAAGGGGGTTTCCTCTTGTTTTATATTTTATTTTTTAAATATTCATTCATCAGTATAATTTCTTTGTCATTATAAATGATTCCGATGAATGAATATAAAAAAAAGATAGTTCGGAAAATGCCTAATATCGGCCCACCGGTTTATCGGTCGGGCTCTATACGTTACTGTCATATTTCTCGCCACCTCTTCACTTGTTGTGTCCCACTCTCTGACTCTCACTCTGTTTTCTGGGATAGACTTAAGCTAATTGAGCGGTGGTCTGCTAACTGTCTTTCTCAGTGTAATTCAATCTGTGTGCTGTCCAATTACAATAATGTGTAATCGGATTTCAGTTATAATAAGACATGATCTGATTACACTGTGGGCATTATAAATTTATTATTACAGTAATGCAACACCTGGAAAGCTACTCTCTCGGTGTGTGTGTGTGTGTGTGTGTGTGTGTGTGTGTGTGTGTGTGTGTGTGTGCGCGTGTGTGAAAGCGAGACAGGCAGAGGACAACAGGCTTACAAACAGAGAGACAGGCAGAGAGAGAGGTGCATACAGAAAGGCGAGAGAGAGCGAGAGAGTTTTTGTACTTGTGAAAGAGAACTTGATAAATTTTATTGGACCTGACCCCCCAAACAAATCCAATATAACTGTCTGCTAGCTACTTCAACAGCAATACCAGCTGTGTGTATGTGTATTTTTTCTTGAGATATTTTTGTGTGTGCGTGTCTGTGTGTACCTTAATGTTTGTCTTTGTGTGTGTGTGTGTGTGTGTGTGTGTTTGTCTGACAGTGTGTATCTATTCAGTTAGTAGCCAATAGGTCATAGCGTGGGTCAAGGTGACTTCGTGAATCAGAACAAGTTAATTAGCTGCTAACCTAATTAGCTTGTCTAACAACGCAGGTAAACAAAAAGAAGCAAAAAAAGGCAACATTCACCCCTCCCTATGCCTCCCTCCTCCCATTCCTTAATGAAATATGTGTCTCCTCTCTCTCCTTTCTTCTCCTTATCATAATCAGTCTCTTCTGGGCATAGACTCCGAGTTTAACCTCCTCAAAGTCAATTTACCATTCTACCTCTCTCTCTTCTTTGCCTCTCTTTTTCCTCTCTCTACTCTTGTCCTCAGCATACCCCCATTTTTCTCTGTCTCACTTTTTTTCTTTCCTGTCTCTTGTCTCCGGTGCAACTTCCCCTGCCCTCTGTCTCACTCAGTAGGGGAGCTGCCCTCCTCTGTGGCGGTAACCCAATGCTAAATCTCTTCCCCCCTGTAGTCCTGCTCCTGTGGAATTTTATCAATGACTAAAGAGTAGTAGTCGTTTTAGTACTAGTAACAGTTACTTTGCACCATTGAAACATTTCACTTTACTTGGTGGACTCAAGAGCTGGTATGAAATACGTACCATGGTGGTTGACAAACTTAAGAGAGGCTCTAATGCTTGGAAGAGCAGATCTGGGCGTAGTACAGTCAAGCAACTAATACATTAATCGGTAACATATTTGGTAATTGAAATTACCAGTCATTTTTTTAAAGCAAAATGTCAAAAATGATCTCTGCTGCGTGTCGGGCGGTTCTGGCCTTGATGTCGACCATTAATTCCTGATAATGGACACCTTAACATTATTATTAGGGCATTAACCCTTACATATTTGCTGGTTTCTTAAAAACTCTTAAACTGGATACCTTTTTTGTTTTTGTTTTGTTTTACATTTCAGACAATATGTCAGCTTGGGCATTCTCAGTGAATCTAGAAAGTAATCATCAGACTAAACATTTGAAAGCAAAGTTAAACACAATAAAGCACAGTAGTCTAAGCAAGTGAAATGTAGAAACTGCTGGAAATAGAGAACAGAACAGAGTCTGCTAGTACAGTCAAAGTAGAACTCAAAACCAAAGAAAAATGCATTATAACAGCAGATTGCACAAGAAGATATATTAAATAGGATGCATGGGTGTATTGGAGTAGAATTGATCCCAGAGCAACAAGAACCAAAATAAAACTGCTTAATCCAAATTAAATGTGTACAGTGTTGAATCTAATTTTATCTTTCTGTAATTACAGTCAACTGTTTCATCAGCATTTGGTATTTTTATATTAAATCCAAATCTGCCATTTATGGCATTTAGAAATAAGCCTGTTCACAAAAATCTGCATCATGAATATAAAACCAGCATTTTTAAATGGAATTCTGGAATTTCCTATAACAGCCTTACCTGGGACAATGAGATGTGAGTTATATTTTATAGTTCACCATACTTTGATAAAGATAACTTACATAAATAGGAGTTGTGCAACCCCCACCCCCCCTCCCCCTCCCCTCCCATCATAATACATACACACCGTGAAACAGCACAGCATCTTTTAACACATACCTTAACCACCAGAAGGGGCAGAAAGGGAGGCAGGGGGAGGGGAGGAGAGAAAGCAAGGGAGGTAGAGTGTCAGCAAAGATTAATTTACAATATTTGATTTCGTTGTTTGAGCTTCATCTATGTCATGGAGCTGTAGCATCCAATCAAGACTCAGTCAACATTCAAAGGGTTGCTTTTTATTATCTTAGATTATATGTATTATTTTAGTAATTTTGAAATATTATGTACATGTGAGATTGGGTGACAGAGAAAAAAGGAGGATAAAAGATGTGAGGAAAAAAAGGAAAGAGACAGAGTGGGAAACAAAAGAGAGAGAGAGAGAGAGAGAGAGAGAGAGAGACAGAGAGAGAGGCGGCATTGGTACACTTAAATGAATTCCAGGCACACAAGTGCCAATATGAGAACGGTTCATTGTGGATTCCGCTGAGCATTAAAAGATATTGGAGATCCTGTGAATATCTGTGCTACATATCTTTTCATTAACTTTGTTACCAACTGCACTTGAAATCTATTTTGTAATTTTGGAGAGGTACAGATAAAGGTCTAAGAGCCACCGGTGAACCTCAAGAAGGTGACTGCTCCATAATGCTACTTGTATGAACTAAACACACCTTCTTCATCTGTTGGTAATGTTTAAAGTATAGCTACATGATTAAGATAGAGAGTGAGTTAGATAAGAACGTCTTTAGCTACGAATCGAGGGTTCACCTGCAGTGGAAATCTTGACAAGTAGGGGATTAAACCAGTGTTATTAGAGTTGAACGCAGATGTATTCACCATCCACCCCTAATGCATTTCTCTCACTTTTCATAGACAAAGTGTTAACAGAGGGGTTTAACCTCTGTTAGGAGATGCCTTCAGGATAAGCTCAGTAACATGCAGTATGTACTCTCAGCCCTCCCCTTTTCCTCCGACATCTGAACTAGACCATGGTGTGAGGGAAAGCAGAATGCAGTAATGTGACTAAGGCAGCCCTTTTCAACCAGCATCTCAATAAATACAGACATGCCTGTCACCATGGTAATACTGTTTTAACGGTCGTTTACAGATATCAAACTTAGAAATTTTTAGGCCATAAAGGCACACTCAGTCATGTTTTAGGCACATGGTTACCTCTGAGGCTGACCTGCTTTGAACAGATTATTTCATTTAGAAGACTGTCATACTTCATGCACACAGGCCATTAGTCCAACCCAGCAGGGACCTTAACAGGCCACCAATTAGCCGAGGGCATATAAAAAAAGATGCATGGAGAAAACTACAGAAATACTTTCCAGGAAATAGGTTTTGCTGTTGATAACATCATAAAAAAAGTCCATCAAAAGGTAAGAATTGAATTTTTTGTTTTTATGAAAGCATCGAGTGAATGTCAACTGAGTGCATTTCATTTTGCTTGCTTCACCTGCTTCCAACCTGCTGTAAACTGTTATTGTAACTAGGGTTGCAAAATTCCAGGAATATTCAAGGTGGAAAGTTTCTATTGGAATTAACAGGAATGTATGGGCATTAAAGGGAATATTATAATAATAATAATAATACAAAATGTAGGGGTTATTTGCTCAGGCTGTATTTACAGTGGGGGAAATAAGTATTTGACCCCTGGCTGATTTTGCAGGTTTGCCCACTTACAAAGAATGCAAAAATCTACAATTTTAATCATATGTACATTCTAACAGTGAAAGACAGAATCCCAAAGAAAATTTCAGAAAATCACATCATATGAATTTATTAAAATTGATAACCATCTGATGAGGAAAAACAAGTATTTGACCCCCTGGACAAACAGCAAGTATTCTGGCTCCTACAAGCCAGTTAGTCTTTCTTTAAGACACAGCCCCAATCCGAACCAATTATCTACATCAAATACACCTGCCTCACCTCGTTACCTGTATAAAAGACACCTGTCAACACCCAAACAACCAGCATCCAACATCACCACCATGGGCAAGACCAAAGAGCTTTCTATGGACATCAGGGACAAGATTGTTGATCTGCACAAGGCTGGGATGGGCTACAAGAGAATCGGAAAGCAACTTGGAGAGAAAAGATCAACTGTCGGTGCAGTTATCAGGAAATGGAAGAAGCACCACACCACCGCCAACCTCCTCGGTCTGGGCCTCCACACAAGATCTTGCCTCGTGGGGTGTCCCTGATCATGCGAACGGTGAGGAATCATCCCAAAACCACAAGGGGGAACTGATGAATCAACTGAAGGCAGCTGGGACCACAGTTACAAAAGAAACGGTTGGTAACACACTACGCCGTCATGGATTGAAATCCTGCAGCGCACACAAAGGTCCCCTGCTCAAGAAGAAACATGTACAGGCCCGCATGAAGTTCGCCATTCACCACCTGGACGACTCAGAAGAGGCCTGGAAGAAGGTGATGTGGTCAGATGAGACCAAAATAGAACTTTTTGGCCTCAACTCAACTCGTCGTGTTTGGAGGGCAAAGAACACCGAGTACAACCCAAAGAACACCATCCCCACCGTCAAGCATGGTGGTGGCAACATCATGCTTTGGGGGTGCTTTTCAGCCAAGGGGACGGGACAACTCCATCGTATTGAGGGGAGGATGGACGGGGCCATGTATTGTGGAATTCTGGACCGACATCTCCTTCCCTCAGTGAGAGAGCTGAAGATGGGTCGAGGATGGGTGTTTCAGCACGACAACGACCCTAAGCACACCGCCAAAGCAACAAAAGAGTGGCTGAAGAAGAAGCACATCAAGGTTCTGGAGTGGCCTAGCCAGTCTCCAGACCTGAATCCGATTGAAAATCTTTGGAGGGAGCTTAAAATTCGAGTTGCCAGGCGACAACCTCGGAACCTGAATGATTTGGAGGCTGTCTGCAGGGAGGAGTGGGCCAACATCCCTGCCGAAATGTGCACAAACCTTGTCACCAACTATAAAAACCGTTTGACATCTGTGCTGGCCAATAATGGCTTTTCTACAAAATATTAACATGCTGTTTGTCCAGGGGGTCAAATACTTGTTTTTCCTCATCAGATGGTTATCAATTTTAATAAATTCATATGATGTGATTTTCTGGAATTTTCTTTGGGATTCTGTCTTTCACTGTTAGAATGTACATATGATTAAAATTGTAGATTTTTGCATTCTTTGTAAGTGGGCAAACCTGCAAAATCAGCAAGGGGTCAAATACTTATTTCCCCCACTGTACATGTCTGATAGAAATACATCTTTTACCATATCATAAGCAGACATCATTGTAAACCCTTCTAATAGAAATGGAAAAAGCAACAATTTAGTTGAATTGATCTTGAGATCTCATTTAACATTTTGAGTTGAAATTTCATTGAACAACAACAAAAAACATTCCCTATGACCCCGCTTTCAAAAAAAGACTTCTCTCCAGACTATAATTTTCCTCTCAGGCCTCCATATCTTCTCTATGGACTTTCTTTATGTCAGACTCCGATGCCTCATCTGAAAGTCCTTTGGCTCAGAGTCAGACCGTTGCAGTAGTATGAGCTGCATGTGATTGGAGAATGCACTGTGCATGCAGAGGGTTGTAATTTTACTGAATTCCTATTTGATGGGAAGCTTGACTTTGCTTGACTAGATAACCCCTAGCAGCCTGCTGTGTACTATGACTGTGTTGGTCCCTCACATAATTTGTCTGTGAGTCAGACAAATCGTCTGTTTCATAAGGATGCATGCCAACATCTTGTCGACTCTGAGCCATCAGGGACTGGCATGCACACTCCCTGTACTCAGCCTCGCACCTGATGGACAGGCCAGTGCGAGTTTTGCTGCTTTATTTAGAGCTATTTGGAGCTTAGACAGTTTTTTTTTTTTTTTTTTTTTTGCTGCACCCGACCAGACTGGTGAGCAGTAATCAAGGTGAGATACAACTAGTGCCTGACTGAAAGCCACTCTGTATGACCTTGTGCATCCTTACACTAGTGACTTCTTTCCCATTGACTTTCCGTTTCATATGAATTGTAAATTGCTTTCTAATAAATAGAAAAAGATCAGATAGGAACATGATTGTGGTGGGCTCCATAGGAGGTTAAGGAGGTTAGTTGGCTGTGTCTCATATTGATCGCTATAATGGTGTATTGACCCTTCTTAGATTATACTTTTTAATCTACTCAAAGACTGTTTTCAGCTCCATTGTAACCCAGGTCTCCCCATCCAGCCTTGCAAATCCTACTTTAGGGATGGCAGGCTGAGATAATGAGACAAGATAATCATCGCTCTGTAAAAACAATCAAGCTGAATATTTAGAATTTTAGTGTCAGCATGACAAAGCAATTGGTAGTCTCTGTATTGAATCATACTGTGATTTGGTGACCCAATGGTATTGGATTATCCCAACAATTTAAGGATGTAATAGAAAAAATCAGGTTGTTGCATCAGACAGTGTTCTTAATGCAGGTTTTGCCATTTTAAAAGGTCTTTTGTATTCCAAACATTTAATTTATCACCTTTAATAGTCCCAGCTTCACAAATGAATTTGGTGCTTTTCTCTGTTTTATATAATTTTAAATGAAATACATTTTGGAGAGTTGGTGACCTTGAGCTATGGGAAATTGTGGGGGGAAATTGATAGATTGATTGATTGATTGATTGATTGATTGATTAAAGGAACACACAGACTTATTGGGAATTTAGCTTATTCACCGTAACCCCCAGAGTTAGACAAGTCGATACATACCCTTCTCATCTCCGTGCGTGCTGTAAGGCTGTCTGACGGCTCCAGCGGCATCAGGCCAGCACAGAACATGCAGGTGAATGGTTCCAGTAATCCTACTGCTCCGAATAAGTGACAAAATAACTCCAACATGTTCCTATTTACATGTTGTGATTTATAGAGTCACAGCGTGTACAAAAAACAACGTAACATGAGACACAGCCGTCTTCTAACTGTAAACACACCGGGAACTATATTCTCAGGCGGAAGAATATAGTACTTGGGCGGAGTGATATGCTCGCAGCAAGCCTGTCTGAGAATATAGTTCCCGGTTTGTTTACTGTTAGAAGATGGCTGTGTCTCATGTTACGTTGTTTTTTGTACACGCTGTGACTCTACAAATCACATCATGTAAATAGGAACATGTTGGCTTTTGTCACAATTCGGAACAGTAGGCTAGTTGGAACCAGTTACCTGCAGGATGTGTGCTGGGCTAAGCTAATGCTGGAGCCATCAGGCAGCGTTACAGCACGCACGGAGATGAGAAGGGTATGTATCGACTTGTCTTACTCTGGGGGTTACGGTGAATAAGCTAAATTCCCAATAAGTCGGCGTGTTCCTTTAATCAATATTAAAAGATACTTGGTTTGTAGTTAACAGTTGCAACTCTAATTGCAAATATCATTATGTGCATCTTGCATTTACATAGAAGAAGCAATAATTGCCAGGCTATGTGAAGATAGAAAACCAACACACAGTTTTCTGAATAAAATCCTTTTTTTTTTTTTTACCAACCTGTCAGTGGGCAACATTCCTTTAAAATCCTCCTATTTAGTTAATTTTAACGTATCATCGCCCACTAAAATACTAAATGTGGTATCACGGGTAACGGATGCTATAATTATGAACTAAAAGTGTCTGGAAAATGTCCTCACAGTTGCATCCCTAGTTGATAGCCCCCGTCAGTGTTGTAGTCTTGTCTCGGTCTCAGTATTTTATTTCAAAACGACACTTGCAGGGATATCACTAGACTGCTTTTGCGTTTTCTGATTTATTTGCATATTTACATCAACATTAGCGGAACATGTGAGAGAGAAAGAGATATGACAATAGAGTGGAAAGTGCTTCTATGAAAAAAAGACATGCTTTTCCTGGCCACAAGCACACGGCACACTACTTTTAAAGGAACACGCCGACTTATTGGGACATTAGTTTATTCACTGTATCCCCCAGAGTTAGATAAGTCCATACATACCCTTCTCACCTCCGTGCGTGCTGTAACACTGTCCGACGGCCCCAGCACAGCCTAGCACAGATCCTGGAGGTAACCATCTCCATCTAGCCTACTGCTCCCAATAAGTGACAAAATAACGCCATCATTTTCCTATTTACATGTTGTGATTTGTATAGTCACAGTTAGATTTGGGCGATTTGTTTCCCTAAAAAAATCTGTGATTTTTTTTATAAAAAACTCGATTTACGATTTGATTCAATTTTCCCCCCCTTCCATTTAAAACAAAATAACTGCGAACTGTAAATATATTTTAAAAAATATATATTTATTGTATTTAATTAAAGTGCATCAACATAAACAAAATTGCAAAGGCAAACCCTTTCTCTAATTGAAAAGTCACTATGCAATGTGCAACAAAGATTGTTAAACATCCAAATTATTTATACTGTATTTGGATTAAAAAAAATCTAAAAAATCAATTTTTGGAAAATATGAATCTATTTGACCTACCAACTAAATTTTTAAATCAAATTGATTTTTTTCCCAGCCCTAGTCAAAGTGTGTACAAATAACACATGAGACATGAGACACAGCCATCTTCTAACTGTATAGCATTGCTACTCTAACTTTCTAATTACGTATTTTCACAATCTTATACTTCAACAGTTTAACAATAAACTGACTTTCTTGACTTGCAAAATTATCTATTCAACTGACGAACATCATATGTGTAATCCATGGCTCAATTCAAACGGGATTGAAAAAGAATTAGTCTTTCCCCTGCTCACAAAAACAGGCCTTTTTTCGTTTCTGTTTTCTAGTGATTTTATTTTTTGTTATATGAAATAGAAAATGAAACTCAAAGCATATTTTAAATTTCTCTCATTCCCTTCAAAAAAACACCTTGTATTAAATTTTGTATTTTAAAACGGAACCAGTCGTTTTTAGTTTTTTAATACAAAAAATACACTGACCAATCATGACCCCAAAAATTGTAATCGAATCGTGACATACTTACAAAATAGTCCCACCCCTAATAAGTAATGTTCTTTACTTTGTAGGAGTTTAGAGAGTCTGTATGCCATATAGTCACAGTTACGTATTGTAAACCTAGCTTGTTGCATTGTGTCACAATACTTGGCTGATAAGCGTGGTTCAGATCGCAGCATTAGCGCTAGTGTAGACACACATGGACTCTTAATGACTCCAGCCACCCTGGATAGGGATTATCTAAGTTGAAAGTGATGTTTTGCGTTTTAGTGTGTTATCAACAAGTCTTTCTAAGGGTCAGCAACACATTAACATCATTTTTTTCATCAGTGTCTTTTTCTGTGTTGTTGTCTTTCTCATCTCTATCTCTCTTGTCCTCCTCTATTTATTTTTTTCTTTCTTTCTCTGTCATTCTCACTCACTACATCAGTCATACATGCATGCAAACACACATCCAGGACCACGCACACACGCACACACGCACACACACACACACACACACACACACACACACACACACCCTTTGCATTTCCTTATCTTCCAGAAACAAAGCCTGGGCATGCAGAGTTGATTTTCATTTTTTAGAATCTTCAACTTCAAACAACTGACGTGCCTTACTGTTAATCACTCCACATTCAGATGTTGTGTCTTAT
This sequence comes from Perca flavescens, assembly GCF_004354835.1. NCBI lineage: Eukaryota > Metazoa > Chordata > Actinopteri > Perciformes > Percidae > Perca > Perca flavescens. The sequence continues at coordinate 28,405,849 of NC_041331.1, read as the reverse complement.
TTTTTACATGAAGTTCATTTATGAAGTCTGTGTTCATTAAAGTAGGCTTATCCCTATCGCTAAGAGACTCTGACAGTCTCTTCCTCCTAAACATTAGATTGTCTTTTGAAGGTTTTGTTTATGCCATCCACATAAGAAGAAGAGAAGCTAGCATGAGCAACCCAAAAAAGTTAAATATATGTCAACAGAAAATACATGGAAAAAGGCATAACTCTGTACTACGCTGCTGACTAATATGTGATCTAAAGGATTTGCAGTGCACAAACATCACAGCAGTGACAGCTTATCACCAAAAATTGTGCCAAAAGAGAAAAACACTCAGGGATTACCACGGTTAGGTAAATAAATTCCACTTCGATCATCAGGAATAAACTAACATTCATACACAAGACAGGCAGACATGCTGCAGGACAGGTAGACGGATGATCAAAGAGACAGTCAGACAGATACAGATATGCCCCGTTCAATACAACTTGACAATGTGTGCAACCTCGGCAGAGGGTCAATAGCTTCTCATGGATTGGAAATAAACTTCATTTAATGGTGTGTGTGTGTGTCTGTGTGTGTGTGTGTGTGTGTGTGTGTGTTTTGTGGATACAGTGGAGACAGAGAGACCACAGAGGGGTAAAAGGGGAGACACCTATTGAGAGAACACAGAGATAGAGGGAGGCAGAGAGAGACTTCCACAGACAGGTTGAGGCGATGAAGCATAAGAGACGGACAGAAAACGGAATATATACATAGAGGATGGAGGAAGAGAGAGGCAGAAGGAAACAAAGACAACAAGATAGTGACATAGATCAATAGAGAGAAGTTGGCAGTGTAGAGGAAGAGTGAGAGAGGCTAAAGAGATGAAAGGCTGTCTGCTGATTTGTTCCTTAACTGGAGAATTGAAATTGATCTGTGTGTGTGTGTGTGTGTGTGTGTGTTGGTGGCTGTCATGCACGGCTGTGTATTACTGTACCTGTTTGAACTGTGTGTGGTGTGTGCCTCTGTTCATGCAGGCATTATTAGAGAGAGAGAGAGAGGGAGAGGGGTCAGATATTTTCAAATTGCTATTACTGCTGGGTCACGTTATACTATTTGATTGAGTTTTTATGTACTTAAAGTACAGGGTCAAAAATGTTAAACTCTGGCTGAACTGAATTTTCTTTTTAAGTATCTTCTATGGGAAGAAAAATAACTTAATCTGTGTTGCTATCTGCATGTTAAAATCTTACCCTTTCTTTGTGCTGTTGAGGAGACATCATTTTGTAAAAGCTGTGTATTTTGATTGTTTGAGTGCATGTACTGCATAAAGATCATAACCATCAATCATTATCATAAATCAAAGTCCTCCATCATCTGTAGGGTTTAACGTATTTTAATCCAATGATGGTACAACTGCCTCCAATATAAAATAAATCAGTGGGTAAGGCATTGTAAACATACTGAAGGTATTCATGGGCAAACATTGTTCTACAAAACACAGAGCACGTGGTGTTTATAAAGTCAGAATACTTTTGGAAGCAGATGTTTATTTCGCAAAGCGGATGATTGTTTGAGTTATTATACTATAGATAAAACAGCTGTGTTCCAGGGTTTCTGTTGGAAAAAATTGGTGCTGGTCCATGTGTCCTAGAAGATTTCAATGTCCTGGACAAATTGGAGAAATTCTTGTTTAATTACGACATGCTGCGGCCGAGTTAAAATCAAATAATTTCTGTTCGCTAAAGGCCTTTTTTCAGATAAAATAAAATAGAATAAAAACTCTTTGAAAACAAATGAAAAAATAACTATAACCTATTGCTGGCTCATATTATTTTACTTATTTTTCGCAGCAATAAAGCGTGCAGAAAATGACATGACACACTTTACACGGGACATAAACCAGCATATGACAAAAATGACCCTGCCCCTACCGTTAAGCTGTGTGTATTTCGTCTAGATAAAAGACAAACCAGACTTGGACTGCAATCTATAGAACTACTCAATGCTATTTGCCCACCAAACGAATGGCTTTCTCACCGTATAAGCATGCAGGTCTATTTGAGAGACATGAGGAGCAGGATATTAATCTCCCCCGTCGGCATGTCACTGCTGGTGACTTGTGAGCTATCATTTCCTCAGGGATGCCGGCATCCTTTCAGATCTGTACAAAAGAGTTGTGGATCACTGGTATTACCAGTATTCTGTGCATACCGTGTAATCACAATATGATTTGTTTCCCATATCACAGGGAACAGGGACACTGTTAATCTGTCCAGTCCTTCCTAGTCTGCTCCCTGTCCTCAGACACAGAACTCAATTTAGGAGGGATAACAAACACAAATTTAGTTTCTCTAATGAGTCCTATAGAGTCCACATACCAAAATCATATATACTAGACTGGGCAAAGTTAAAAACACCATGTAACACAATTTATACACCCCAACTCATCCTTTCAACAGACTGATATAGCTTGTTTTAGTATTTCAATTTAACAAACCATTAGGGGCTGCAATCATAAAACCATGAAACGTTTTCTTTCCATCTGCTTCTGAAATGTATTTGAATTATTTTCAGAATTTAAGTTAGGCAGGCATTTTTCAACAACAATTCCTTTCTTTGCACATTTTAGAGAGTTGGTTTGCTGAGATATCTTTCTATTTAACCTTAATTATTATTAACAATATTAATAAGTAAATAAGTAAATGCAGTGAGTAGCGAAACTAAGTAGAGAATACAGAATCAGGGTGAGCTCCAAAGGGCCATCTATTGTTTTAAGCCATGTTAGTGACATGACCCTAGGGATGGAAGCAGGGGCGGATTAAGGTGGTCAGGGGCCCCTAGGCTGCTCTTTATGTGAGCCCCCCCTCCCTTAATCATTGCACTTTACTGGAAAAATGAATTTAGACACACACACACACACACACACACACACACACACACACACACACACACACACACACACGCATCAATTACCACCACACCACATAGGTAAAATAAGAAAACTACATCATAAAACTAACATTAACAGAGATGTAAGTGGAAAGAATACCAGATATTATCCTCTGCCACCACAGCACCAAAACATTTACAATGGAAATGTAACTAAACAGCAAAGCAGCAGAATTCCCTGGATTCACAGTTCAACAGCAAGCTGGTAATCACTTTTAGCTTTCTAAACCAACAGGTAGGCTACAGCATCTGCATCAGTGCAGAATACCCAGCTTTACTCAGGCAAAATCACAACATCATTACCAGTGGTGGAAGAAGTATTCAGATCTTTTTACTAAAGTAAAAGTACTAATACCATACTGTCCTGCATTGAAAATGTTACTTAAGCAAAAGTATGTAAGTATCATCAGGAAAATGTACTTGAAATATTAAAAGTGAAAGTACTGAATGTCGAAAAATCCTCATTTTTTTAAACAAACCAAACAAATTTATTGTCAGTCAATTAGTGTTTAATGGTCTCATCATCTCAGCTGACTTGTAGCCGTTATATTGGCGGCTAGTTTACTTTAGAATCAAACATCATGTGTTCTGTGTGCAGTAATCTTAATGTGTAAAGTAACTAGTAATTAAAGTAACTAGTAACTAAAGCTGTAACAGATGAATGTAGTGGAGTAAAAAGTATTAGATTTATCTCTGAAATGTAGCGGAGTAGAAGTAGAAAGTGGCATGAAAAGACTAGTAAAGTACAAGTACTTCAACATTTGGACTCAAGTACAGTACTAGAGTACATGTAGCCTACTTAGTTACATTCCACCACTGATCATTACTGAGACACAAACCACTGTTCAATACACTAAACTGTGAATCAAATAAAAATAATAAAAACAGCAGCAGCAGCACATAACAATGTTATTAACAACAATAATGAAACAGCAGCACAACATGTAGGCTACATATTGTTGCATAATCATCACACCTTTAGAATTTCTTTTAGAATTCACATGCAGGATCCGAGCTATAGGTAGCAGCAGGGACGGACTGGGACCAAAAATTGGCCCTGGCATTTTGGCCCAGACCACACCACAGAAGATCACAAATACCATCCGTCCTTGCTCTCCCCCGAATATGTATAGCAACTCCTACTCCTTAAAAATACTAACGCCATGTAATGATTAAGCAAGAATCAGTGAGAGTTGAGATATTAAATACTTCAAAAAAGTGCCATTTATTAATACAATAAAACGGTATACTCCTCATGAATCATAAAACAAGCTATATATATATATATATATTAAGGCTGTCAAAATTAACGCGTTAATTTTTGCGTTAATTTTTGCGTTAATTTTTTAATATTTAACTAAAAGAAATTAACGAAATTAACGCAGCTGTCTTTGTTTACTCGATGTGGCGGCTGATAAACGTAATACGTCTCCATAGCAGCAGGCGGCGCTACTCTGTATTGTTTCCCAAGTAATGAAAACCGGCAGCTGATTGGACGAACGCGTCACATGGGTTTGTTTTCTCCGGATATTGAGAGCCAGACTGTCATGGCGGCTGTTCAGAATACGATCTCATATTGTACTAAGATAGTTCACTGAAACATGTTTCTGAAAACATTTTAAGCGAGAAATAGGCCGTGCAGTTGCTGAATCTGTCTTCATTTCAGCTCAACAAAGGTCAGTTTAGAAGATTTTCGTCAGATTTTGAGACTAGTCACCTCATTCCGCTCGCCATTTCCGGGTGAGTCCCGACTGCCCTGCTGCCGACTGAACATAGGCTCATTGGAGATGAACTGCGCCTCGCCTGTAAAGTAGACGAGAGCAGGCGACAGCAGCCGGGGACGGTGACAAAAATCTGCTCTCAAGTCAGACAGTTTGTAGCCGTTTCAGCAGCCTTCAGCAGGACTAAATAAGCCAAATTGTTGCTGCTGTTGTTCTGAAAGATATTAAACATTCTGAACTTAGCAGAACCTTTCCTTGTTTGGTTTTTTCTTCATATTTGCAAAGTTAAATGATTTAGCATTTAAATATCCATTATTATAAGCTTCAGTCTCAATTTAAAAAAGCAATTAATCGCGATTAATTACAGCAAATTGTGCAATTAATTAGTTAAGTTTCTTTAATCGATTGACAGCCCTAATATATATATATATATATATATATATATAATCATTTCATGACTGAAGAGGCCCTGTGCTTTAATTTGAAGAGGTCTATCATGAGTTTTTGTCTGCCAATGCAGATAGAAAAGCTACAATTCTCATTAAGAAAGTTTGCATGATGTGCAACGTTTATCTAGGCTACTTTAAGGACACAAATGCACAAGCACAAGCTTAAAGTTTGATGAACCTTAAGGTGGTGTTTTGCTTATTATTAAGATGTAGGCTACTTTGTTGAATGAAAGGCAGGCTAATATAGCCTATTAATAATAAAACTGTGAGAAAATGATCAGTCAACACTCAGATACCCGTTCACTTAGCCAAACTAATGCAATTATACAGTATAGCATGCCTATTTCTTTTATTGTTGTAGTGTTATCATCAACAGTTTGTCCACCACTTTTTTTGGCTCAGTTTTATCAAGGGGTTAAGTGTTTTAAGGGGAGTTGTGTTTACCGCAGGTTGTAGCCTCACTCCCTCATCTCTGTCCCTCTCCTCCTGAGTCTCCTCCTCACTGTGCATGTCACTGTATCCGACACCAGCACCACTATCGTCCGCCACGGGAGCTGATGGAGGTCCTGCTATTGGCGAAAACGTCTGTCCATTTGACACATTTGGCAGCGTTTCTTTTTCTCAAGCAGCTTCTCTGCACCTCCTTTGCGTTTCTTCTCCATGATCTCTAACACTGTTCTAGCCTGGCAGATGCACACACGGAACTGCATGCAGGCAGAAATCCCAAAGAGGGTGCTGTTTAAAGATATGCTGTCCTCTTCATTGTCTTGGTATCCTCACCTAGCGCCACTTCACAGCTGCTGCTGTAGCGGCATGTTCATCGCTTTGGACTGTTGTTCATCATGTCTGTATCCCCAACAGTGGTCGTAAAGAAAGTTTGTCATTCTTGCCAGCGTTGCCAAATGCTTATCGGCATCTTTTTTCTTTTACTTGAGCCGCTCGGGTAACTTCGTTTAATTTTCGCGTTTAGACTCGTCTTGCTTCGTCTCTGTTTGAGTTCTCCTGTCACTGTGTGTTTATCTTTCGCGCCGCGCACCGTTATGGACTAGTCCATTTCAATGTGAAAGTAGGGGGTGTATGGAAAAAAATAGTCTATGTGATATTTTTGACTAAAGTGTTTTTTGGCCAGCCCAGAGTCAATTGAAAAACAACAATGGGCCGCCGATCTAGGCCTAACACTTTTATGGGCCGAAAAAAAAACTAAATTAATTGGCACAAAATTTGGTACTGGCATTCATGGTGTCCAGGCATATCTTTTTTTTATTATCTATCTATTTAATATTATTTATCTATTATTTTTTGGGGGGCTTTTCCCTTTATTAGACAGAAGATAGATATGAAAGGGGGAGAGAGATGGGGAATGACATGAAGCAAAGGGCAGCAGGTCAGATTTGAACGCTGCTCCGCTGCAGGACTCAGCCAACATGGGGCGAACGCTCTTACTGGGTGAGCTAGAGGCCGCCCCAGCCCAGGCATATCTTAATGACTTTGATGATCATTAACATTGTTATTGTCATTGTCGTGTAATTTGGCACTCATACTGGTATTCATGCTTTGTTCAGGATGCTTTGTATAACATTGGTGATCCCTTTAAATTTAATTTAGCAACATATTTTGGTCAAAATTTCCCCCAGTACTTTTGGTTTATGACCAAATACCATTAAAACATGACAATGCCATTCCCATCAGCCTCAGCTGAACTTTGCGTTAAGTGCTAGCAAATGTTAGCGAGGTTCGATGCTAAACTAAGATGGTGATCATGGTAAAGATTACACCTGCTTTGCATCTGCATGTTAGCCTTGTCACTGTGAGCCTGTTGATGTGGTTAGCTTTTAGCTCAAAGCACCACTGACTTGAAAAAAGGAAAACCCTGCACTCTGCTCTTGCTACAGCATCACCATTTATTGAAGAAAATGTTTCGGTAACATTAGACTAGTTAGACTCGTTAGACCCAGGTCCAGAGGGACCGAAACGTTTGTTTCTCCAACAAATGGTGATGCTGTATTAAGAGCAGAGTGCAGGAATTTCCTTTTTTCAATTCTCTGATATCTTCCAACGCACCTGCACAAAAGAATTGTGGGATGTGCAAACTGTTTCTTTGAAAAGCTCAAAGCACCACTCACAGAGCTGCTAGCATGGCTGTAGACTTATCTCAATCAGTACAGTAACCTAGCTCCGCAGCAGGAGCTAGAAATGTAGCATTTACAGTTTAACTCAGCTACATTATTCAACACAACAGCAACCACCACACCGTGATCAGAGGTGCTTTCACAGAAAAACATGGACTCGGTGGTCCGATCATCAGATTAATCAGATCTGCCCAGAAACCTCAAGCCTCTTACTGTGTGTACTCATTTGTTTGATCCATAGACTCCACGGTAAAACAGAACAAAATCTGGGTTGTCTGTCGGCAATTTCACGTAAAAAAGCTTTTTCTCCCAAAGGCAGCAGGAGAGAAGCTAGTCGACTTGATGAGAGAAAAAGAAAAGTGGTATCCAATGTTGTCCAATTTTCTGGTAGAGAAACGTTTTCTCTTTTGCAGTTTTTAAAACACAAGGTGCGTGTTTTACAGGATCCAATATTTTCACCAGAACACAGAGAAATAGAAAATTAAGCTATTTACAGCAAACGCTTGCCTGTGCCTCCTTGTAGTGACCGAAGCCACAATGGAAAGACGGGGCAGGGAGGTGAGTCGGAAAGCTTTATAGGCTCAGAACCCATGTGGCGTTCAGGGTCCCGGCAGCCAATGGGGATTCAGACCTTCCGCCATTTTGAGAGTGACATATTATAAGTGTGACTTTTGGCTGCTACAGTAAAATGGAGACCTCACTCTTTGTTTGACAGGCCCCATGTGCTTTTCTTTGTTTTTGTTTTTTTCCCCAATCGGTTTATTACATTTTTCAACAATGATGTAGACAAAACAATGAACAGTGCAAGTTGTTCCAAACAGGGTATCATGCAAATGTTAAAGCAAAGACAGAGCACTATTAAGACAATACAAACACTACAAACAAGAGACAAAGAAAACTAAAAATACATAAAAAGAAAACCTAAAACAAGAAAAACAAACGCTTCCACACGCATAAAAACGTTGAAAAAAAAATCATCCATGCTGTTTTGAGTGAGATACGGTTTCTGAATGTGTCCTGCCTTCAGTCTCTGGGTGAGCTGTTCAAAATCTGCACGGCTTTCTACGTCACTAGCCGAAATGAGGGGGCTAACTGTTAGCATGCTAGCGCTAGCAAAACACTGCTACAACACACACAAATTCACCCTGATCTACAAAATAAATTGTATAGAACTACTTACATGTCCCTGTTCTGCAGGTATTCCACGCAAAGTTGGAAGTGCGCTCTCATTTAGAAGAAGTCTCCCAGCTAATCCTGCCTTGTACAGACCGAAGTTGAGAAACAGCTGGTTAGCTCATGTAATCCTTACCTAGTTACTGCGCATGTTTGACTGACAACAAAGATCTTACAGACCTTGGGAGGTCTCACTCTGTAGCTAAAACAAAGACCTGACACTTGGTGAAAAGAGGCGCTGCAGCAATGTGCGGTACAACAAAAATATGGTGTTTTTTGAAAATGAAACCATGTAAACCTATTCTGATACAATCTCAAATTACAATTATGAACCTGAAAATTAGCATAATATGGCCACTTTAAGGAACCTAAATGCATGGAATGTATTAGAACGTAAATATGTGACATCAATCCTCTGAGTGCAGGCGTTGGTTTGAGGAAAGGGTCCACTGGCGAGTCAATTGGTAGATTAGGAAATTGAGGGAATCGGTTTATGACAAAACTGCGGATCTGTAAATACCTGAAGAAATGTTGTTTAGAGAGGGAAAATTTCTCAGTTAACTGTTGAAATTATTCAAAAGTGTTATCAATATAGGTCTTTAAATGTCTTAATACCTAGGTTAGACCAGATATTAAATGCATCTGCTAAGGATGGGGGGGAAAGTATGGAAACTATACGCAATTATTAGGGTGGCTGTAGAAAATGTTTGCAGACCAAAATACCTTCTGAACTGATTCCAAATTCTCAAGGTTGATTTAACAATTGCATTCTTAGTGTAGGGACCAGTAGGACTCTTAGTAGGAGAGTGAGCTAATGCTGAAAGTGACACCGGCCCCAGGAAGCAGCTTCAATCTTAAGCCAGCAGGTGGGGAGCTGTGCGAGCCAAAATGTAGCCAGAAATGTATTATTCTAATATTGGCTGCCCAGTAATAAAATCCAAAATTTCGTAGTGATATTCCCCCCAATGCCCTCGGTCTCCATAAGAACTGCTTGCGTATCCTTGGCGTTTTCCCACCCCAAATGAAACCTAAAATCATGGCATCAATTTTAAGAAAAAAGGTAAATGGAAGAATGGAAGAATTTAGGGAGGATGTTACTCTTGACAGAGTTAATTTGGGCAGCTAAAGACAGATTCAACAATGACCATCTGTCAAAAGCCTTTTGTACACAGGTTAGAAGTGGGTCAAAGTTAGCTTTATAAAGGTCCTTAAATTTCACCTGAACACCCAGGTGGGTAAAGCTATGTTTTGCAGTTTTAAATGGCAAGGTATGTAGTGGGTATTCATGTGCAGCCTTATTCAAGGGAAATAACTCCTTTTTATTTAGATTCAATTTATAGCCAGAAATGACACCGATTTAATTAAGAACAGAGAGAGTCACAGGGAGAGAGACCGAGAGGTTGGAGACATAAAGAAGAAGATCGTCGGCATAAAGAAAGACTCTTTGTTCCACTCCGTTTCTGACGATACCTATGATGCGGGGGTTACTTCGAAGCACAATGGAGAGGTGCTCGATAGCTAAGGCAAAGAGTAGGGTGCTGAATGGACACCCCTGACAGGTGGAGCGATGGAGGGGAAAGTATTTAGATTGGGTGTTATTTGTCCTCTCTGAAGCTAGGGGGGATGAATATAATAGCTTCACCTACGAGATGAAGCCACCACCAAAGCCAAATTTCTCCAATGTATAGAAAAGATATCTGCACTCCACACGGTCAAAGGCCTTTTCAGCATCCAAGGAAATAATGCAAACTTAACTCTAACTTACTTAAAATGTTACTAACACACACCTTAAACACCATTGACATGTTAGAAAGTAGGAAGTTATTAAATGAACTCCGTTTTATCAATAACATACCTGAAAAAGGGAGAAATAATCACAAGAGTGATGCGCAGGTGTTTCCTCCCTGAGAACTTTAGTGTAATGAGGAAAAGACCGCGATTCCCCCGGGAACTTGATCACAGATTAACACTTTTACCCTTAAATTATGCACCACAAAATAAAGTAATGAATATGTTTACACATTCTTCTTACAATTTATATGCGTGACAGATTTTAACACAATTATATGAACTTTATCTCTGTGAACTATGTACTGAGTGCATGATCCTTTTAACATGAGCTATTTTAGAATCCTCACATGCTATAAACTTACTAATACCTTTAGTGTATAACAGGCTATGAGTATTTCCTTTACCCTTTCACACTTCCAGTACAGAGGTCATGGGGGAGTGGTAGATTGTGTTAAAAAGTTGCCTCATGTTAAAGAAAGAGTGCCTATTTCTAATAAATCCAGTCTGGTCGGGGGAAATAATGGTTGGCAACACAGCTTCCAAGTGTAGGGCAAGCATTTTGGATAACAATTTAAAATCCACATTTAACAAGCTAATTGGCCGATAAGAGGAACAAGTAAGGGGATCTTTATCCTTTTTTAGAATAAGGGGAATAGAAGCTTGATTAAGCATTGGGGGCAAACTAAGAGATTGAAATGACTCGTTATACATATCCATCAAAACAGGGGCTAATTTATGTTGAAATTTCCTGTAAAACTCTATCGGGTACCCGTTCGGGCCTGGGCATTTGCCACCCTACATAGTTGTAATAGCAGCAGCGAGCTCAGTATTACTCATGTGGCTCTCCAGCTGTTGGGCCATATCTGGCTGGACTAAGGCCGGCCACACACTGGCTGTGTCGCATGAGCATGGCGTTTCTGTTGTGTGTCAGCTGCATGGATTTTTCTATGTCTTTAAACACCAGAAACATGTCTGATGCAGCGCTGCTGCTGCTAGCCTTGTCTGTACATGTACGTTTCCCATTGATCTACTGCACTCAAGCAGTAGTATACTTCATGTTAAACATAAATACATACTGATTTGATTAGAGCAAAGTATTTGTGTCAAAATGACATATCTTTTCCTATTCTATTTTGCCTGGAAACGCTTCCAACATGCTTGCGTGTCGTGTGAAAAATAGGCGTCGGTTCTATTTCAACTTTCACGTGTTTTTTGGCGTGGCTTGGGCTGCGCCTGAGGCAGTGTGCAAGCTTTAATCTGTTAACATGGGAGCCGAAATAAAAACAAACACGCCACGCAGCTGGAGCTGGAGCTGGAGCTGGAGCTGGAGCTGTTACCCCCGCGACCCGATACCAGATAAGCGGACGAAGATGGATGGATGGACGCCACGCAGCTGACACACTCACACGACGCAGCCAGTGTGTGTCTGGCCTAAAGGAACTTGAAGCGACTTAAAAAAGGTGATGAAGTCACGTACTGTCAGCGTTGGATTCAGATGTATATAGAGAAGTGTAATAGCCTTTTAATTCATCATTGATTTTTTTGTGGTCAATTGTAGTACCAGAAGGTGTCAAAATTTGGGAGATTTTGTGGGAGGATGCACTTTGTCGTAATTGATGTGCCAATAACTTGCCATCTTTGTCTAATAATAGATGGCAAGTAGATAATAATAATAATTACTACTGGATTTAAGCAGTAATTCAGCTGCATGGTCCGTAGTCAGTGTGTTAAACTCTTATTGTAAAGAGAGGCGCTCCTTATACACATCTGGAGTTGGTGAGGTGGAATAGAGGTCATTCAACTGAGCAATACGCCTTGTTTTGGTAAATTTTTTCCTCTTTAATCTCATGATTTACTTACGAGATTATCTACCCTCTAATTTATGCTTTTAATGTCTCCCGCAGCAATGACGCTGAGATGTCAGGGGTCTTATTTATACTTAAAAACATATCAATTTGGTCAGAAATCATCCCCACAAAGTTTTCATCTGAAAGCAAGGGTATGTGAATGAACATGGCCTCCAAATTGAATACTCACAGTGACAGGGGCATAGTCAGAGATGACAATAGTTCATATGAACATGAGCTCACTGAGGAGAGAATTCTATTGTCTATCAAAAAATAGTCTATACAATGAATGAGTGGTGTACGGGAGAGAAAAAGTGTACAAAGTACACTTTGCCAGTAGGATTAAAAAAACGCCAAGGATCCAAGATTGCAAACTCATTCATAAAAGTTGTGACTGTTTTTGCAGACCTGGAAGGCGTAGCAACCTTCGTGGAGGAATGGTCTAATTCTGGGCCAACAATTAAAATCACCACCCAGCAGGAGGAAGCGGGAGGAAGCGGGAGGAGCTATCAGGAATGCTAGAAAAAGCTGCCTAAAGAAATCAGCATTATCCCAATTAGGGGCGTAAACATTCACTAATAAGACTGGGGAATCATACGTTTTGCCAATAACAATAACATATCTTCCATTCGGGTCAGACATTACCTCAGAGCATATAAACGGAATAGATTTATGCAATAATATTGCAACCCCTCTAGACTTACTATGGAACGATGAATAATAGGCATGTCTAATCCATTGCTCTTCATTCTTGAGTGAAAAGATGGTTTAAAATGCGTTTCTTGGCGATAGATTACTTGGGCTCCCAAGTGTTGCAAATGACGTATGACCTTGCCGCGCTTTACTGGGGAATTAAGACCCTTGCAGTTCCAACTAATGAATTTCAGTGCACTTTCATCAGTGTTTTGAACTAACACGAACTGGGCCATTTAGAGCACACAAAAGTGAGTAAAAATATCAAGATATAAGTGAACACAAAAACTCCTAAACGCTCCACGGTAGCCCTAACATAAACCTAATGCTACCTGAGAAAAAATGTGACTTGTGGAAAATTGAAAATTGTACTTGGAACAATCCACCTGGGAAGTGTAGTCCTCATCAGAGTAAACCGTCCACAATTTAGTCATGGGCGACTGCAGTATAATAAAGAGAGAGACAGGAGAAAAAAAAAAGAAGAAAAAAAAAGGCTATATGTATATACTCCCATCCTGTGGACCGGGCAAGGCACCTGGGAGGTGTAGCCGACATTAATGTAGACAAGCGTTGATGCAAAAGAAAAAAGGGGAGAAAAGAAAAGAGCGAGTACCAGGTTGCTATTTACAGTTTTTATTAATAAAGTCAGTAGCCACTGTAGGATCCTCAAACCTGTGTGAAGTCCCGTCTGGCATGGTGAACCTCAGTATCGCCGGGAAGAGAAGGCCGTACTTGACATCTGGAAAGGAGCGAAGGCTGCGTTTTAGTATAGAAATCCTCTTCCCTCGGTAGAGAAGAGAGGTTTCCCCAGCTCGCTTAAAGATCAAACTCTATGCATGAAAGAAGTGTACTCTAGCAATAATGGATCGCGGTGGTTTCCCTTCGTCTGGCTTCTCTCGTCCCGATCGGTGTGCGCGGTCAAGCAGGGCCTTCTCCACCAGTTTAAGCACGTCTTGGAGGAGCTGGGCGACAAAGTCGGTGGCATGGGGTCCTTACACTCCTTCAGGCACACCAATGATGCAAATGTTATTTCTCCTGGATCTACCTTCTAGATCCTCATGCGTTTCACCTTCAAAGTCAGCGTGCCAACTGCAGCCTCCAGATGGCTTATCTTAGCACTGTGGTCAGTAGCTGCCCGCTCCAACTCGTTCACGGCCACTTCATGAGCTTACACCGTGCACTGAAGAGGTTCAATTAGGCTTTTAAATTCTTGCCTCACTGATGATATTTCGGAACGCAGGCTTGTGGCCAAATATGTCACTCTTGAGGGAATCCATCATGGCTTGTAGGAGTGTAGCATCAAGGGGGTTACCAACGTTATCTTCCTCCGTTGTCGGTGTGGCAGAGTGCGGTGTTTTGCGGCCTGCCCTCGCAGAGTCTTGCTTTGACTTAGAAATAGCGCTCGTTCAGAAATCAAAATAAGACAGCTAGAAAGCTTCCCAAGTTTGTTTAAAATTGTTTCGGACAGATTTCGTGAAAAACAGTACAACATAAAGTGTATTTAAGTCACATTATCTCAGAGCTGTAAGTGGACACGTCTACTCCCTTCCGTGCTCCATAGCCCCCCCTGCTTTTCTTTGTTTGAGAAAGACGTTCAGGGCTTGGAATTTACGTGTAGGCCGCAAATCCTTTGTCTGAGAAGACACGTTTCCCTTTGAGATCTATGTTTAATATCCAGTTTAATTCTCCTTTCTCTGGTCCCAACAGATTTGACCCCTGGGCCGCTACGATAAGGACCGAGACCTGGCACACGGGGCACACGCTCTACCAGGTGAGCTACCATGGCGCCCCTCTATCAACCTTTTCATTTGTTTATTTTGTACAATATTTATTTGTGGCGACTAAAGCATGTTACAATTTATATGGTTATGTTTCGGCAACTCAAAGCACTTAGTTAATGTCAAGGAAAGGTCGTGGCATTGGTTAAATATTGCAAAAAAGGCCTTTGCATTCCATCATGTACATCTCTGTGTTGACTTTTTTGTTGTTGTTATTATTAAACCAAGACCACAATCTTAACCTTAACTTAATTAATTGTTTTAGTAGCTTAAACCTCTGTTTCTATATGTTCCGTCTCCTTGCCTCTTTTCCTCCATGTCTCACTTACACCTGTTTCCGTCTCTCTCTGAAAGAAAAGAGTGAGAGAAAGTAATTCTCATTCAGCACAGCAATTCCCATTGCAATCACAGGGAATATGCAATTAACGGGGAAAGCCTTCAGTCAATAGCACGTTGTGTGTACTCATACACCTTGTTTACCCTCTGCTCTTCCCTCGCTCCCCCTCCTCCAACTCCTTTCCTCCATTCCTTCACCGTCCTCTTTATTTGAGTATTTTCTCTACTCTCCTTCTCTACGTTTAAACCTAGATCTTCATGGAAAGAGCTCTTTGTTCCCTCTCCTTCCCTCATCGTCTTGCAAATCATTTCTCATTTAACCACATCTCATCATCCCCTACCATTATCATTACCACCCCCCCACTCCCTTGCATCCCTTTCCTCTTTTCCTCTTTACAGTACCGCTCTCCCTCGCACCAGCCCTCACGCTCACACAGCTTTCATCATTATCATCACCACCTCCTCCCAATCTGTTTACTCTCTCCACCCCCACTCCCTTTCCACCTCACTCCCTCCTTCAGTAACTCAGTGGCATCCTAATACACAAGTTCTTCTCTCCTGCTTTTCTACACCTATTTTCCATTTTCTTCCCAGTGTTGGTGCAAATGGCTCCAAACCAGAAAATGTGCGAGAGTGTCCCCTCAAATTCTCTGGGTGCTTCCAAGTGTGTCTCCCATTCATTATCAATGGAACCAGTTTAGAGTTTGTCTCTTACTCACACCATGAAGTGTGCATTGGCTCTTTTGTTTCTAGCTTTTGGAGGAACTTGTACATGTTCACAAATTTAACATGTATTCCTCCCCTACTCTTCCTTTTAATATGCTCTGTTCTTATTACCCACTCCTCCTCCTCTGACCTATTTCATAATCACTGCCTCATCTGAGCCATTATACGTCACCTTTTCCATCCTCTTTTCCATCCTCTTCTGTCCTTTCTGCCGTACTGCAATCTCTCAATGCTTCCTTTATCATTATTTTCTTTTTGATACCCTTGATAGTTATTCTTTTCCTGATACTTCTTTCTTTCTTGTAATTCATTATGCAGAGTCCATGTCATATCAATCAGGCTGTAATTACGAGCAACCAAGTCGGAAAAAACATTCACATCAGGCTCCTAGTTGTAATTCCAAGTCTGCGATATCGGGACTTTACAAGAGCAACGATATCCTCCACTTGATGAAAAGAACTAGGGAACAACAAACCTTTGGCAAATTGCTGCAGAGCCTCCATCCCTGGCAGTTACATCAAAATAAAATCCACACAAATCTCACACAATACACTGTTTGGTTGAAAGGTTTACCTGTTTTTTCTATCCACCGACATCGCATGAATGCAGTATTTTAACTCATAATACAAATGTTTCATTTAGATTTAATAATCTCAAAGATTTTATTTATGTAAACGTCTGTTTAGTCGCCATCTATCGCCGGATGAGGTAACACAACAATGATTAAGCATATGGCCCACTGATTCAAACACTTTTCATTTGCAGTATTACAAAAGTTTCTGTGGCAACATGTGGCGAAGAAAATCACAAGCAGGGATCTTTGGGAAATGAGTTCTATAAACACCTCGAATTACAGCTATCACCATATATGCCGCGAAAGAAAAAGAGATCTTATGGCGTTTTTCCATTACATGGTACCTGCTCGACTCGGCTTGGCTCGGCTTGACTCGGCCGCAGTGCCCCATCCTCCTTTTTCCATTGCAGATTTAGTACCATGTAATATTCTTTATTTAACAGATCAAGATACATTTGAATATCATGCCACATCATTTTCAGTCAGTTAAAGCTAAGACTTTAAATATTTGAGCATTTAAACCAATAAACCCTGATGGTAACAAAATCTGAAGGGCAACAATAATTCGACAGGGAGTTCCAAACATGCACTAGGAGTTCTACCCAGGTATGGTAGTTCTTTCCTTCAGCTAATTAAGGACTTTATGTATTTAAAATCAGCAGGTGTCTCCAAAGTTGATAAGTCACTATAGGCTCATTTTATTGCTGGAGAGAAGAAGGGAAAGTAAAAGAGCTGAAGTTTTAATCAGGACAGTTGTCTATGTTAAGAACTTGCTGGAATCACCAAGGATTTCTTTTGTATTCTCCTCTTTTTCTTCCCATATCTTCTCCACTCCTTTTTTTCTCCCTCTTGTCCTCTTCTTTGATTTCTTCCCCAATTGCTCTGCCACCTTTTTCTTCTTACTCTGTGCTAACCTTCCCTTGTCTTGTTCTTCTCGGTCTTGCCCTGCCTCAGCTGTCCTTGGTTTTGTAAGCGTAGTGTCTCAAATTCTGTCTGTCTTTTTATTTTCCTGACTATTTTGGTCTCGTTGCCTCCGTGTCGTTTAGATTCTTTCTCCTCCTTTGTCATTTTCTCTAAAAGGCGTCATGTTTAACTTTGAGCTCTCTTAGGAGAACAGATGTGTTTTGTATACACACACACACACACACACACACACACACACACACACACACACACACACACACACACACACACACACACACTTACTTCACCTCCAGAAAGAGGGCCTTGTGTTTGTCTGGGAAGACTCTGAAAGACAGGTATGGTCCAGCACAGCAAAGTAGTTCAACATTCTGTTCTCATATGAATGAGAAGTCTTAAAACTTTTTTCTGTCAAGTTAAATAAATATAGTGGCTCACCTTGAGACCTGTTCTCATTAAAATGTGCCGGTTTACTTGACCTGCGGGGACTCAAGTTGAGTTAATTAAGGCTCTGCTCCGTTGACCCTGGCTCCGTAAGATATACTGTAGTTTACTACTTTTGTCAGGAATTCAGACACAATAAGAAAAGGTTTTGTAACCTGGTGCCTAGGCAACATACTGTACTGTAAGAGTGATTTTGGGTACCCATTGTGAACAGGTTAACAGCACAGCCTGTAGTTAATCCATTATAATTGGATGTAGATGATACCAGTCTGGTTTAACGGTAAAGCCTTTGACAGAGCTTACCTTGTGCTCTTCTTCATTTAACAACACAGTGACTCCTCAGTCAGACTCCGAGGTTTCTGGGAGGCAGGCTAAATGAAGCCACCAATATGTGCTATGAAGGGCAACATCACAAACGATCAGAAACAGTATTTCTTCCTAAATTCTTTAAGTCAAACATTTCCTGGTTCCAACGTTCTCTTTTGGATATTGTCCTCCATTGAATATTTTGGGGTTTTGGACCATTGGTTGGACAAAATAAGATATGAAGATGTTGCCTTGGACTGTGGGAGATTGTGATAGATTTGTGACGGATTCACTATTTTTTTTAACATTTAACAAACTAAACAATGATTTGAATAATCAAGAGAATAATGGGTAAACAAATTGATAATGAAAATAATTGTTAGTTGCTAGTTTCATAATATTAGTTTGCATTATTTATTTATATTTAGAGTTACAACTCCAGGCCTCACCTAAAACAGTATGCTTTGCTGATTATCACTGTCATTCTGATCTAACGCAGAGGACACTCTTCACATAAAAGCAAAATATTGTAGGATGAACAGCAACCATTGACCCATCCTTAGTTATCCTGTAAATCTTCCAGCAGCTCTAAACAGATATTGGGCCAAGACTGTGGCTCCTGCTGTTGCTCAAAAGCTAAAACCCATTTGAAGCAGAGCATTTATTTACTCAAAGTTGAAATATTTTACCTTCTAACTCTCTGTGGTCTGTGCTCGAAAAACATGCTAGACTTTAAAGTGCCCATATTATGAAAAAAATCACTTTTACTGGGATTTGGGGTGTTCTTTTGTGTCTTTGGTGCTTCCACACACATACAAACTTTGAAAAAAATCCATCCATGCTGTTTTGAGTGAGATACGGTTTCTGAATGTGTCCTGCCTTCAGTCTCCTAGTGAGCTGTTCAAAATCGGCTGAGCTGGCTAACCACAACCGTTAGCTCGTAGCGTTAGCGTTAGCATGTTACGTCGTTCTCAATAGCAAAGCACTGCTACAACACACACAAGTTCACCATAATCTACAAAAGAACTACTTACATGTGCGCCCTCATTTAGAAGTCTCCCAGATAATCCTGCCTTGTAACTGACCAAAGTTGGAGAAACAGGCTTTCTTTTACAGTTAGCAGGCTGACATGCTCTACATCTGAGCAACTGAGCATGTGCGACTGCAATCAAAGATAGTACAGAAGAAGAAAATGAAAAGAGGTCTCACTCTGTAGCTAAAACAGAAACCAGGTGAAAAGAGGATCTGCAGCAGTGAGAGAGAGCTGTGCAGTACAACAAAATATGGTGTTTTTTGAAAATTAAACCATGTAAACCTATTCTGGTACAACCTTAAAATACAGTTATGAACCTGAAAATGAGCACAATATGGGCGCTTTAAAGCTGTTGGAGAAACAACAGTACTTCTTTTCCCCTGAAGAGGAAAAAAGAAGAAAGCCGAGGTCTCCAGTGGAAATGCAGCCTCGTTGCCTCTGGGAACTTTGAAGGAAATGATTGTTGGACAAATCATTGCTTATGCCTCTGACCGATTGTTGCTTACCTGTTAAATTACAGGCTGTAATTAACCACTTACTGTATGTTACCATTACTAGACAAAGCAGCCTCTCTGTTGCAGCTTCATAGTACTGTCATATACCTACAGTAATTACAATTATTGACCACAAGACAGTAACTGGTGATATATCCTCTCACTGTGTACATTTTGTATCAGTAATTATCACATACAGTAATTTACATTTGGTCACCTGTAATTTGAATGCTGTGACTTTTAATTGACTGTATTTTATTTTGTGGTAACTTAATTATGTTTCCAGTCAGTCCTGTGCAATTATCAGTCTTTAAAATAAGTAGGGATGTGGGCCTGTAATCTTTGATAATAAACCTAGTGCATATTGATTGTACTTCTGTCAGAGGTTCTATAAAGGTGCTACTTTTAACATCTAATGTAATTCTTGCTTTGTGTAAACTTCAGGTACAAAAATGTTTTTTATTTTAAAAGATGAATACACAGTCAAAAAACTGGCACACCTCATATGAAAGAATTGCAAACACCATTATTAAAGCAACCAATCTTTTTTTTCTGATAAGAATCATTAAAATGGAATGCAGTTCAGGCCTGGATGTATTTACAGTTTTTGCACAATGAGGTCAAAAACCAAACAAACAGATATATATGCAGTCGTAGGTTATATATATATAGTTGATATATATATATATATATATATATATATATATATATATATATCCACAGTGGATATATATATACAGACCCTTTCCAAAAAATTAGAATATCATGGAAAAGTTTATTTATTTCCATAATTCCATTCAAAATGTTAAACTTCCATAGATTATAGATTCAGGGCCCACAACTTAAACGATTTCAAGTATTTAGTTGTTTATTTGTACATAATTTGGGCTTCCAGCTCATAAAACCCACAAAAACAGGATTTCAAAAAATTTGAATACTGTGAAGAAATCACCATTTACTTCTCAGTTTTTGCAGAAAAAAAAGAAATTAGGATCACATCAAATCAATCAAAATATGGTACTTTCAAAACAATACGTCAATCTTCAATACTTGGTAGGGAATCCCTTTGCCTTAATCACTGCCTCGATGCGCCGTGGCATTGAGGCAATCAGCCTGTGGCATTGCCTGGGAGTTATGGAAGCCCAGATTTCCTTGATGCTAGCTGTCAGCTCTTCTTTGTTTTTGGGTCTGGTGCCCCTCATTTTCCTCTTGATAATACCCCATAGATTATCAATGGGGTTTAGGTCCGGTGAGTTGGCTGGCCAGTCAAGCACTGTGATAGCATGGGCATCAAACCAGGTTTTGGTGGTTCTGGCAGTATGGGCAGGGGCCAGGTCCTGCTGTAAAATGAAATCTGCATCTCCATACAGATCCTCAGCAGAAGGAATCATGAAGTCCTCTAAAACTTTATGGTAGACTGATGCGGTGACCTTGGATTTAAGAAAGCAGAGTTTACCAACACCTGCACTGGACATTGCACCCCAAATCATGACTGACTGTGGATATTTCACACTGGACCTCAATCAGCTTGGGTTCTGTTCCTCACCCGTCTTCCTCCAAACCCTTGGACTTTGATTCCCGAATGAAAGGCACACTTTACTTTCATCGGAAAAGAGGACCTTGGACCACTGGCCAACAGTCCAGTCCTTCTTATGGTGATTTTTTCACAGTATTCTAATTTTTTGAAATCCTGTTTTTGTGGGTTTTATGAGCTGGAAGCCCAAATTATGTACAAATAAACAACTAAATACTTGAAATCGTTTAAGTTGTGGGCCCTGAATCTATAATCTATGGAAGTTTAACGTTTTGAATGGAATTATGGAAATAAATAAACTTTTCCATGATATTCTAATTTTTGGAAAGGGTATATATATATATATATATATATATATATATATATATATATATATATATATATATATATATATATATATATATATATATATATATATGTATGTATGTATGTATGTATATATATATATATATATATATATATATGTATATATATATATATGTATATGTGTGTGTGTGTCTATATATATGTATATGTGTGTGTGTATATATATATGTATATATATGTATATGTGTGTGTGTATATATATGTGTGTATATATGTATATGTGTGTGTATGTATGTATATATATATATATATATATATATATATATAATGTATATATATAATGTATGTATGTGTATATATATATATATATATATATATATATATATATATATATATATATATGTATATATATATATATATATGTGTATGTATGTGTATATATATGAGTGTATATATATTTTTTAAATGTCTTCGATTTTCAATTAATGTCATTGAAGACACTGGTTTGTAATTTATTTCTCCCCCACACTCTGTGTAAGGTTAGCAGGTCCTTGCAATAGAGGGCAAATGGTAGCATCTCCTTTTCTTCTGTTTTGTCTATTCACAATAAAGTACAAGACCCTGGATGGTTTCATTAGTTCTCAGTGCATACATGTTTCTACAGGAAGTGTTAATGGTTTCCTTGGCTACTGACTTTATTCATTGATTACAGCAGGACAGATCTAAAGTTAGCTCTCCAACTTGTCCTTGTTGAAGCTGATATTCTAACAGAAATATTAAAAGCCGCATCTCATGCCTAGCCATATAATTACAGCAAAGACCATCCTCAGGATTATTGTAGCTTTTATTTAATGACACTACTCCTTTACACTTATTGAGAGGTGCTCTTCAGAGGAGTGCATACACCAGAGCCCAGCCCCAAGCTACAGCACAAATCTAGACTGCTTCTGAACAACTGCATGATGTGCTTGTGATCTCTGCCATGGATGTGGATGGGGACACGTTACTATTGCTGAGCTACATGGGGGAATCTTTCAACAACACATTCAAATGTACTCGCAGTGATGCCTTTCGACAAAAACGGGATGCACATCACCAACTCTACAGGGAAATGATGGTTCATTATATTTGATTCTGATTCATTCTGTACTGGTTCATGATCAACAATGTGCATAAACCTAAACTTCAGTTTATACTATCACACTCCTGCTCTCTCTCTCTCTCTCTCTCTCTCTCTCTCTCTCTCTCTCTCTCTCTCTCTCTCTCTTCCTCCTCTTTTTAGTTATCTTTCTCTTGCAGTCTTTCTTTGACCAGTAGATGGCAGCCTGACTACACTCAGCTGTAAAAAAAAAGAGCTGTCCATGGTGCTGAATGGATTCTCTCTCTCTCTCTCTCTCTCTCTCGAATCTATCTATCTGTAGCTTTATCTGTCTACCTACAGTATTTGTCTGTATATGTGTTTATCTGCCGGTCTCCCATTCTGTCTCCTTGCGTACCTGTCTGCCTGTTTGTTAAAGAGCAGCAGCAGATGTGTGTTGTGTCAAACAACCATTTGTCTAGGTTGAGACTAGTCTTTTTAGGTGTGTATGCTGTTATGAAGACTCCCACCAGTAGATGTAAAAAATGATTTTGTAAATGTATATAAAATGACTAAACTAGCCCTATGCACAGAGAGCTACCAGCTTGATGGATGACTCACAGTAATGCTGTGAAATGGCTCAACCCACACACACACACACACACATAGCCACTCACTAAAACACAGCCACTCACTAAAACACACACACACACACGGGCTGTCAAAGCAAAAAAAAACTGCTGTTGCCTATAAATCCTGTAAACTGGTCAAAGGACCCAACGTGGGCTGTTTAGGGGTCTGAAGCGAAATGAGGATTAGCTCAAATTCAGTGTTTGTTCACGTCGTAGTACTGTAACTAGCAGCATGAGTGTATTCTGATTATTCCAATCTGTAAAAGCAACAAATACAAATCTATCTGAAACATTTTAGCAGATTCATGTACGTGTTAAGAGGCTGACTTGTATTGGGCAGAGCAGCTGGGACTGAGATTTCCCTTAAGGTGCAGTACCACTAAATGACCGCTAGATGCTGTAGTTTAAAAAAGAAGAAGCCATTACAACCATGCTAATATACAATTCTGTTGTTGTGTAATGACTTTTTACATAAAAAAACTAAAATAAAAACTAAAGGACAGGTACATTTAACAAGGTGTTTGCTTGATTGGCTCCAATAACGGTCAAGATGGCAACTAGTGGTAAATCCTCATCTAAACTCTGAGAAATCTCCCAAAGAAACTATGGGTGATGTCAAAAAAGCTTTGTCAGTTTTCAGAGGCTATACTTTGGGCACCCACTCACTAGCTTTTCTGCATTGTGCGACCGTATTTTGGGTGACACCTGCTGTGAAATACTGTAATAGGCAAAATTTGGAGTGACATGTAATTTGCCTCTAAACGCTGCTGCTGTTGGTCGTCTCGGTGGCTCAGCGGGCTAAGTCTCCACGTCGTGTTTGTAGCGTTGTAATCTTGTTAGCGTGATCCTCTGCACATGCCACCAGGGACAGGGGATCAATAACTGGCTCGTGGCTCAGCTTGGGACACACACACACACACACACACTTATAGAGATGAGAAAATCAGAGTGGTGTTTATATGGCACTAAGATTGATTGGCAAGAGGGAAAGGGTGATGATTTTTTTTTGATTAACGTCATGTGACCTCAACTCAGGTTTGGCAGGCTTGGACCGGCAGCTTGCCTTCCTTGCCCCCCCCAATGCAGCTCTCTCCTTCCCCTTTCTACCCTTTTTTTTCTTCCAGTCTTTTTGTTTGCCTTTTTAGTTTTACCTCATGTTCGTTGGTCCTTCTATCTCTCCTTTCCTCCTATCTTTCTCACTCCGTGTGTGTCCCCCTTCCACTCCTTTTTCTTTCTTCAACCTGCCACTTTTTCCTTTTACTTTTTCTCCTTTTTCATCAGCCTTTCCCTCCCGTCGTCCATTTCCTTTTCCTTCCACTTCTTGTGTTCTCCCTTTATCCCCACTCCCCCTCCATCACTGATGACGTCATCCCCACCTTTTGTACCTCCCTCCCTCTTTCTTCCCTTTCACCCTGATCCCTCTTTTTTTTACCATCTCTCCTTTTCCTCCCTTTGTATGTCACCTCCCTTTCTCATTCATGCAGCCCTTCTCTTGTTTTTATTCACTCATGTCTTCCCTTTCTTTCCCACACCCCCTCTCTTTCCTGAAGCTCCTCATCTCTCATTCCATCACTTCTTCTTTTCTCTCTCCTCCCTCTTTTCTACCCCTTTCCCTCCTTCCTTCCTTTGCTATCTTTCCTGAAATTCCTTGTCCTCCTTTTTTCTCTGATCTATCCCTCTTTCCTTCCTTTTTTTCTTCTTTCATTTCATCCATCACTTCTTGCTCCACCTCTCCCTCTGTCTTCACTTACATTGGTCTTTTCTCCTTCCTATCTCCTTTTCATGCTTCCTTCCTTCCTTCCTCTTTCCCCTTTCCTCAAATTGATGTCCTTCTTCCCTCCTTTTCAAGTAAGTGTCATTAATCTCCCCCTCCTTTGTCTCTTTCTTAAAGGTTCTCCTCTCCTGCCCCCCCCTCCCCTGAAACTGCCCCCCCTCCTCACCCATCTTTCCTCTTAACCCTTCCTCCCTCTCTCTCCCCTCCATCTTCATCTTTCCTCCTTCTTCAGTATCTCTTTTATTACTTCTCCCTATTTCCTCTCCCTCCCTTTCCCTCCTCCTCCACTATCTTTCACTTTTCCTCACTCTTACTTTCCTGACTAACCTTTCCCTCTCTCTTCGCGTCTGCCTATCTCTCTTGCCCCCCCCTCCCCTTTCACTCTCTCTCTCTCTCTCTCTCTCTCTCTCTCAGTCGTCGCTAGCTCGCCGTGCTGTGCGGACCTACCAACCACCTCTCTCCACTCCTTCCCTGAATCTCTTCATCTCTCTCCTCCGGTCCTCCGGTCTCTGCTATGACAGCTCACACCAGCAGCGTGTTGCCCGATCTCAGACCGACAACCCATCAGCGGTTATCCTGTCCAAACGTTAACATGGACATGTGTGTGTGGGATATTCGTGATTGATCTTCATTATTTTTTTTGTATAAAAACGAAAGAAAAAGGAGGAGGGGGGGCCGTCCTCTTTTACCCCCCTCCGCTTCCTTCAGCCAAGCAGAGCGGCAAGGTGGGGAGAAGGCTTTCAAACTAAACCAGCTTGGATTTATTAAACAGCAAAATGACGGATTTGGGAGCGCCGGAGATGCTGTTGATGAGGAGGAGGCTGAATGTGAAGAAAACGGGCAGGCTGAGACGCGACCTCCCGCTTCTCCTCCTGCTGGGGCTTCTCTTCGGGGATTTCTCCTCGTCCAAGGGTGAGTTTTGGAGGTTTTCGGTTTGTCTGCGTGTCTGTGTGCGTGCCCGCGCGCTTGCGTGCGTGCATATATGTGTGTGCGCGCGTATGTTGGAGGGGATCAGGAAATTGGCAGGTTGGTTTGTTAGCGTGTCAGCGCGCACGAGAGAGTGAGAGGAAGGTGGTTAATTCGTGCCGTTTCGTTGCTGCGGACAGCGTTGATGTCTGTGAATGTGTGTGTTTCTGTGTGTGTGTGTGTGTGTGTGTGTGTGTGTGTGTGTGAGAGAGAGAGAGTTCCGTGTATAAGCTGTGTGTGTGCGCGCTCGCCTCTCGGGATGGCGTGCGTATGTCCTTTTGTGTGTGCGTGTTTGAGATAGCAAGAGGTATTGCAAAAGAGAGAATGGGAGCTAGCCTACATACAGGCACATTGAGTTATTGTGTGTGCGCGCTCGCGCGCGTGTGTGTGTGCGTGCGCACGTGTAAGAGAGCGAGAATGCAGTGGCCAACTTGGACACAGTAATACATCTGGGGAACAGTGTAGGCATGCAAATTTTTTTTGGCCTCCATGCTGTGCAGATATTGTCATCAAAATAAATAAGCCAAATCCAAAATCAATCACAGATCACTTAAACAAGACTTCAGGCAGTTTCTCCAAGTGAGGGGGGATCACATCTGAAACCGAAACAGTTAAAAATCTTGTTTGGTATGAGGCAAATCTCGGCAACTAACTTAATGACCTGTGTTACTGTCTACAAATGAGCAGACTCACGACTGTGAGAGATGGGGTGAAATTTCTCCTGGAGGGCATTTAGAGAGGAAATCCCATAATCACTGTATTACATGGTTTTGTGGAGTCACACAGAGGAGTACTGTAGTTGTCTCAGTGGCTGTGGAGAGTCTGATGGTATGACAGGGAATTGGTGGTGTGTGTCAGCAGCCCAGCAGGTCTGTGTTGGTGGGGATAGTGACCAAGGAGGTTCCTCATCTTATACACGGATAGATGGATAGAGAAGAAAGTGTTAACATTCTCCTCGTTTGGTGGGAGCGTTACTGTTACTCGGTTTATCAATAGCTTCTCTGTGTGCACTTCCCTCTCTTTCTCAATGCTTGTCCCTCTGTATTTCTGCTCAATCTCTCCCTCACACACACATCTGTCAGATTTTCCCGCTCTGCATTAAAGAACAAAATTGTCTCGCCGTGTTAAAATTCCTGATAATTATGTGTGTCACAGTATTTGTTCTTGCGTAGTGCCCATGCGTTTTCCTTACCGCTGCTCTATCTCTGGGTGTTACATACTGTGAATTATTTTGTGTGCGTGTGTTTGGTGGTGTTCTCGTTATCTGAATTCCCCTGCCTGACATGCAGGCCGTCAACCTCGAAATAGAGGAATTTGAGTGAAATTGTGAAAAGTGGGATTGTGGCAAAGTGTTGTGTTGAATATTATGATTGTGCGTTTAAGTGGTTTGTGATTATATCAACTGCTTCTTATCACCTGCGATTCATCTTTCACTCCAATCTGTCTGGGTTTGTATTTGTGTTTCCTGCGTTTATCAGCTTTAAAATCTGCATTTTTTTTTTTCCACCCACAATCATAACCACTTTTATAGGGACAGAATATATGCTGCAGATTCTATATTAGATCATTCTGCTCAGTTTAAATCAACAAAATGTAGAACATGCACATGTTATTTTATTCTTTAACCCACATGTGTCAAACTCAAGGCCCGCGGGCCAAATCCGGCCCCTTGCATATTTAGATCCGGCCCGTATATCAATCTACGTTCACAATACATTTTTGCCCGCCTAGTTGTGCGCCAAACCAAAAACACAGGAAAGTGTTTTTTAAACTGCAATTACCTGACATTCAAAGCAGAATATGGCAGATTTTGCATACTCTGAGACTCAGAAATTCCCAGAGAAGCAGAGAGTTTTCATATTCAGGCTGTGAAACAAAAATGTTATCATTGTTTTGCTTGATTTGCTAAATTCTCTGATGGCTAAGGAACTCTTTTGATGACTTTTGTAGGGCTTCATGTCAACAGAAATGTGACAAAAATGTCAGAAAAAGCAACAAATTTACAAAAAGGTGACAAATGTCTGAGAAAGCCACAAAAAAGTCTGAACAAAAACAACAAAACGCCAAAGAACTCTCCATGTCTGGCCCTTGGTGTGATTCTCTTTTTCCAGTGTGGCCCTTAGTGAAAATGAGTTTGACACCCCTGCTTTAACCCATCATATGAAAACCCTGACCCTGGCCACAAATGAAGCTTTTCCGTGTCACGGTATTGCAGCGTGATGTGCGGCATACCTGCAGCTATTTTAGTTATTGAAGAGTTAAACACACAGGAAGACAGAGTAAGAGAAAATTAAAGGGCAGACTGACATCTGGAAAGACAGACGGAGTGTGGCAATAATTTATTTCGTCAAACCTCAAACCCCAGATGGTTGCCAGCCTTTTAAATGTGGTGGCACACTTTAAATTCCAACTCACAACTAATTATTGATTGTTTGGAAATGTCACTTAATGTCATAGAGTCAGGTATCTTTAGATATAAACTGAAGTGCAAATAAACAACCCAGGGGGCATGACGTTGGAGGAAAAAGTTCTATTAAAGAAGACTATTGTGACACTGTTTGGTGATTATTGTTTTTTAAAGTTCTCAATCCTTCACTGAGCTTCTAGCATAGGATGTTTCTGTTCTTGTTTTGACAATGATATTAGGGAGACTTTTGATAATCACCACATTATTTAATTCTGTCATTATCACATGCACTAAGTACATAATAAAATAATAATACATGCACATTTTATCCTGAAGTCTAATTTTAAATAAATACACAATTCTGAATTTATTTTAAAAGCAAGTTAAATTCATAAAAATAGATTTAAAAAAAACATGATTAATCATGCATCATCAGTATGCTTATTGGATGCCCATGTAACAATACCGTCCTACCCCTGTACAATCTTTAGGCTACATATATCTTACTGTGCTTCTTTATGAAAAGCTGAGAAAGAAAGAAAAAATACATTCAGCTCATTCATCAACAGGTTGTTGACCAAATGTCCTACTTTGATGATAATTCCCATAAACTTAGCTCTTGCTTATATAATTGATATATTAAGACATTTTGGCACTTATTCGCACACACACACACACACACACACACACACACACACACACACACACACACACACACACACACACACACACACACACACACACACACACACACAGTAGCAGACGGTGACAATTAGCTGACATTGAATCAATGCCAAACAACAAGATATTGGGGATAGCTGTCTGTCCCCCTGCCTGGCATACTAATATTACACACATGGGAAATGGACACACATTCACACACACACACACACACACACACACACACACACACACACACACACACACACACACACACACACACACACACACATTGTTCCTGTGGATTCACTGTAGGTACATAAAACTGAGGGTATTTGACATATAGAAGTGTGAAACGTGCCAATAAAAAAAAATTCAGAAAGCATAATAACGTGAAAGAAATAAGAGGGAATGTAAGCCACTGATAAAAATATACATGTGTATATATATATAAAAGTATTTTATTTATTCTTGACCTGTATAGTATAGGCTACTGTATGTGGTAAATATTCTAAAAGCAAGAACCGCTTAGCCATTCCAGCAACTTTCAACCTGATAAAGACGTGTCTTTACTGTGTTATGACCTCCTCCCCATATACAATCACCTGTTATCATGACAGAGGTCCTGCACGTAGGTCACTTTCTGACACCTAAACAAGTTCTATTTGCCTTACGGCACGATGAAAAGCTCATTGAAAAGCTAAGTGAGCGGACCTTGTGTTTAAGGTATTATATTTTAGCAGAATAGAAAACTTTACTTTAAGTCTCTCTATTAAGCATTTATAAGAAGTATCTAAACATGTAATAAATGGTTTATAATACACAATAATGTAGTTGCAAGCAGATATTTAAGTATTTGTTAATGCATTTGTTAACAAGTCACTTCTGTAGAACCTGTAAGTGGAAGTTGCTGTAGAAACCGACGATAAATGATAATTACAGGATATATTCTGAAAGTCAATAGTAACCATGCTCACGAGATGCTTGGCGATTCTCAGGAGTATAGTACAGTGCCTATATGCAGAAGCACATGTGTGTGCATGTGCACATTTGTGAGTGTCCTTGTGCTTGATGATACATAGCTTAGGCCTACTTTAAATTTAAAAAGCTGTGTGTGTGGTGATGGGTGTCTGCATGCACATTTGTGTGGGATTCCCTGTGTGTGTTTTAATATTTTTTTTCTTTAAAATGTATGAGAAGCATGGGCACTTAAAACTTTCACCTCTACGTGGGAGAGACAGACTAAAAGGCACACACACATACACAGAAAGAGAGACATTTTGTTCAATGTTTTCAGGTGCTTGTATAATAATTGAATCCCCTCAATCACACCAAAACCTACACACTGTGTGTGTGTGTGTGTGTGTGTGTGTGTGTGTGTGTGTGTGTGTGTGTGTGTGTGTGTGTGTGTGCGTGTGCGCGCGCAACAGAAGGAGCGAAACATCTCATTGAGTACTGATGAATTTCAGGTACTTGAGGGTCCTTCTAGTTGTCCACGGAGACCAGAGAATACACACACACTTCAATGCAGTTAACTACCGCAGAGTACACAGTTCAATGGAGAGCAAAGAGGTGGTGTGTGAATGTGTGTGTAAGAGAGATAGTGTGTGGAGATAAAAGAGAGATACAGAGAGATCTAATGAATACTGGAAGCAATGAACCATTTGTTTTTCGCTCTCGTTTCTGAAGTTCTGAATTTTCTTTATATATTAATGTATGTGCAGAACATATACTGTAGTGTCACAGAGTAGAGTTGACTATCTGAGAACACACAAAGTACATGTAAAGTGTACAATGGGTCATTATGCTTGTGATGCTGGAAAGGAAAAGTATCATTTAGCCGTCCACGCTTGCTTGAAAATGAGCAAGTAATCTATCTTTATAGTTTCGAATGGCCTACATACAGTAGACTAATGCAGGGGGAGAGGGTAGAGAGAGAAGAGGACAATATGGGTAAAGAAACAGAGAGAGATTGAGATAGAGGCAAAGATCAGAGCAAGTGTCTTAAAGAGATATTGGGACAGAGAGGAAGGAGAGGCACTTCTATGCACTGGGAGACAAAGTGAAAGAGAAAATGAAAATGTATTCCCTAGCAGACGCAATTAATCAGGTATTACTTTTCCATCTTGTGCTGCTCGGCAAGTAATGTCTGGCATTAAGTAATGACATCATAACCCTGTCTACCCTGAATTTATAACTCAGATCTGAAGGGGAATCCACTGAGCTGACCTAAAGGCACAAGCAAACAGGGCTCTAAAATCTGTTGATATTAATGACTGGACTTGAATATTTCATGCTTGCAGTAAATACTGCATCACACACAACAGAATTGTACATCTATCTGTCATTTCAAATCAGAGAGGACAGCATGAAAAAAGGAAATAAAAGAGCATGTGTATATCATATGAAATAGCATGACAGAGCTTGAAATTATGAACATCATAAAAGTGCTGTTGCATAGCTAGACCGATTGTGTTTTACCATCCATTAGTATTCATGAGTAAATGCCATGTCTCGTTTTTTTTGTCAGGCTCTTTTTCTGAACCACCATGCTAATGTTTTTCTGAAATCTTTAAACCCAACTAACAGAGACCACTACATTCATCTTTTGAACTGTTTGCGTTGTATGCATACATCCAACATCTTAAAAGAAGATCTGCAGTATGCTATTAAAAGCTCAAATATATGCCTGATGAGCTATATCAAGGGGTGTCAAACTCATTTTCACTAAGGGCCACACTGGAAAAAGAGAATCACACCAAGGGCCAGACATGGAGAGGTTTTTGGCGTTTTGTTGTTTTTGTTTAGACTTTTTTGTGGCATTCTCAGACATTTGTAACTTTTTTGTAAATTTGTTGCTTTTTCTGACATTTTTGTCACATTTCTGTTGAAATGAAGCCCTACAAAAGTCATCAAAAGAGTTCCTTAGCCATCAGACAATTTAGCAAATCAAGCAAAACAATGATAACATTTTTGTTTCACAGCCTGAATATGAAAACTCTCTGCTTCTCGGGGAATTTCTGAGTCTCAGAGTATGCAAAATCTGCCATATTCTGCTTTAATTGTAATTGCAGTTTAAAAAACACTTTCCTGTGTTTTTGGTTTGGCGCACAACTAAGTGGGCAAAAATGTATTGTGAACGTAGATTGATATACGGGCCGGATCTAAATCTGAAAGGGGCCGGATTTGGCCCGCGGGCCTTGAGTTTGACACATGTGAGCTATATGCTAGAGCAGGCTTTAAAGAATTATAATTTACATCATGGGTTAAGACTTGGCTGGTACAGAGCTTTTAATGTGGCCACTTCGGCAAAGCAGTTTGTTGCTGTTTTTCTGTACCTTGTGGTGCAGACGCCTCGCTGTGGTGGGAGCTGAGGGTTATTTTATAACACAGGATTACTCAGACAGCCAGCTCTAAAAATAAGCATGAAATGAACCTCTCAACTGGAGTTTGTAATGAAAGATCAGTCGGTGTGTCTACAAGACATCCATGACAACCAATATTCAAATTTAATTTGACAAATTAGTTAGAACTTAAACAGCTGTGGTACAATTTTACAAATTCCAGTGAAGTATATAATTTCCATGTTTCCGGTTCGTTTGCTGTTAACAGCAATGCAATGTACTGTATATTGGTAGCAGCAAAGATGGTTCAACATGCACATTAACCATTCCATGTGTGCATCAAATCAAGGTCTAGTCTGTTTTACTCAATTTCCAGATGCCAAACATCAATTGATATACATTTCTCTGTACTTGTAAACAAATCTCTGTTACCTCTAGACATTCATCTAAGATTCAGTGTAGTAGCCTATTCTTCAGCACCTTTTGATTGGCAGGGTTTGCCTTTCTTGGTTACATTGCCTGTTACCATCATCTATATGTCTATTGTCATCAAACTGGCTTCAGGTCATGACAAAAACAGGAAGAGACACAAGATGCCAACAATGTAAAGTATTTAATATAAACATTTTATATATATATATATATATATATATATATATATAATGTTTAACTTAAAGGTCCAATATGTAATATTTGTACTTTAATAAATCCAAAAATGACACCAATGCCTCATCAGATATTAAGGAAACATGTTAAACTGAAATACTATCTTTTCTGACAACAATGCTAATTTCAGTATTTTTTCTTTTTGAAATTTACATTCCGTGACGGAATTTATGTTTATGTTTTGATCTGTGTGTTGTTATCAACGGCCCAGTTTGACAGCCAGGCCGGGTTGCCAGATATACCTGTAAAAACGTAAACCCAGCGCGCTACAGCTGTAACGTTAGTACAGCCATGAAAGCAGCAAACAAACGAACAGGATCAACGGAGATAGATTCTACATGACATAAAAAAAGAAAACAGCATGTTTCTAAGTTGCGTGACCAGAGACGTAACAACCCCCTTGTAAATATTGGAGATGTATTTGAAAGATGGAGACAGCTTAGAGCCCAAAAGGACGCAGAGTTGGCTTATTTTCCCCTGAACAGGTAAGCATTAGCTTCAGGCTAAATTTATCACAGCTACTAGGGACGGGCATTTTTTGTCATTTCAACATTTGTGTACTCACATTGAATTATATAGCTAGAGTAACGGAGTTGGTTACTCGCAAAAACAATTGAGACGTAGCCAGTAAAGTGATCCCAACTGGTCCTGGCTAACGCCGCCATGCTAACCCTGCTAACTGTTAACGTTACCGGGCAGCCCATGGCTGTTTACAGCGTGTAGCCTCTTCAGCGGCTCGAGCCGACAACGGTGAGTTATTTTAAGCCACGAGAGGGGGGCTGTAAATCGGAAAGAGGGGACTATGAGTTTGCAGTGTGTTTAGCGATTGTTGCCGTAATTCTAAGCCAATGAAGTGTGTTCCGTCGGCAAGGTAGTGGTATTTTTAGCGTTTCGTATTGTAATTCTAAGCCGAGGAAGTGTGCTTGACTGGCGTGTGGAGAAGACAGTGAGGTTGTTGTGTTTTTAGCGGTTCATACTGTAATTTTAAGCCGAAAAAGTGTGTCTGTCAGTTGGTTACAGAGCTCCACGTGAGCACGGGCTTTTATGACTGTCAATATAGCCAGCATCTAACGTTAGCTACTCTGCTGTGCTGTGGAGTAATGTCTGGCTATGTGAGACTAGCATCTACCGTTTGCTAATCCACTGTGCTGTGGAGTAATGTCTGGCTATGTTAGAAAAGCGTCTAGCAACATTGTTGTGAATGCTGCGGTCTCAGCCTGGCAACCCCCGTGAACTTCGAGTCTGGGCAAGAGACTCGAAGTTCACGGGGAGACGACTCTCCAGTATTTTGAATTGGTAGTGCAGTAACTATTTTAACCGCTAGCTGCCAGTATTACACACAATATTACATATTGCAGCTATAACAAATAATACAAATACAAAAAAAGGAACAACAAAACGAACAAAATAACAACCGGGCCTCTGGTTTTGGCAGAGCAGAGAGCCAAAGAGGACCAAGTCCAGGAAGGTGGGCCTTTCATATCCTGTGGATCAGGCTCCCCCAGCAGACATCCTAAACATAGTTAAGCCGCGTTCACGCGATGCAACAGGGGAGTCACTCAAAAAAACGCAGCGGGCCTGTTGCAAATAATTGAGACCAACTCAACTTTTGGAGATGCGCAACCCCACGCCACACTGCGGTGGACAATCATGTAACTGGCGATCAGACTTGTCAGTGTGTTTTGAGCTATGCTTTGAGACGGTGTGAGATTCCCGTACAGTAAACAGGAGGGTAAAAAACACAAGCACTTAACTGCCTGGGAGTTTGTGTAATAGCTGAATGTTTCCGGCAACAACAAAGCACTCGCTATGTCTCGCTTGTCTCTTTTCTTTCTCTCTCTCCTGTGAAATAAAGTTGCCTTCAGTTGCAGTCAGAAACGCCGAAATCTATAAATGATCTGACGGAAAACAGTAATTGTGAAAAGTGGGGGTTTAAGAACACAACAGGACGTCACACAAATGGGCCGTTTCATTAATTAACATTTTTTCTAAGCTAAGCGATTGCGTCACGTTCAAATGCACTTATAGTATACAGTATATATACATAGGGAATCTGTCACCCCAGTAATAGCACTGTCTTTCAGTGCTGATTGTTGTTAACGGCTACATTCAGTAAAAAACTAGGCCTGTAGAGGTATTGCAGCAGCTGGAGTCCATGGCGGCGGCGGTCTCACTGCATCAGCACATTGGTCTCATTGAAATCAATGAGGATGCTGCTTTTTTTTTGATGTAGTGACATTGTCGGTCTGAATGTAAAACTGTTCCTTACTATGGCCTATCCCAAGGCTAGCAAGCTAAAATAACACAGATAAAAGTAATATGGTAAATACTCATGCAGGTAGGGAAAATCGCTTTTTGATGAGAGTGCAGGGTCAGCTTGTAGAAGCTGGTAGGGATTCAGTGCTTTGCTCAAGGACACTAAAGCAGGGTGGGAATTCTTTAACTTCAATAAAGATCCTGTGTGCAGCTGAATGATAGTGTCTATCTGCTGGGCCACACTGCAGCTTTAAACCGGAGTATCTGTCGATTTGGTGCTGCTGTTCACTGAATATAGAGGCTAGTGTATCGGTTAATGTAGCACTTTTGCTATTTTAATATATCACTTTGCCTTTCTGCTAGCATGACATTTTCTATAAGCTGTAGGCTAATGGCTGGCTAGCGGGCTAACATTAAGCAGGCTAATGTGTCTGTTAATGTTACATTAGTGTTATTTCAGTTTTTATTTCGCTTAGTTCCATGGTTTAAGGGCATAGTGTGTGTGTGTGTGAGACACTGTTAAAGCATACCTATGCTCTGTGTGTCGTGTAAAGTGTGTGTGTGTGTGTGTGCGTGTGTGTATGCACGCTCTACATATGGAGCCAATGAGTTACATTACCATTTCAAAGCGACGAGTCAGCAGCCGCAGAAGCTACTTTCATCCATTAATGTGATTTTAGGGAGAGAGCGAGACAGTGAGAAGAAATACATAGAGCCACAGTAATTATTACTCTCCAGGTTGGCAAAGGGTTCAGATTGTTTATTAGTGTTTCTTTCTGTGTTCCTCTCTCACTGACTGTCTTTCCTTGTGTTTTTAGTCAAATTATGTGTACTCCACTTATCTGCTGAGCAGTCCAGTGTTTTAATGCAGCTGTCACTCACATTAACAGGTTCACTGTTCTGCAAAGTGTGTGAGTGTTGCTGCAGAAAACGAATCACTTTAAAGAATAAACAGTGTGTGAGTGTGAGTGTTTGTCTTGGCCTTCAAAAGAAAAATGCTTAGGGTTAGATCTTTGTGTGTGTGTTAGTGAGGGGATTATTTTGTGCTCAAGTGCCCTTTTGTGTGTAAATGTCCATGCGTAAGCTAAAAGTGTGTGTACCACTTTACCTAGACATCATGTGTTTGTACACAGCTTTTCTGAGTGCAACCATGCGAATGCTGTACAAGCTGTGTCATATTAATGTTGTGCTGCAAGTTGAAAGTGAATGTATTAGTCTTGAATTTGTTTATGTATGTTTATTAGTGTTTACACAAGTTTGCACGAGTGGGTAGGTACTTCAGTGGGTGTATTCGCTTGTATGAGTGTGTCCATCTGAAGAGATTTAAACTGTATTTCCATAAAGTGAGGAAGTTTGTATGTGCAAATGAGCATAGGCCCTGTGTACAAACATATAAAATACGTGGCTTTCATTGTGGGGGTGTTTATTGTTGGAGCCGTGGTAGTGTGTGTGTGTTTCTGCATATGCATGTGTGGTATTTGGAAGGTTTTTATGCGTGTCCACATTAACAGCCGGCATGTTTGTGTGTAAATCTGTTTATGCATCTTGGACTAAGTGTGTGTGTGTGTGTGTGTGTGTGTGTGTGTACTTCTGAGTATAAATGCATTAGCCACAGGCTATTGTTGCTCCAGTAGCATCGTTCTTATTCTATCCATTTTTAATGATCGGTAATGGTCGTTAGCAGTTCTGAACCTACATCATAAGGACACTGCAAAAAATGGTCCCATGTTGCACAAAGAGAGGAAGACAGAGGAAGGGAGAGAGGGGGATATAAAACAGGCGGGTGTTAATAGATGTTAGCTTGTTGGAAACCAACATCATAGGAGCGCTGCTGAAAAGGTCCCGTGGTACACTGTGCCACTGCAGTACAGCCCTACAGGGAAGGCAGTGGGAGAGGGAGGGAAGAGGTGAGAAACTGGCCAGCAGGCTGCCTGCCTGCCTGTCTGCCTGACTGACTGACTGTCAGTTTGATTTACCGACTAAATGATGGACTGGTTGTTAAGTTGATTGACTGACTTGCTGGCTTATTGGTTGTGTTACAGGCTGGCTACGTGACTGACTGAGGCAATTGCTGATTTGTTGAAGGCTTTTTACAAGCTACCTTCCTAATGGCAGAGCAGGAGAGGAAAGGAGAAATGGAGGGAAGGCGGGGCCTCTTAAATGTGTGTAAACTCTACAAAAAAGGTTTGGAATTAGTTTCTAGAGTCCAAAGGCCAAGAAAGGTAATAACCACATAATGGCTGTTAAATTGTTTCTTGTTAAATTTAGCTTTTATTTGTTTCCATTAAAGACTACCATGTGCTTTATTACCAATGCTTCCTTGGGGGGAAATAGCAGGATTCTATCCACTGAAAACCAGTGGAATCAAATCAGAGTAAATCAAATTCAATTGTATTAAACTAAATTAAATAACATAGGAAACATTTGGGACAGTTTATCAATTCAAGCAAAAAAAAAAGAAGAAGATTAAAATGGTTTAAAACTGAAGCTCTGAGGCTTTCATGCCATGCTGACATCTCAAAGTTTAAACTGAGCAATATCGCCCTGTCAGCTGGAGAGGAAAGAGAGATGGATGGATGGAGAGACTGAGAGAAACGGTGAGAAGTTGGAAAGGAGGAGTGAGTAAGTGAGTGAGAGGACAAGGGGGAAGGAGAAAAGGAAAAGGGGTGGCGGGGTGGGAAAAGGGGTGGCGATGGCACAGTGGATATGACGCATTCCTTTGGTGCGGTAGACCCGGGTTCGATTCCCGCTGCGATACATCAACCAATGTGTCCCTGAGCAAGACACTTAACCCCTAGTTGCTCCAGAGGCGTGCGACCTCTGACATATGTAGCAATTGTAAGTCGCTTTGGATAAAAGCATCAGCTAAATGACATATAATGTAAAAAAAAATGTAAAAAAAAGGAGGAAGGAAGGCCTTAAGCAGTGTGATAAGGAAATAATAAAGGAACGGTTGTAAAAGACTCCAGCGTAGCAATATGAGACACACACTCTCACTCCTTTTCTCTTTCTTTTTCTCTCAGTCACACAAACACAGCTATATGAAAATTGATGTTGCAGTGTCCTTTACAGGCCATTAAATCTGAACAATGGCAATCGCTTACTTCTTTCAAACAAATGATGGCTAAATAACACAGCTTCTCTGTCTGTCTTCCTGTCGGTCTACCCGCCTGTCTTAAATCCTGCTCTGAAATGTAAGCATGCAATGTTGGTCTGACTTTGTTTTTCAGACTAGTTATGGGTTTTTTGAACAATGTTTGTGACTCAAATTTGTTCTAATTCTGCCACATTTCACCGCGAAGATGGTGCCAGGGCCCTTTAGCACATCTTCAGCACATTAGACAATAAGCTGCTTCTATGAGGAGTTTCAAGTAGCGCTTCTTGAATGTCTAAAAGCAAGCGATTCTCTGTTCACTCACCCCATTTTCTTTCCTTCGTTCTCCACTCATCCCTTATTTCATCTCTGCCCCTTTTCTCTCGCCTCATGTCTTTTGCCCTCTTTTCATCCATGACTCTGATTCTTCCTTTTACAGTTGATGTATCATTTCCCTGCTCTTTCTTTTCCTCCTTGCCACTCATTTCTCTCAATTTTCTGCCTTTTCTCTCCCCCTTTAATTGCTCTCCATCTATTCTCTCACTGTCCGTCCTCTCTCTCTTCCTCCACGTCTCTTCATCTTTCTCTCACTCTGTCTCTTTCTGTCCTTCCTCTCTCATCAACTTCCTCCACCGCACTCCTTCTCACTCTGCTCTTTGCTTTCGTTCGGCGTCTCTTTCTCCTTCTCTCTCTCTGCCCTTTTGAGTCCTTTGATTAGGTTGTTGGCATTTTCATTGAGATGTCTATATGACTACTGAAATAACTCTCCGGTCACAGTCTCATCTGCCCTCTATCTACTTCTTCTCCTCTGTCTCTTCATTCTCCACTTCTACTCCCCAGCATTTCCTACTCCTCCTCCTCTCTTCACCAACCTTTTATTTTCTCGCTCCATTTTATCCTCTTCCTGTGCTGCTCTCTTGCTTCTCTGCCAATATTCCTCTCTTTTCTGTCTCTTCCTCCACCCTTTTCACAATTCTGCACCTCAGCTTCGCTATCTTTACCCCCTCTTTCTTGTTTTTGTCTGTTGTTTCATTCTCTATGCCCTTCCACTCTCATTTTCCCGTCTCTGTTTCCACGGCCGTTTCCGTAGATCGTTTGTTTAAATGTCAGATGGCCACATCAGCCACTGTTGGTATAGACAACATTCTGGTTTGTGCCCCAGAAAGGGACCCCTAGAGTGAGGTAGGGTGTGTGGGAGTGTGTGGTTGTGGGGGGGCCTGGGCTGACGCTGCAGTTTTCTTGTGTTTCTGGCAGTAAAGAAAAGAAGATGATGTCTGAAAATAGAGAGAACATGTTTAAAAATGATATGGGGTGTGGGGTGGGTGAAAGAGGAGTGATTTGGCTTATAGAGAAGAAAAATGAGATAAGAGGAGTGGAGGGAGAGGAGAGGGAGGGAGGCGAGGAGAAAACGACAGGGGAGGAGAAGGAAAGAAAAAAGGAGAGAGGGAGAGCCTGCGTGTCTACATGCCTCTAATCTGTTGATGGTTGAGGGGAAGCAGACAATAAGCCATTATCTCTCCGAGACTTAGCTTCAGCTGCAGCAGTGTGCCACTGCATACCGCAAGCGCCAAAGCAGCTTACAGTACAGTTACGTACCCAGGATTCAGCAACACCCATACAGGAACAGGATGGCTCATCAAGACAAAGTTTAAATAAGGAAGATAAGATATCAACACGCACAGCTTAATAATTAGAATAACAATAATAAAAATCCAATCTAATATGAAGATCCAACATGTGGGGGATCAAAGCCAAGTGTAGTGTTGGCTTTGTGTTTTTGTGTTTTTGGCCAAGTGTTTTCATCTCTAATCAAGAAGAGAAGGTCCATATCTGATGTAAACATCTCAGGAGATGCTTTTGACTGGTTTTCATCGTCAGGAATTTATTTCCTCCATGGTAGCCAAACATGTTGCGTGAGCTGTCAGACACTCCCTCTGGTTTAACTGGGATAACTAAAGACTAGTGCTGACCAGAGATGTTCTCAAGTAATTTTTTGGAAGTCCAAGTCGAGTCTCAAGTCTTTGAGCTCAAGTCCAAGTCAAGTCTCAAGTCTTTGAGGGGCAAGGTTAAGTCTCAAGTCTTTTGCCACGAGTCCAAGTCAAGTCTCAAGTCTCTGGCCATCTGATCTGTCCCTAACACTGTATTGTTAAATCTTATGATTTCAAAGCATGTCCTGTAGCTACCATCCACACAGTACAGTATCAAAATCAGTTGTAGGATAACAATTTTTTTTTTTCTGAAATAAAATGTGGCCACTACAGCCAAGAGTGGATGTAAACTTGTGACGGGGAAAATATCACGTATGCTTTAATGGAGCTAGCCACTGTTTACGAAGTTATTGAAAGCAAAACTAATGTCAAAAGGCACAACTCTGGGAGGACTTGGTGTCGCCA
The DNA here is from genome assembly GCF_004354835.1 of Perca flavescens. Lineage (NCBI taxonomy): Eukaryota > Metazoa > Chordata > Actinopteri > Perciformes > Percidae > Perca > Perca flavescens. The sequence goes on along the minus strand of NC_041331.1, from coordinate 28,365,405 downwards.
TCGTCAATTAATTTTTTGATATGTGAGTGCGTGACTTAGCGTTACGTTGCACATTATGGCAAAGGGCAGGGGACATGCAGCTTGTAGTTCGTTTCCCCAACGTATATGCGCCAATAAAAGAAAATAGAAATACATAAATAAATTTAGATTAAAAAGCAATAATTGCATGAAAACAGGTTGTTGATGCGTCTCGAAGCTCGAGTCCAAGTCAAGTTTGAAGTCTTTTGGGTCGTGTCGCAAGTCAAGTCTGAAGTCTGAAGTCACTGTTTGTGTGACTTAAGTGTGACTCGAGTCCGAGTCTCAGACTTGAGTCCCTATCTCTGGTGCTGACTAAAAAAACTCACTATAAATGGACTTGAAGTAAATCACGTAGCAACATTACAATTAAAATACAAGTTCTGCTTTTTCAAACATCATTTCCAAAAAATAATATTGTATTATATTTGGTCCAAAAGTATAGCAACCTAAATTACTTTTCTCATCCGCATTTTTAAACGGAGGAAAAATTGTCAAAAAAATGTATCTGCCAAGTGGCAAAATGTTTATACAGAATGTATCTGGAAAGCATTTATTGACAAAATACAGTATTCTCTTTGTTGGCCATACAATATTTGCCCGTGTCAACTAAACTAAAGTTATTACATTTTTTTTTTTTTTTGTTAGGTAAAGCTCAGGATCCATCCAATATGGAAACAAGTCAAAAGTGACTTAAAGCATGAGACAAGATGTGTTTACTTTATTAACATTTAACTGAAACCACAATCTTTCTACTTTAACCTAAGTGATTTCGTTGCCTCAACCACATGCGAGAATCAGGATTTGAAGCCCGGCCTCTGGTATAAAGGTCCTGCTCTTGTAAGACAGCCACGCACCCTGACCGTCTCCCCATGAGTTGAATGCAGTACGAAAATGTAGCACTTCCTCCATTACATTTCCCACCAAGTGCATTTGGTGAAACACATTTGTAGTATAGTGTAATTCCTAAGGGACAAGGTTCAACGATTACAATGTGCAAATTTTAAGGAAGAATTTACTTTTTCTCAACAGAATGAGCAGGTGAATTCCAGCAGAGAGGTCTGATTTTGTGATTGATTTTAGTTATTGATTTGAGTTTTTGGTTTTATTTATTTATCGTTTAAAAATGCTTGAAAAAGAGTGAGAGAGAGGAGTATTGTACAGAGCAATGAAGCCAATACTGAAGTGTCAAAAACTGCAGTTCCTTGATGGCCACTTGAGGCTGGCTTCAAAAGGGAGTCAATCCCCATAGACCCTGTTAAAATGCACAACTTTACAGCAGAAATAAACATGTTTACAGCCTGGTACAAAAAAACGGTTTTGGTCTCTTTAGCTAAGTCTGTATTTTATACAGTCTATGGCACAAATCTACAAACAAGCTCAGACTGGAAATGGACACACTGTGTAGTTTCTGTGTGCCAGTAAAAAAGAAGAGAGAAAATAGCATCTAGATGGAAAAACTAATACTGTTTTCCATTGCCCTTGCACATTAGGCTAATGTTGTGCATCAAGAGCTGTAAAGCTTACAGTTATCCCTGTATTCTAATGAATATTTAATTATGAACCTGATGCACCTCCATATGCAGTTAAGGCTGAGACTGAATGATTAAAAAGTGAATGTACTTCCTATTGTGGTTATGTTTGTGGTGTTTTATTTTTATTTTTATGACATCTCCAAAAATTTGCATTAGTTAGATTCTTTTCATTCATGAGATTTTTTCCTCATCGATTCAGGTAGTATAATACGCCACTGAAGTGCATACGCCACTTCAGTGGCGTATTATACTACCTGAGTATGACACGCCAATTTGTATGCCATTTTGGTGTGTTATCAAGACGCATAATCGCTTTTTAGCCTGTTTACCGTTTGGCCTCCATTGACATACATTACGTGTGAATTGTTGCCATAGCGAGTAGTATGAAAGGACGGAAGTCCGCGGAGGGGGGTTTGTTGGGGTGGCGGATGGGTAAAACATAGGACTTTTACCCAGGAGAGCTGGATTGCGTCCCGCGTGTGGCGTTTATCAACCTTTCCCAATGTTCTATTCCTAAACCCAACCTTTAATTTATTTTATTTTTTTTTTTACACGCGTGTGGCGTTGTTCTTGTGATAGCATGGCACGTTCTCGCGATAACACGCTGTGTATGTTTACATCCACTTTATACAGCGTAGACATACACGTGGATAGCTCAAAATGCGTACAGATAACACACCATTTGGCTTTATGAAAGTGGCGTGTATGTTCACGCAAAGTCATGATGCCATGTTGTTGTATAAAACACGTTACCTTCATAGCCACAATGCTCTTTTTCCTTTTTCCATTTTCCTGCACAAATGAGGGTGAAACACTGAAGAAATGCCATTGCCAAGTCCTTACTCCTATTCACTGTAGTTGCTTTTTAAAAATGCCATCTTTTTGTAACTCTGATATAGCCCTTTTCTTCCATAAGTGGGGCTACAGAGTGGCGAGCATGCATGGCAAAATGGTATTTGGAGGAGGAATGGAGGATTTTAAGCTCCATAACGGTGGCATTAAATTGCCGTGCATTGCAATTAATGTTGTGTCCACCCTCTGTAGGATGCACTACAGTCTACAGTGATGAAAAAGGATAAATGTCAAATAAATATACATGAAAATCCACATTTACTGTCAAATAATCTCTTTAAGGCTGTCCTTCTGGCGCTAGAAACAGGAGGGAGGCCAGATTTGACACCAATGCTGTTAAAAAGCTGACGTCACTGCACTGACTAAGACAGAGAACAGAGAGAGGTGTCACATAGCAAGCCCTCTCCTCTCCTCTCCTCTCCTCTCCTCTCCTCTCCTCTCCTCTCCTCTCCTCTCTGATTTTAGCAGGCATTTTGTGACATCCAGTAGCCTGCTGGTGTGGAGCTGTTTAGGGGGCATGAAGAGCTTTCTAAATGATGGCTAAATTTAACTAAATGACTTCCTCCACTTAGATCTGATATAATGTTCTCCCCTGCTCCTCTCCTCTCTCTGGATCTTTCTCTCACTGCCCCATCCTTTTTAGTTGTTGTCCTTTTTATCACTCTCTCACTCTCTCTCTCTCTTGCTCTCTGTCCTGATTGTGTGATTTCTATTTCTCAATCTCCCTCCCAACTACTCACTTCCTCGCATATCCATTTACCTTTTTCATTCTGTCTTCTGCTCCAACCTCTCCCTCCTCATCCTCTCGCTTCCTTTCTGCTAATGGTTTTGTTTTGTCTATTTTGTACTTGGGTAAAACTGTTCTCTGTCTAAATCTTTTCTCTCTCTGAAGTCTTAATAAGGAATTTTCTTTTAACATATTAGATAAGTCAGCTGGCAGTTGCCTTTCTGTCTGTCTGATCGATCAACTTTGTCCCTGTTTCTGTCTGCAATAATGTGCCTTTAACTGGAAGCAGCTACTAATTAGAGGATGGATCTTTTACCTGAGAATTATGGTCAGAAAATTGGAAAAGGATAATTGCTTGTAGCTCAGCAGTCAATGGTGACTCAGGCAGCCAACCAGCCTGTCTTTGTGGTACTCTATTCATCCACTAACAACCTCTCTGCAGTAAAGCTTAATTACCTAATTTATATGTATAAAGTTTATCACTCATTAGATTACCATGTATATCATGTTGCCATATAATTATTTCATGATATAATGTAATATAAAGTTATGTTAAAACTGTAATTTATATTACCTGATCTGGTATTTATGAGTTTATGATTTATATATTGATAGTTTTACATATTAATGACACAATAATCTAATGATACATCAAAACTCTGATTTAGTTAAATATATTATTATTTTATGGACCCTTTAAGCAAGAAATGAAGTATAAATTATTATACTAAACACAGATTCAGTATTATAAATGAATATAATACAATATACTGTGATATACAATATGATAATCTCCCCTGAACTAATTTGTTGCCCATCCTAACCTCAGTTGAATACCGCACACACATAAGAAATACATGTGTATTACTGAAGCTTATCAAGTGGGACCTCACCAGGAGCAGCTGGCTAACAACACAAAATCAGCTTTGGGGTATGCAAGATGATCAAAAAATAATGTAACCATATCCTCAAATAAAGGAAACTGTAATAATGTCCAGCATGTTTACCCTATTTTGTCATATAATAATAATAATAATAATAATAATAATAATAATAATAATAATAATAATAATAATAATAACAACCTTATAACGTGAACCATAACTTGACTCTCTATTTTTCAGTAAAATTTAGAATAGTTAGCCTGAGAAGGGAAAACAGCTTACCAAATGGAGCTGTTGCCGGAAAAAAACAAGAGCTAGGGTGAGTTGTTCAAAACCTTTCTTTTTAGTAAACTCTGGGTACACAAACAATGTTGTCAACGCTGGAGTTCATGTGTAGAGCCCCTGGTGATACTTCGAGCAAAGTTTCATGTTGTCGAGCCTTTTCAGTGTTTTAAAAATAGCTATTTTGAGGCTAGCATAAAAGTGCCCCTAGCACTCCCATTCAAAAGGACATTTGACTGAAAAAACGAGAATACGGTAAATCTTAAAAGTGACGCTTCCATCCTAAATATGCTTTTAAACGAAAGTTTGACTCGGGTACATGCATTTTAGCGAGAGTTACGCTTTAACGTCCGGGTGAAGCAAAATCAGTGATTTTGTTCTAATCACATTATACATGTCAGACAGTACTTGAAAACATGTGAGAAGACTGTAAACTGTGTAGTACTGAATTGTGAAGTTAGAACGTTAAACAGTTTTTACCATTTCTGTGTGCAGGATTTTTTTAGGGCAGCCTGAAATCATGGTTCAAAGATGCACTGGAGTGTTGTTTTGTTTCCCCTTTGTGAGCGATGCAGGTTCGCTATGTCCCACAAGCTCAATAAAATACTAGGGCTGTCAAAATGAAGGTGATAGTAGCGAGTTAACGCAAATTCCTTTTAAGGCCATTACATTTTTTTGTGCGTTCTGTAATTTGGGCAGTGGGCTACATTGTAGTTTGGGAAATTAGCAATCAATGCAGCAGTAACGTTGTGGATGGCTAGCAGAAACCGTATAGCGCTCTGTGATAACATCCTGGGGATCACCAAACCTGCCATCTGCCGCCTGGCTCGGCGCAGCGCAGTGAAGCGCAGCTCCTGCCTGATCTACGAGGAGACCTGCGGTGTGTTGAATATGGTGAGTGGATAGTGTCATTCAAAGGAAGCCCAGGAGAACTCTTTGGAACTTTGAATTGATTTAATAGGGATTGCATATGGAGTTAGAATCATGCCAAAACCTCACACACACACACACACACACACACACACACACACACACACACACACACACACACACACACACACACACACAAAACGTGTTTTACTCACGCCCAACGATTCACAAACAAACTCAGTGTGGTTTGCAAATACAAAACATCATTCACAAACTAATGCATTTTGTTCTTCAAATAAGAAACCTACCTATCAAATAAATACAGTATGTTTTACACATAAAAAGAAACGTATTTCTTCAATGACAAAAAATATTCTGCAAGTACATACTAAAATCTTTCAAGTACAAAAAAAAATCCTTCAAGTACAAAACAAATTCTACAAGTACGAAGAAAAAAAATCCTTCAAGTACAAAAAAAATCCTACAAGTACAAAACAAATTCTACAAGTACAAAAAACTGTCACGTGACTTTTGGCACTAATTTTCCACCTTGCTGATCCACACACAAATGCCCTCAGATCCACACACAAATGCAGGTAAATTTACTAACAAATGTCCTGTAATTTGCACTCCACAACAGCAGGTGGCGTTGTTAAGTCAATTTAAGCCTACCAGGACCATACATACACGCAGATTTTTTTAAACGTTATTACGGTTCATAACTTACTGGAACAAAGCTGAGCAACGTGTTGTTGCTGTGACAAAACCACTGATTATATATATGTATATTGTAGCGATACTGGCGTTAAAGACCCGCTGATCGTTGTCTGATTCTCTGAAATGAATGCCGGCATTGCATTGTGGGAAATCGGCTTTGCATGCGCCCAACTCTGATCATATCTGTTCTGTCTTACAGCATACTGTAATATTTCACCAGTAATAAGACCAAAATAATATTATTAAAATAAAGAAAGGCATACTATGATAATATCTACATATATGTTGCTAGATGTAGTATTATAGTTTAAAAAATATCAAAACAACAAAGCAATCCAGCTTCCCTGGCCGAAATAGACCAAAATAATAACATTAAAAGAAATACAATTAAACCATGATAAGATCTGGTGAATAAATGTTGATTAAAACAGCGGTTATTGGGCTAAAAATACCAATAATAGCAAAACTGTATACAGCTTCTCTGTACAGAAAGAAACATGAAATCAGCCAAATCCCAGGAACATGGTTAACCAAACGAGGAAAAAATACAAAGTGAGGTCATCACATATACACATACAGTCCGTCATATGTCGTTCAATCTAGCTATACAATAAAGAAAATCTATTTGTTTATGGACATCAAGCTAGGCTATATGCTAGCGCCATATGTTAGCTAGCTAGCTAGGTGCTTAAGTTATGTTACTCACCCTCGTAGTTGTGGACATAACTTCATATGTCCAACTTCAAAGCTTTCTCCCGTTTCCTGATGGGTGCAGGTGAAAGTGCGTCGACCATTCTGTGCACATTAGGGCTGAACGATTTTTGAAAATAATCTAATTGCGATTTTTTTCCCCAAATATTGCGATTGCGATTCGATATTCGATTATTTTTTTAAGCTCTTTGTCTTCTGTATTATTCAACAAAGACAAACAATAAATCATTGTATAGTATGAACAACACACAATTACACACTAGACAGTTAAAT